>NC_142104.1:33127769-33450749 GCF_056152115.1 Neolamprologus brichardi
TTCCACAGATTCAGTAACATTAGCAAGTGGTGGAGGCAGCAGGTGGAGGAGAGAAAGGGGAGGCAGGAGGAAGAGAGACCTGAAGCGGCCGCTGGTCCGAGTGTGAACTGAACTTCAGGTAAGAAGTTATGACCTGCAGTCTATCTGAGTCAGATATAAACCAAGTTTAGGTGGAGTTTATTTTCGTTATTCTGACTTTTTCTGTACTGCATACTAGCTAGCATGATGGAGTTTCTATACAGCTGGGTGGGTGCTATGAAGATGTTGAACTTTATTTTGTTCATAAGGTTAATTATTAGAGTTTCCAACTGTCCCGTAAAAAACAGAATCGTCTCGTATTCAGAGAAAATATTGCGTGTTTTGTATTGAGGTGAAAAGACACAGTTTGTCCCGGACTTCAGCTACAATGAAAAAGACACAAAGCTGGATTTATTCTGTGTCTTTGCTGCACAGCTGCCTCTTCTTCTCTCATTCTCTCCCCTCTCTCTCCTGTTTCTACTACAATCATGAAACTTGAAACATGAACTTCAACAGTTAACAAACTGATGAGCAGCTAGGCTTTAGCCTCTGTTTCTACCTGTTCATGTTTCTAAAGTAGCATGATTGTGGTGATCACTTTAAAGTCTCTTTGGGCTTGTTTTCATCTTTGCTTTGTGTTCATAGCTAAATACTTTGTGTTGTGTGTGGGACTGCAGCCTATATGCTCATATTTTTAAATGGTAATTATGAGACAGTGTGCTTCAACAATTTTACGGAAAAACATGAATGTTTTGTAAGTAGTAATGTAATGAATTACTTCCTTGTGGGAGTAAATCAGTAATCTACTGCTTTACTTTTGAGAAAGGTGTTTTGTGTAATACATTACTTGTTTGAGCAACAATTCCAATACTGACCACAACAAAGACAGGAAATACCTGTTCCGTGCACAGACATTTGACCCACTGCATGCAATTAATTTGCATGAATGTTATGTCTTTGATATGCTGCTTATCAATGGTGATGACCCTCAAAGCAGAACCAATGAGAACCCAATGAGAATTGATATGAAAATCAGTAAGTGATCTCAATAGTGGAATGGGAATTGCTAAACTCTTATCAATTCCCATTCCTGACCAGCTGTAGTTAAACATTCTTTGAAGAGGATCCAACATTGATGAACTAGTCCAGGGGCGATGCTAGAATTAGAGCTTTGGGGGTGCTGAGCACCCAGAGAGCTGCCCAGCCAGGCAAGATAAATCATATGATTCTTAAATTCATCAAGTCTTTCTGTGCCTGGGTCCTCATCTTAAAACATGACATCACTGTTTTGTACATTTTAACACAATTTAATCCCCACATTTGTGAAAGAAAAGCAAAACACTTTTTTGAAAATTCTGTAACAAAACCATCAAATCTGATGGTGCTTCAGCACCCCCAAAAATGGGCTAAAATCGCCCCTGAACTAGTCAATAAACTTTCATACAATGTGACAAAGAGTAAATGGAAAAAACAGGCATGTTTTCAATGTCTTAGACTTTTGACTTCAGTTCAGCACGTAAGGCTGTGCATTTTGCTTCTTGGTAAAGAGAACTTCTCTGATGATAAAACATACCTGTCATGCTTCATATCTTGAGTCTCAAGGTGCAGATGCAAGCTTAAATGTCCTTTTACACCACCCGAATGCCTTTGACTTACTATAACCAGTAGTGGTGCAACGGATCACAGTTGATCCGTGATCCGAACCGATCCCACTCCACGGTTCGGCACGCATGTGATCCGAAGATTCAAAAAAGAAGGGAAAAAGTATGTGTATGGCGCGCATGGTCAGTCTGTCAAGCGATAGTTATGGCCAGCGCTAGCGGCCCAAGTGGAGGAGCAGAGGAGTTTGTGGCATTTAAGCAGCCCTTTGCTGCCCAATCCGACCGGGCTAAAGCTATTACAGAAGCTACTGGGGTGTTTAGCTGCAGACGGGACGTGCTTGAGCCACGCTATGATATCCCGTTGCGCGTCCACTTCAGTGACAAGATTGTACCCAGGCATGTATGAGCAGGAAAAGTTTAAAGTTATGGCTGAACTGTCCCAGGCATCTTCTGTTGCCCAACTACAAATGGGTGGACCTCCAGGTCAACGGAAAGCTACGTGACCGTGACCGCTCATTATATCACAGCGGAGTGGTAGATACAAAGCCCTGTACTGCTCTATGTTGCACCTTAATTTGTTTTCATATAATTGCGTGGAATGAGTCTTGAGTTGAATGTTTTTAATAGGCAAAAAATACTTAAATAAGTTGATAAGTAAATTTTTTTTTTCTTTTTTTCTTTTTTTTTGCTGATCCAAAAATTTATCCGATCCATGACTTAAAACCATGATCCGAATCGAACCATGAGATTTTTGATCCGTTGCACCACTAATAACCAGTCTCTAGCCACATGGGTAAAATGCGATTACTTGAAAGGGTGATGTCACTGTATTTAAGTATGGTGGGGGGAACATGGTGGCTTCCACAAACCGGCGCCTGCTCCTAAATGTTTTTAATGGATTAATTACAAGTTTATGAGAATGTTTATGAGATAGATTTATGAATTCAATATCCTTTTCTTCTGTTAAATAATCTAAAAAAATTACTGACTGTACCTTTAATATTGTGCTGATATCACTCCAGTTTGTCACAATTGCTATTTATTCACTAAATGGACAAAGACATCCTGTAAATACAACAAATATTTCTTTTAGTCAACCTAACACAGTTTTGGGTTTGGATTATTGTTTAAATGGCATTTTAAGCCATTTGCCATATCACACTAGGGAACAAAATACACAGTGCTGTATAGTATACTGTATATTTACAGAGGCCCATATGGGTATTTATGAAAGGGAGGAACAGACAGTTTTTCATTTGAAAGACTTTTCGGATCCCGGTTAAATAGATACTAAAATTGCAAAGTAACAACACTGGAGGCTGAAATTATACCACATATATTTGTTTTATGGACAGCTGTGGAACATGCTCTGCATATTACCCTGCAAAATATTTGTCTCATTTAAACCAACTGCAATCCTCTTCCAACTGTAACAGCCCCAACCTCAAGGACAATTATAAAGTTATAATGAAGTTTCAGGCAGTGTGAAGAATTTTTTTTTTGTCTCTTGTACGCCTTGAATGTGAACAGTTTTAAGTTAAATAAAAACAACAAAACACACACATAAAATACAACTACCCACAGCCATTCACTGCTAAGGGTTTGTAGATCTCCTAAACAAACCGCGGGACCCTGAGCTGTATCAAGAGGCTCAGCCGAGGTCCAATCTGACATTTATCTCTCGGGCCATTCTGCTGATGGCAGCACGACATCGCTTTAGGAAGCAGCTGTTTACTGTCAGAGATCTAGGTCAGGACAGAGAGGCAGAGCTGGACACTGCTAGCAGACTATATGGCCTCTCGTGCATCTGTAATAGCCTCTAAAGGATACAGGAGGGGGGTGGACGTGGTCACATCAGAGAAGCGGCAGATATTGGAGTACATGATAAAGTAAAAACATTCAGTCAAAGGCCAATAAACAATGAAAACTTAAAATCATCCAGTTCTAACAAAGCGCATTATAAAAGTAAAGAAAAAAGCTCACAACCAGTCAGAAAAGGGCAAAATCTACTGTACGTGCTTTCAGTCAAGTCCTCAGCTGATGCTCTTTTTCCATTCATGGAAGAAATGTTTATAAAACAGCTAATAAGAAATTGAAAGAAATAATTTTATGATGGCACAATATTATCCTTCCAAATGATAATTAAACCTACTCAGAACACCAGAGCTAATTGCTGTTAAAATGTATATAAATGTAATTTATTATTTCCAATTATAAGATTAAACTTTTATTGTATTTACAGTGTTGTTAGTGAAGTATTTGATATCTTGGGCACTGAAATTCCTGTTACAGTTCAACAGAGAATCAGCTTAAGAAGATTTGAATAATCCTTGTCAATGTCATCTATGATCAAAGAGTAGGATTACAAGTTCCCGGTATTTACTTATTTACTATGAAAATAAGTAAATACCTGGAGATATTATAGCATCTCACTCACAAATTGACCTGAATACTTATAGATATGTATGCAAAAATTATTTTTTTTTAAAAACTAGAGATGGCACGATACCACTTTTTTTTATGTCCGATACCGATATCATAAATTTGGATATCTGCCGATACTGATAAGAATAGTGTGTTTAATCAATAAAACTGTTTTTTTAATATCTTGCTGCATTTTGTATAAGTTCATACTCAAGTTTAAATAAACAACAACACTAAAGCTATTCTGTTATACCTGTATGTAAAAAATACACTGCACCCAAAATATTTTATAGTTCAGCAATACTGATCAATCTAATAACCTTAAACCTACTCCCTATTCTGGTATTTTAAAGAGTACTTAGCAGAAATATTAAGCAACCTAACTAATAGGGTTGCAAACTCCCAGCAAAAAAAAAAAAAAATAGGGAACCACCCCCCACCCTCCACCTCATGATGCTTAATCGATGTAATCAACTTTAATTTGATGCAGTGTGGGGAAAAAAATGCACAGAAATAAATTATTTTTCAAGAATAATTAAATAGATTCAACATCTTTCTTCAACAGAATTGCAGACAGATGGTATCTTCCCAAAGGAAAAAGTACTAGCTTACTAGGGTATATTAGACTTAATAGTCACTATATACAGTAATGGACTTCTATATATTTTACATCAGATTAAAACTTTGGGTGTAAGATTCAGATAATTATTTATTAAAAAATGAGAATAAGAAAGAAAAGTATGTCTTTGTGCCCCCTTTTTCCATGTTAATGCCCCCCTGGCTAAACTTTGCTAGATCCGCCCCTGCACAGTTACCAGCCGTCAGCTACGTAGAAAAAGATCCTGGTGTAGAAAGTAATATTAAATAAATTCTAATAACAGCTTATCAAGGTTAAACGTGCTGCTGTTGTTTAGCCGCTGGTTTCCTCTTTCTGGTGCAAAGTGGGCCAAAAACAAAGAAGAGAGACGGACTCGTGACAGAAAAGCTGATCAGCTGATCATTAAGCAGTTTCATGATTGAAGTAGCAGCAGGAGAGAGAGAGAGAGAGAGAGGCAGTCGCTCCATATATCGGTTGTTAAGCTTAACGTGGGAATGCTTTACAAACATTCAGAGATGAACTTACACACTTGCTTTACTTCTCTGTGGGATAACTTCCTCGGAGATTAAATGCTGGTTTGGTAGCGAGGCTACACACACACACACACACACACACAGCCGCTCTATCACGGGATGCATACTGCTGCGACGTGCTATGGTTATGAGCTGAGTTACGCCATGTTGCAAGTTTTGTGAGGTGCTTTTTTGATATTTAATGGATCGGATTACATTTTTTTATTTCTCTCCAATATCCGATCCAGTAATTTACGTCAGTATCGGACCAATACGTAATATCTGATCGGTCCATCTCTAAAAAAAATAAACTAAAACTTGCATCTTCAAAACACATGAGTAATTATTTATGCTCCTATCAGCAGTCTTTTGTCCAATAATGTAAAAACAAAATGTTGAAAATGATTCAATAAATAATCTGTCATTTTCCATTAAAGTAATTTTTAATGTCAGATTATGTACATCTACTTTTCTCTGTCTACATTTCATTTCTGCATTAGCAGCAGTAAAACAAACTGTTTATACATTTGCTGGCAGATGGCTATCAGTCAAAGACCTAATTTACTTCAACCACTGCTTCTGCTGCTGTGGATTAAGGCAGATGACTTTAGATGAGATTAGGACCCCCGTGGAAATGCAGAGGAAGCAAGAAGCTTACAGCAAATGAGGCAACTTAACTGACAATATTTTGTGAAGTTAACAATACAATGCCACTCCTTTATTTTACAAAATGAAAGAGAGTTGTACTTTCTAAAAGGCATGTCAGAGAGAGAAAAAATGTGCGCAAATTATCACAAAATCAGGAGACAGATGCAGACTTTTCAATTTCAGAAAATTCAAAACTGTGGCATTTATACAATGAGTCATACCGGAGGGTACATTTTTGTGTCACCTGGTTATCATGCCCTTTTTTGACTGTACAAAAATGTTAGGGTGATAGTTTATGTTCTGTTAATGTTGTTTACTTTTTTTTTTTATCTGGAAAGTTGAGTTCAGGTATGTATTGTTTCCAGATGTTCATGAATAAAAAACAGAATTATTTACAGTTTTATGCTGTTAAAGAACAAACAAGCTATTCACATTATTATTTGAATTACATTATTTTTGTGTTTGCAGTTGGCATGAATTCACAGTACAGTAAGTGTTTACTGTACGTCTGGTGTTAACAATGGATCCAATGGGGCTCTAATACCCCCCACCCACCCACTGCCCATTAACCCTTCCCCAACCCTCAGGCTCATCTACTGACTGCTGACACAGCCATTACTCACCAGTTTAAAGCAGCTGCGTAGCTCAGCAGGCTTGGTGAGATTTTGGGGACGAGGGTGCTGCATGATCGTTTGGGAGGAGGTGGCTCACTGCAAAGGGTCAAGCTGATGGGTAGCTGGGATTACCACTGACACACCATCTGTCACCCAAATGTTGTGATAATCAGAGTGAGGAAATCAATACCCTGACTAAATATCATAGACATGTAAGCTCTTTTAACCTAGAGTAAATGCCAATTTTCACAGTGCCTTGCTGATGCGCAGAAGGAACACGGCTGATAACTGATTCTCAGAATTGTTAAAACTTTATCCTATCCTGAATTCTGAAATGGACCCATCCAGCTACAGTAAATCCCAGATAAATCCAGCAATAACTTCAATTGTTTTTAATCTGCTGTATTAAGAACTCAAAATACCCACACAACATGTCATTACATCATACAGGATAGTCTAAACAATATGACCAATAATGGTCAGATTTATCTCTGGAGAACACAGATGCTGCTCTGTATGAGTCATCCAAACAACATCCAAACAAAGCTTATGGCTGATAATTCAAACAGACGCACATGTTTCCCGCTTTTAACTCCTGCACCATATTGTTATCTAATCGGCTCTGTTGTAATTAAAATTCAATCAACATCCTGTCTTTTTAGACATATTACCTTCAAACATTCAAATCTCCAACTCTTAATCCTAAAGACAACAAAGACTTTTCATGCAGCCACATGTGTCATAAAGAAGCCTTTTGTGTTATGCCATATTAGCTTCTATGTAACCAATATGGTCTTCCACAAGCAGAGGATGGGAGATCCTGGCTGATGTAGCAAGAGGCGACAATCCTCTGAGGTCAGTGCAGTGGGCATTTATTGTTCTGTTGTTGAATGTGATGCTTCCGAGAGGCGTCAGTGGAGGATTAGCGATCGCTGGCACATGTCAGGGAGTGAGAGTGTGGACCAGAGCGTGCAGGACAGGCCAGGCGTCATGGGGCTCTGAGCCTCCTGACACAAGGCTGAGCATGCTCTTCACTGAGGAGGGGGCAGCTTGTCTTCAAAGGTGTGAAACAACACACACCCTGGACTTTTTCCACTTGTCACAATCTCATGTAAGCAACTGACATGACTCTGAAAATAGAGCAAATGATAGCTGGTCAGTGCACATTTGATATTTACTCCAGAGAAAACAGAACAGAATGAAACACAAAAGGGATTAAACTAAATAGTACTTAATCAAGGAACTGAGAATGCTGGGAGATAAAGGACAAATATAAATAATACAACCAATGATTCAAAGAAGCAAAACCCAAACAGTCCAAAGCCCATGGCACCATGAAGGTCCAGGATGTATCCTGCTTCTCACCCTGTGGCAGCTGGGATAGGACCACATCACCATTTCCCTGAACTGGATAAGTAATTCAATTCAATTCAATTCAATTTTATTTATATAGCGCCAAATCACAACAAATGTCGCCTCAAGGCGCTTCATAGATACAGAGAAAAGCCCAACAATCATATGACCCCCTATGAGCAAGCACTTTGGCGACAGTGGGAAGGAAAAACTCCCTTTTAACAGGAAGAAACCTCCGGCAGAACCAGGCTCAGGGAGGGGCGGCCATCTGCTGCGACCGGTTGGGGTGAGAGAAGGAAGACAGGATAAAAGACATGCTGTGGAAGGGAGACAGAGATTAATAACAGGTATGATTCAATACAGAGAGGTCTATTAACACATAGTGAGTGAGAAAGGTGACTGGAAAGGAAAAACTCAATGCATCATGGGTATCCCCCGGCAGCCTACATCTATTGCAGCATAACTAAGGGAGGATTCAGGGTCACCTGGTCCAGCCCTAACTATATGCTTTAGCAAAAAGGAAAGTTTTAAGCCTAATCTTAAAAGTAGAGATAGTGTCTGTGTCCCGAATCCAAACTGGAAGCTGGTTCCACAGAAGAGGGGCCTGAAAACTGAAGGCTCTCCCTCCCATTCTACTTTTAAATACTCTAGGAACAACAAGTAGGCCTGCAGAGCGGGAGCGAAGTGCTTTAATAGGGTAATATGGTACTACAAGGTCATTAAGATAAGATGGGGCCTGATTATTTAAGACCTTGTATGTGAGGAGCAGGATTTTGAATTCAATTCTGGATTTAACAGGAAGCCAATGAAGGGAAGCCAAAACTCAAGTAGGGACAAAAAAGATAGATGGATGGTAACTAATAGTATTGTTCCATTTTTATTCAACTTCACTGATTCTGTAGTTTAGGTCTACCTGCTACACAATGATCTCATAATCTGCTGAAACCCTTTAGAAATTGCATTATTGCCATTTCATGCATTATATGTATATATCACATTTCTGTCTGAAAACAAAAATTAAATATAAATAAATATTTTAATTTTAACTTCATAGGCCTGACACAATTAGAAAAAGAAACTCCTTTCTTCATCTTGGAATTGCACAGCCAGTGTCCTCAGCCGTTTACAACAAAGTCAAGCTGCTGCCATGTAATCAGAACGGGAACTCGAGCTGTCCCTCACCAGGTCGCTGTGGCCCCACTCATTATCTTATCACCTATTGTAACCCACTGTAATTCCCCCGCTCATGATTGATGATGTCGCTGTCTGATTACACCAAGACAAAACCCCCCTAAGATCACCTTTCACTCCAGTGGCCAACTCCAAGAGTTCCATGAGGTCTGCTGGAAGGATGATGGAGCAGGAGCTGTGCAGCCATGTTGAGCTTCTGTCATGTACACATCAGGTTTTTATAAACTCTGAACAAGAATCAGCACTCTGCTGTAAAACAGTTCAGACACATTCTTTTACCAACGTAATTAAAGAGTATTACCTAATGGACAAAAGTCGCACTGACTTGGGGTGAAAGTAATTACATTTTGGTTAGACTGTCTCATGTTTGATTGATATGGATGGTAATTTTCTAGATGTACCTCACAAGACACTGATCAGTGTGCTTCTGATAAGGAGCACCGTGTGGTGCTGCACAGAAAGAAGTAAGAAAGCCTCGGTATAAAACATTTAGACTGAAGGCTTCTCTGCTACAGATCATGTCCCTGGCCTGCCTCGAACAAATCAGATAGGTAACCTGTGCTCTTTTTAAAAGAGACAGTGAGCCTCATCTCTCCATGCGGCAGGTGGAGACAGATGCCTCATTATCTATACCACAGGGGACAAAACAAGCCTGGGACCTGACGGCCCCCCCCACTGGCATTTAGTTTCCAGTGCGCTGACACAAGGAAACCCTGGACCATCGCCGGGCAGCGCTCATCTCTGACCTCAGTGAGCGCAGGTCGCTCGCAGAGTCACATTAAACTTTCAGAGGACCCAAAGGTCCCCATCAGGAGTGTTAACAGCAGCATTGTCCCAGATCCCCCTGACTCAAATGGCCAAGTGTAACAAGGCACCCCCTCCAGTGGTCAGGACTGCATCACCCCCCCGGCCCGGGTCCGTAGATACAGTGACACCCTTCAGCTCCATCTGCAGCTCCTTTGACTCACATAAAGAGGCAGAGACAGGAGATTCAAGAGCATGCTCCTTGTGTTTTACGAGCTGCACTGACACTCTACACCTATGGAAGACATTTGATGGCTTGGACTCCAGCGAGTAATGAGTGAGGGCAGGTGTGGGATCAGCCTGAAAAGATAGAATTCACACTGAGGCAGCTGATCACATTAAAGGTGAAGTTCACCTGAGCAGGGTGCCAACTAAAACTTATTAAACACATCCTTCCTATCTTCTCGCTTCGGCTTTTGGGGGTTTTACTTTAATCATCATTTAAAAGGTGTTTTCTAAACACCTTTGTAAGTAAATGCAATGTTTTAATCTAGATTTTTTATTTTTTATACTTTTATGCTTAGCTTCAAAACGTCTCTTAAAATATAATTTATAAAAATTCTGGAATTTTCCTGCTATTTTTTTTTTGGGGGGGGGGGGGGGGGGGGCGCAAAACAAAAATAAATCACCTCACTGACATCTGCCAACTTTTTTGTTTATTTGTTTGTTTTCAATCCAGGATTGCCGATCATATTATTTTAAAAAACAACAACGACAACAATATTCAAAATGAGCTTATTTTGTAGAAACAATGACAACACCTGCTCCAGATTTTATGACATCACTCCAACATGCAGCAGCCTGACGGCCAGAGGAAGCAGACTACTGCCCACACTGTGATGAAGGTTTTATTTATCCCTCTCAGAGTATGGAAATTTTTTATGTGAGCTATTTTTTTGATACAAATACTTACTTTTTTAATTCACTTTTTATTTTACTCCAGACTTATTCACTCATCCAAATCATTCCAGACTGATCTGAGCTGCACAGAATAGCTAACTCTGGCAAAGGCAGTCCTCGCGAATGTCACTCAATCCACAGATGCACATATTAGGTTTTCTTTGCTCTTTCTTCATGAAATGTTGCAGATAGAAATGTATTTGGAACATGTCTGCAACACTATGCAAAAAGTATTTTTGCATGCCCTTTACATGAATGTTTGATTAAAGTTAATAATTTTAATAATGAAAGAGACAATACCATTATGAAAACAACATCAATTCAGAAACTTCCTGATTAAATTTGATTAAAATCTTTTTACAAATCCCCACTGAAGTATATTTTTTCTCTATAATATGCATATTTCCTCTACCACCATGCAGCTTATATAAACAACATGAAGGAAGAGAAAAAAAATCTCTTCCTTCATGTAGTTATTATGAACTGTGTGAAGGACGAGGCCTGGACTGATTTTGATTCTAAGATGATATTTCAACATTTTTTTTTAACCAGATTTCTGATTTCGTTTTAAAGTTCAGGCCAAAGTAGATTTGTTCTTCGCGTTTCTTTAAGCATGGACAAAGAATTCACTTTAATTCAGTATATTAATATAACGCCACACTAACAGCTGTCTCAAGGTTCTTTATATTGCAGAGTAAAGATCTTACATTGTTAGACAGAAACCCTCCAAATCAGAGCAAGCACTTGGCAACAGTGGGACAGAAAAACTTCCTTTCAACAGGAAGAAACCTCCAGCAAAACCACGCTCAAGGAGGGTGTGATGGGTTGGAAGGATTTGGTTTTTCCTTTGGAATATCCAGGAACTCATATCACTCATATCGAAACTCACATTTGTGGTTTCTTTACTCTCTGAATTAAGTTCTCTCAGCATTTGCTTAAATGATTTCTTACATTTTCTTTTATCTTAAGTCGAAACGTCAGGACAAGGAAGCCTATAAGAATACATGTAGTAAAAACTACATTTCTACCGGTACGCCGTGTGGAAGACCTCTCTGCTGCTAGCTCAGTGATGCGAGTTCTGAACATTTCTACAATTGCTTCATCTACAGCAGCCTGTCATTGAGCCAAGCTGTTATAGGCATTTCGACTTCTTTTTAAACACCTTCTTGCTAATTTCTTTGATCTTCATTAAGGCAGGGGACAGCTTTCAAGCACTTTCAGCCCCTCCATCACCTGCTTCATCAGACACTCTGTGTGGGTAGTCCATTCCTGCTAGCTCCAGTACTTGATACCGTGAACAGGCTGACATATGCTGGAAATTTAATCTTAACCTTTAATCCTAATCTTTATTGTGTCTCTGTTTACTATAATTACACCTGAGTCACCTGGTCTATAAACAAGAATCCCTATTCACACTGCGCTGTGTGATCTGGAGAGAGCAAGATACATACACAATCATGTATTTTGTGTTCATCTGGACTGCTTAGTTTGTATAAGGAGAAACTCTACTGGTGACACTGATGCCACTTACACAGCACACAGCTGGATGCTAAAAATGCTAAACCAAAACTGATCTGTGTTTCTAAACTGTATAAGAAATGTACAAGAAATAAATAAAGAGTTAATGAATGCTTTAGGCCTGAAATATTCAATAATTTTAAATACAGCAGGTAAAATTAGTTTTGAACATGTCACCAGTTTTCTAAGTAGATGTATTTCTAAATGTGCTATCGAGATGAACTTCTCACCAGATGTCGGTAACAACCCATCCAATCCACACATGCAAAGAAATCAAACCTATATTTAATATTTTCAATACTTTTTTTTTACCAGCTGTATGTTGGTTGCAAACTCTGTTAGAGCTCCAAACAGACTTTGCCAGACTAATACAGCTTTGATGTTGTAGATGTCTCATAGATTTAAATTCAGATAGGATTACAGCTTATAAAAACCTTTTCCAAATTCATATCAGGTGTTGTGAAGACTTATAAATATGTATCTGCAACAGTTAAAAACGTATTTCATCTTTGGGAAAAATTGACTTGATGGTGTGTTACATTAGACACGGATTGGCCATTTTGTAGGTGGCTGCAGTGTTATGATTTTTCCATTTATATACAAATGGAAAGGTTAAAGTGAACAAAGGTAAGCAAAATCAGAGGACACTAGTTAAGTTCTGTAAATGTATTTTAGTTACTTAATTCCAGTTGGTGGTTACTGGATATTGGGGGCACTTAGACTTTTTGTGGGTTGCCAAAATACCCAGAAACGCTCCAGCGACTTTATATCCATCACATGTTTAACATGAGGTGAAACAGAACAAAAAAGGTTTGGGAACCACTGGTTTAATCTTTAACATGCTGTATTTTATCAGTTCACTTTTTTTCACCACATCATTCTAAACCTAAATATGAACAAGTAAATAAAAGTAGTTCACTTACAGTGGTGAGTTGAAGCCTGGCTGGGTGATACTAAGGGTGTTCCAGGGCAGCACTGGCATCAAAGTCTCTGAACTATTCTGGCAATTATTATTATTAAATTTGCTTTTTTTCCCCCTCACACATTTATTTATATGAAAGTTTACAGCCATTAAAAAGTGTGGTTGTTTAGAATTAAGATTGGTCCTTTTCAGTGCAAAGGTAAGTCTACAGTGCATTCCTGACTTTGAATTTATATAGAAAAAACAAAAGCATTTCCGAAAGTTTAATGCAAAACAATAACTTAAGAAAATTAACTTTTATTCTAAATTGTAGTAGCAATGGAGTTGGCCCTGTTTTCAATCATAATCAAACTGATTAAACTCTGATGTTTATGTGAACAACGAGCCAATAAAATCATCAGCCAGTAAAATAGAGGATTTGGTGCCATCTAGTGATCTGACACTGAATCAACAGAAACTTGAACAGAGCACAAAATCTGGAATAATGGGATATGATCTAATTATGGCAGTTACTAAAAAAAGGGAAATATGTGTGTATATGATGCTTGTTTTTAAAATCAACAGCTGATTTCCATCTCCTCTCCTTTTTTTGAGTTTTTGAACAAGCGAGACAAAAAGACTGAGAGGTGTCACTTTCTCTGCTCGGCTGTCTTGTTGAGTCGTCGCTGTAGCAGGTAGACAAACACAGCAATATTCACGAAAAACTGGATTAAACCTATAGAGGAAATGCCATAGTTCATATACAGGAAGCCCCCTATAGTAGGTCCCACTGTGCGAAGCAGAGATTGAACAGATGCGCACAGTCCCAGCATTGTGCCTGCAAATGAGAACAAGATTAAAACTGGCAATAATTCTTTACACTATTTCACAATAGGTTCACCTGTAGTTTTCTAAACCATTTTATTTGGTATTATTACATTTTATCTTTGAATACTGGAGTGTCTTTGCTTCTTTAGTTTAAAGCAGCTTTATTCGAATGCAGTCACACATCAAGTGATCTAAAATGAAGCTTTTTAAAAGTTGAGCCTGTCAAACACCATCTGGTTGTAATAAAGTAAAGCGGGATGGTCTCACCTGTGTCAGAGGACGGTACACTCTTGGTGAGGATGCTGTCTGTGATGACATTAAACACACTGAGAGAAAACATCATCGGGAGGATGTTAAAGCAGAACTGCCACACATTCTGTATATATGCCTGTACAGAGAAATACCAGAAATAAACAGTTTTCAGCAAGGAGTTCAATGGCACATTATATTCATTGCTAGTTAATTATGTTTAATAGGGATTGCTGTCACAACGAGTCCAACGAATGCCTGCAGCAGAACTCTAATGGGCTGTGCTATTGATTAAGTTTTTGCTCTGGATTTCTATGGATTTTTTTTTACCCATATTGTTCATATTGTTTCCTGCCCTCCTTTAAACTGTTTCTTTTTATTCTGTCTTATACTATTGCTCTGACCAACTTTGAAGGACTTTGGTCAACTTTGATGTATTATTATGTGCTATAGAAATAAATTTTGATTTGATTTGATGACGCTCCCCAATTCAGCTGTGAATCCAAATATCTGTCTTAAGGGGCTTTGGCAGTGTGGCAAAGGGGTAACTGATAGTGAGGCCTGTTAGGGGCAGCACCATGTACGAAACATGTAAATGTGGCTGTTAGCATATTGATGTATCAATTCAAAGCTCTGCTATGAATTGATACAGTTTTACGCCCCAGTCACAACTGGTGGTTACCAACCACTTGGTAACCACCAGTTGTTGGGGAAAATTGAGTATTTCTCAACTAGTTGTGAGTGGTTCACAGTCAATTGGAAGTCCCAGTCATGCAGGCCTAAAGCAGTCACCGAGCACTTGATATCCTCTGGTCATCGAACGCTCTCCATTTAATGTTTGCGACGGACATTTTCACCTTTCACTTTTTCAAGTTAATTAGTTGACATTCCTTCCATGCAAACTATGAGTGGCCGGAGTACTCTAGCAGCAACCAAACAAATCACAAAGGTTTCAGCTGCAGCAACCTGTTTTTGACGGATTTCACCCAGTGCCAACCAGCAATCTCAAGCTGTTGAACAAGCTCTTGGGCTCTTATCTGAGCTGATAAAAACAAAGAAACATGAACACATTCATAATAATAAAACAAACAAAAAATACCCTAACAAATTCACACTTGTATACAGGTGAACAAGTATTCAAAAAAGTACAAGCACAATATCACAGTGGTTCAATACCAGGCGATAGTAAAAGTTGTAGTAAGATTTACTATAAAAAAAAACTCATGGTAAAAAAAAAAAGGGGGTTAAAACTTTTCATTTTACTTGCATCAAACAATGGAAACAATTTTTTTTTTTTCATCAAGCTGAGACAAGAGTTTTGCTTCTTAAAAAGAAAAGCTATGGAGTACTTGAGTGAATACTTTCTCTCTAAGGGGTGTGTGCTTATGTTTTGTGCATACCTGAGCCAGTCCCACAAAAGAGGACACTCCAATGGATAGAAGCAGCAATGAATTGTCAGAGTACCTTGCCGTAAGCCGACCGATCACTCCTCCTTGAATAACCTGAACAAACATCTGGGTTTTACTCATTTCATCTTGCAGTCTGGTATAATCTTAAGCTCAACCTATCTCCCTATATCAACATATCACATACAGTCCATTTGAAAAGTGAATCTTTTAGTCAGTGACCACTGGCTTCTTGGTAATCTCTCTGACAAAGACCAGACTACTTAGCTTAGCTATATTGGAATTTCTTGGACCACCGTTGGTGGTTCCAAAAGTTCCCCATCTGACATTAAGAGGCCATCACAGGTTGGGTTTTTTTAGTCTGACAACTGCAAGACCTTAAACAGACCTGTAAGTAACTTTCCTAATTCATGAATTCAGCTAATCACAGGTCTAATGAAGTTATCGAAGCATATTGGGGACTGTTGTTTCATGGAGGAACCATCAGAGCTCAACCCCAAGTGCGAGCAAGAATATATGAGGTGCCGTAAGGGACATTATTACTGAAACGCTCTCACACACACTACTGAAATTTTAGCTCTCACACACACTACTGAAACGCTCTCACACACACAACTGAAACGCTCTCACACACACTACTGAAATTTTAGCTCTCACACACACTACTGAAACGCTCTCACACACACTACTGAAACGCTCTCACACACACAACTGAAACGCTCTCACACACACAACTGAAACGCTCTCACACACACACAACTGAAACGCTCTCACACACACAACTGAAACGCTCTCACACACACACAACTGAAACGCTCTCACACACACAACTGAAACGCTCTCACACACACTACTGAAACGCTCTCACACACACTACTGAAATTTTAGCCCTCACACACACTACTGAAATTTTAGCTCTCACACACACTACTGAAATTTTAGCTCTCACACACACTACTGAAATTTTAGCTCTCACACACACTACTGAAACGCTCTCACACACACACAACTGAAACGCTCTCACACACACTACTGAAAAACCAAGGCATTTCAGTTGAACAGGAAGGCATTTCAGTTAAACAGGAAGGCATTTCAGTTGAACAGGAAGGCATTTCAGTTAAACAGGAAGGCGTTTCAGTTGAACAGGAAGGCATTTCAGTTAAACAGGAAGGCGTTTCAGTTAAACAGGAAGGCATTTCAGTTAAACAGGAAGGTGTTTCAGTTAAACAGGAAGTTAATTCTTGACAAGGAAACTGAAGGAAAAAGTGGTAGATTTCAAACAAACCACTACACAGATGTCTACTCAGCAACCTGCTAGTTAGGGATGGGTTTTTATAATCGATTTATCAATTAAAATCGATTCTGGCTTGGATAACGTGAAATCGATTCATTAAAATCCTGAATCGATTTTTTAATATAAATTCATTTTGCCCGAAATGCCAGAATCTCAGGTGAAACCTCACAAAATTTCAACAACCACCAAACAGCTAAAACAGTAAATGAGAGCAGGAACACGGATTCTGCACAAAGACGTAAACACACAGCGCGGACCCGCGGATCAGAATCAATGGGATGTCGCCTTTCTCACCCGATGGCACGGACACGGTCGGGGCTGAAAGTCAACAGGTGGCTGATTCTGATCTGTCGGCGGTCCGCGCTTTGTTTTCACGCCGTTTTTGCACAGATTCTAAAGCTGTTAGTTTGATCTCTCTTGTCGGATTATAATATTATTTTATGCCATGTTAGACCCCTAATTAAAGATTGTGAATTATTATGTAGCTTTAGTTTGCATTATTCTTCTGAATTAGAAGAAGGTGATAACTATTACATTTGTTAAACTGATTTGCATTACATTAGACTGCTGATTTATTGTGAATGAATGATATTGTTTTATGATGCATTATACTGCTGAGTTATAAGAAATACTGTTTGCAGAAAGTCATCGCCTTATTTGTCTGGTTAGAAGAGAACAGAGCATGCTGCCCCATCTCAGCAGGAGCAGATAAACAGGGAGCCAAGGTCGTAGCTTAGGCACTGTGTGTGAGAAAGAATGTGAATGTTTAGGCTTTTATGATTAGGTGGGGGCCACTAGAGGCTATAAGACTTTGATCAAGGCTCCACCATTTTGAGATCTGATGCTGTCTGCTGTATGGTGTCCATCTCCCACGCGTGTTCATTAAATCATCGTTTGACTTGACCCGGCCGGACCAGTGTTGTTATTTTTGGTTTTCCTCTTGTATCCATCCTCAATATTTGAATCCGTAACACTCTCCAAACAATATTGACTGAACCAGCAGCAAAAGAAGATCCAAACTGCGCTTCACATAAACATCGTCATGAATTCCCTCTGACGTTTACTGTTTTGCTTCCACCACGATAAAATCACATGTCATGCACAGCTCTCTCTCTCTCTTTCTCTCTCTCTCTGTACTTCAAGAACAGTTTCCCATCTAAAAATCTGTTTTCTGCATTATTTGCTTGCTTGTTACGCACAAGTCTACTGTCGTTTACAGCGCTGTCGGCCGCTGGTTTTTTTTTTCGTTTTACATAATTCCGAAAAGAAAATCTTATTTCTGCCGTTCAATACTGAACAAATTTAAACATTTAAAAATTATGCAAAATGCAAAACGCTTAGCCATGTCTCTAATAAAACCGCTGGAACGTCAGAGGTAACGTTCATATGTTGATTAATGGTTTTCTTTCGTTTTTGATGTACTGCAGAATATTTTTTATAAAATCCCAGGCAGGAAAAATCACCTTCATGTTTTTCTGTGTTTTATCTTCAGCTACTTTTACACAAAGGCATCTGCTGTGAGGCTTACACCTTTGATAAAGTCTTGCGTGTGTCAGCTTCCTTTTTTTAGATACAAAAATATGTAAATGTACTGATCTGAATTATAATATTGCTGACTGTCAAAATTTCCCAGAATCAAATTGAATTGAATTGAATCGAATCAAATTGAATCGAATCATGGAACGATAAGTTAGATAGCTTAGTCTTAGTGAGACAGCTGCATTACTTAAAAATATATTAGCCTCAGCATAAGTCAAAATTTAGAATAGCAGGAGATGGGCATTATCCTGGTTATTTTTTTTTTTTTTAGCATATGTTCTTTTTGTCTTTTTTAGCAAAGAAAAAAAATATCTTAAAATCATCAATAAAACCAGGGAGAGAAGGCTTAGCGTTCCTCCATTTAACACAATGGATATGATATTTACTCAAACGTATGATGATGTTAATAATGTCTGAGACACCCAATGCTAGATGATCCATATAAAAAAATTATGATGTAATTCAAATAGTGGCACATCATTAATATTTAGGGAAATCCAAATTTATAAGTTGCACCAAATACATTGTGTGATAGGGCATAGAAAAAAAAAAAAAGATGTTCTACGGTTTCATTTTCATCAGTACAAAAAGAACACTGATCCACCTCAAAGCCAAATCTCTTTTTTTAGAAATTTTTAAAGTGTGTTTCTTTAACTTTAGGTAGAATAGGCTATTTCATAAAGTATGCTTTATCCAGTGTATATGAAATAACTAAATTAGAACCATGCAATGTAACCATTCTGTTGTAACTATGAAATATTTTTGTCTTTGAAGAAACTACTAACAAATTTCTTATTGCATTTTTATCAAACAGCTGACATTGCCCTAGCAATAAATTTGGGAGCACTGATGAGAAATTATTGTATATCATAAAAATTTTAATCAAATGAAGCAGAGGCAGTGGGACCAGTTCACAAAATTTGTTATATTCTCTTTGAGAACAGTTTAGACAATATTTTTCTGAAAAGTCTGGGTAACTTAGAATTACACCGTTATCATCCAACAAATCTGTTATGAATATAATCTTTTTGTTCAAACCAGTCACTCTTGAAAATTGATTTTTGATTAAAGTGTTATTACCCTATTATTCCATAAGGTTGAATTATGAGGAGAAGTTGTGGGTAAATCTCATTTTCCCAAAAATGCACAGTCTGTTTTGGAAACTTTGATATCTTTATGGGGATTTTATTTACCGCAAAATCACATTTCAAAATAAAGTCTAATCCTATATACTATTTTATTAAACAAGGATCATAGGATGTGGAGCTAAGTAGAGTCTGGCTGTGACAGACAAGATTTTAACCATTTAATTCTAAGGGTGCCATCCATAAATTCTAATTCTGGAGTTTTGATACCACCTTTATTGTATTCCTTCACAAGCTGATATCTTTCTATGTAATAGGTTTTATTCCACCACAAAAATTTGAAAATAACTGTGTTAGCCTTATTAATGCTTTTAGAGGAGATATATAGAGAGTGACAAGGATAAATCAATTTGGAGATGCCTTCAGCTTTAGATAGGATGTTTCTGCCAAAAAAAGCGAGGTCTCTGCTTAACCAGTGGCCAAGTGATTTCTTCATCTCGATGATACAGTTAGAAATATTGGTGTCTTTTCTGCTAATTGTGTTTTTTAGATATTATCAGCCCTATATATTTAACTTTAGATTCAACTCTAACCAAAGCTATTGAGGAGTCAGAGCTTGTATGAATCGGGAGAAGTTCACATTTTTTGATACTGAGAGATAAACGAGAAGCTTTAGTTTTCTCTACCATGTATTTATCTTTCAAAAACATAGATGTATCATCTGTGAATTGACTTATTTTGAAGTCTTTATTAAAAATTGATATTTCTTGTATGTCGTTAGAATTTTTGATTAATAGTGTTAACAACTGAGTTGCCAATATAAAAAGCTTAGGGGAAACAGGACATAATTGCCGAATTCCCTGTTGCACCTTGAATCCATGCCTTGATTCAAGGAAGCTAAAATATTGTTAAGTAATGCGGCTGCTTCACTTAGGCTACAAGCACAGCCGTCCCCAACCCCCAGGTCCTGGACCAGTACCGTTCTGTGAGTCGTTTGGTACCGGGTCGCAAGAGTTGAGGCTTGAGTTTGAAATTTATGGTTTTCATGGTATTTATCATTTTTTTTTAATTTTTATGTTGTTTACGTGGCACAAAAAAGGTTGGGAACTGCTGTACTAGCAGGTTGCTGAGTAGACATCCTTGTAGTGTTTTGAAATATACCACTTTTTCCATCAGTTTCCTTGTCAGGAAACAACTTCCTGTTCAGCGGAAATGCCTCTGGTTTCAGTGGAGTGTGTGAGTGCATTTCAGTAGTGTGTGTGAGAGCGTTTCAGTTGTGTGTGTGAGAGCGTTTCAGTTGTGTGTGTGAGAGCTAAAATTTCAGTGATGTGTGTGAGAGCGTTTCAGTAGTGTGTGTGAGAGCGTTTCAGTTGTGTGTGTGAGAGCGTTTCAGTTGTGTGTGTGAAAGCGTTTCAGTAGTGTGTGTGAGAGCATTTCAGTTGTGTGTGTGAGAGCTAAAATTTCAGTGGTGTGTGTGAGAGCGTTTCAGTAGTGTGTGTGAGAGCGTTTCAGTAGTGTGTGTGAGAGCGTTTCAGTAGTGTGTGTGAGAGCGTTTCAGTAGTGTGTGTGAGAGCGTTTCAGTAGTGTGTGTGAGAGCGTTTCAGTAATAATGTCCCTTACGGCACCTCATAAGAATACGTCTGCAAACACGGTATTTTATTCTTTCAGTTGTTAAAGAAAAAAGACATTTAGTCTAAATTAAACAAGTGAATCATAAGTGAATTTTGGTCTGTAATATAACAAAACGTAGAAAACTTGAAAAGGCTAAAATGCGCCAATTCATTTTGGATTTCAGTCTTACCATTTGGACGATGCCAAAATAGGCCATCAGGTAGCCATTCTGCTCAGGTTGCAGCTTAAAGAACTCCAGTGCAATGATAGAAAACATCACTTGAAAAATGCCTTAGAGCACAAAACAATTTTGTTAGATTTATATATGATTTATGATGACACCATCAAAGTTGGCTTTGTGGCAATTTAATTTTCTGTTTGCAAAATGTTTTCAGGACTGCTTAACTTCAGTGCTGGCCTGATATGCTGATTTACAACGTTACAGTTGTATTCAAAGTAGCTTGAAAAGAAAAGCGTCTGGACTTCTTTAAGTTGCTTGAAGACGTTTCACCTCTCATCTGAGAAGCTACACCTTGGCTCAAGATACACCTTGGCTCAGGCGATTAGAGGATCATCAGGGGGTCCTTTTGTCCCTCTGTGGGGGGACACTCCCACTAGGTTTAAATCTGGGACTACCCACGATTTGACCTTAGAACTGAAGAAGCTTCTTGGATGAGAGGTGAAACGTCTTCAAGCAACTTAAAGAAGTCTAGACGCTTTTCTTTGCAAGCTCCTTTGACTATGATGACCTGGATGAGTGAGAACCTTCACAGACATGTTACAGTTGTATTTATCTTGAAGTTGTTCTTGGTGCCATTTGTCTAAAGCCTGCTCCTGTAAGGCCAACTTCCCTTTACACAAACTTGCTTCCGATTGGCTGCTCCTTGCAATTCCAGAAGGTCCAGTTGGGGCTTCTGTGTACTCTGCCTTGCTCTCAAATTATCGTGTTCACAAGGTTTTCACAAAACTTCAGGATTCAAACTCATCAGAACCTTTTAGTAGAAACACCTATGGTATCAATTTGAAACTCCTATGTTGCCTTTTTCTCGAGTTAAACCTGGGGGTCCATGCTGCCCACCTGCCTGCCCGCCCAGCAGGGTGATGACGAACCCCCATCGAGCCTTTTATAGCTGAGCCATCACAAGAGTATGAAGCCTGAACATTTGGCTCACAGATGTTTGACCAGAATTATTTAAAATTTTGTCCTGGTTTAACATGAGCATCCACAAATTTAGCTACATATTCATACCCATTTTAATACACATAAATGTAGATGAGCCCAATCAGAACATATCACCATAGGTAACCTCCAAAAACAAAATGGCAAAAAAGAAAAACATTTAAAGAGTGTGTAACTTAAACACAGTGATATTAGGAAGAGACACAACATTTGTATATTGCAAAGGCTTAAACCAAAACATCTTCACACTTCAAGTCTCACCTGATGGCAAACCTGCGACTATCTTGATAATGAAAGTCTGCATTACTGTTGGAAACTTCATCAGCCTCGTAATCTCACTCAGATTGAATACTGACTTCCTTCTGTTATCATCTGAAGTAAAATCAAAGTGCAAGAGGTACAATTACCATCTCATTATGTGTTATGTGTTTCTACCAATAAGTCAAAGTAGAATAACATGTATGTAGAGAAGTCCCAGGGAAATTTCAGTGCTGCTCTCAGATGAGAGGTGAAACGTCTTCTAGCAACTTAAAGAAGTCCAGACGCTTTTCTTTGCAAGCTCCTTTGACTACGATGACCTGGATGACTGAGAACCTTCACAGACATTCCATACCATGGTTTGGATTATTTGCAACCAAAAAGTGACTCTCTCCAAACATCTCTACAAAAATTTATTACCTTTTTTCTCTTTTAAATACATCTATATGGAAAAGAATGGCACACTGCAATTTTAAGGACATTTGAGTATGTAATTATGGAAGATGATACAGTAACACAACATCAGAGACTCAGTGGTATTCTGATAATAATCTACCTGGATTATTACATGGAATTTTAAAGACTGGCATCAATGGTTTGCTATGAGATGATCCAAAATGTGAAAGAAAGAAAAAAAAGAAAGAGCAGAGTCATAGTTTTTAAAGAAAAAAAAAGTGCAGCTGAGAGTGACAAAATCCAGTTCTAGTAATTTTTATGTGTGCAATGAAGATAGCTGGATTCAAATTACCAGCTCATTCCTGTTGTTGTGATCATGAAGCCAAGGCCACTTTGTACAGACTTCCCAGACAGCTGAGAACATTAGGTTGAAAAGAAGTAGGCATATCTTACCTGTAGTGTTGCCTCTGGTTGTTTCAGCTTTTGTATTTTGGGGGATGAACTTTAAAACCAACAGCAAGCTGAAGGCACTCCCTGCAGCACCAAAACATGCAGTAAACTTCTCCCTGAGAAATACAAAGTAAAAGTGCTGTATGGGGGACACTTTTGGCAAACACACACAATGACTGTGATTTCCATGTTTCATAAAAGCGGAATATTCTAACCTAAGCCAAAATGTCTTCCTAAACCAGAGATGTTTTTTATTTCCTTTGGCTCTGTCAAAGAGCCAATGGTTGCTCAGGTTGGTTTCACACCAGTGCTGCTGTTAATGATACACACTGTGACACTAACCCATAGAGTTTGCTCAGCTGTCCGCCTAATGTGGAGCCAACTATCATACCGATGCCAAAACACAGACCAAGCTTGGATAAGGCGTCGGCCCGTTTCTCAGGTTTTGTAAGGTCTGTAACAACCATTTGTGATGCTGCAGACAGAGGTGGGACAAAGAAAAAAATCAAGTGAAACTTTATTCAGGATAAATAAAATGAACATTTAGAATAAATCTGAATAAATGTAAAAAATAGTTCAGTCACATTGTTAGCAAAGGATAAAAAAACGGTAGGTTTGATGCTCACCAGGGAGGACATGCATAAAGATTGTGGGGATTTTATGGATGAACAACATGGCTGGAGTGTCTGCTGTGGCCAGCAGCAGAAAGAAGACAACAGTTGACGCACATGCCAGGGACAAAGCTGTCCGTGCCCCAAATAGATCTGCAAACCTGCCAAAAAAACCCAGACCCTACAGTCACATTTTTCTACACTGTGTCCAAGCAAAAAATAGCGAACAGAAACTCACCTTCCAAACATTGGGCCCCCGATCAGTTGAATAACTCCAACTGTAGTTTGCAAATAACCAAACCACAACGTGTCGAAGCCGAGCTTCTTTGCCAAATACTATAGAGAGCAACATAAGTAAGTGACCGTTATTTTTTTGTGACAAGTGGTCACAAAACCGAGTAAAATAAATAAGGAAATTAAACACCATAAAAACAATACAAAAACAATTTAAGATCAAAACGAAAATAAAAATCATTAAAAGTATCAAAGAAAAGCCTGATTAAACTAAAAAAAGATTCTTAACTGGTTTTAGAAAGAGTCCACAGAGTCAGCTAAAGTTAATTGTTGCGAGAGACTGCTCTAAATCTCTGCCCTTTTGTATGTGGAATGACCATTAGATTCTGAGCCTGTGATCAAACCCTACAAGCAGAGGTGTGCTTGGTAGAAGATAAGGCAAACAGTCCGGAGCCTGGCCATTAAGTGCTCTGTATGTGAAAACAAAAATTTTATAACAAATTGTAGAATCTACTGAGAGCCAGTTTAAAGAATATAAAATGGTAGTGATTTGAGCTCGGCTGCTGAATGTGTTAATAGTCTTATTACAGTTCCCTTGCTTTATTGCTTTCGAAAGACATTAATGACAATTTACCCAAGCCAGAAAACAAGGCATTACAGTAATCCAAGTGCAATGATGCAAATGCATGACTAATTTTCTCCAGATCCACCAAAGAGACCATATGTTGCAATTCAGAAATGTTAGATAAATTAGAAAAAACAGGAAAAAGACTCCCCTGGTAAGATAGACTTTACTGCCAAAACCCAGAGAAGAATCAAATATTATACCAAGACTTTAAACACTGGATTTAACTGCTGAACAAAATGAACTAAGACCAGTTTAAGACGAGGTCATTGTTAGAGAACCAATCACTAAACAGTGGACTATCCAGCTGTTGGCGCTTAAAAGACATGTACAACTGAATGTCATTAGCATAGAAGTGATAATGAGTGTCAGAAAATAACTTGTGTCTTGATAGACACAATAAAAGTACATCCTTGTTTATGCTAGTCAAGAGTCCGCATTCAAGGCCTTCCTTTATTTTTAATTGATTTATACACTTTAGAAGAACTGTGAACTAATACCCAGCCAACATACCAAGGCCAACATTAGGTAGATGTGGATGAACTGTGGGGGTGTGTGGGCAGGGCAAACCCACAGTCATCCCACCCAAGCCCCAAGTGGGTGTGCTCACACAGGAACCACAGCAGTTTTGCCCTTTAGGGGCCCTGTATGGGTTTTCTAAGGGTAAGTTCACTTTGTGTATTGATGTTGTAGGGAAAATTTGCTACTGCTAGAAATGTGCTTAAGTCGGACAGCAGGGCCAACCCCTAAGATCAGTGGGACCTTCATTTCTTTTCTATAGAACCATGAGCCAAAACACATCTCACTTCTGCAGGGATCGTTTGGAAAAAAAATAATTTAAAAAGCAGAGAACTCCAAAAGCACCCAACCTAAACTCCATTTAATCAAATCTTTTTGGATTGTATTACTAATCTTTACATAATTTGCCTCGTATAGTGTACTTATTTCGCTAGTTAGATAGACACCTAAATATTTGATCTTATTTGAGTCCCATTTTAGTTTATATTCGTTTTGAATTGAATCTTTGGGGAAATAATTCAGACAAAGTACTTGAGTCTTTACGATATTTAATTTATATCCTGAATTTTTGCCAAAATATTTTAATGCTTTAATCAACCGAGGAAAGGTCGTGTCGTGTATAATTATATCATCAGCAAAGAGACCTATTCGTTGTTCGATTTTAGAAACTAAACCCTGTCTGGTCTTCATCCACCAGATCTGGGAGAAACAGCTCTAAGCGTCTTGTGATTATGGATGTAAATAATTTATAATCCACATTTAAGATAGAGATTGGGCGATAAGAGTCACCGTTTTCCTTGTTTTTACCTTCTTTTGGTAAGACTGATATAATCGCCTCTTTCCAAGAGGGTGGAGTTTTAGCGTGTTTTAATGTCCAGTTAAAAGAATCTATCAAAATAGGAGCCAAAACCTCTTTAAAAGTCTTATACCACTCATTGGGTTACCCATCACTCCCTGGACTTTTATTAGATTTCAATTTCCTTATTGCCTTATCCAGTTCTTCCTTAGTGATTGGTTTAGTTCTTTTTTAATCTCTTGTACCACAGATTCATTGTTAAGAATACCAGTATTTAATTTCCACAATGATTTCATATTCTGATTATATAAGTGAATAGTCAAGTGTATGGCGTTGTGATCTGACAGATCAGCTATACCGATATTACAATCTATGACTCTATGTTTATCGCTTCTATTTATCAAAACGATATCTATCCTTGAGTGTACCTTATGGGCTACTGAAAAATGTGTATAGTCCTTCTCCAGAGGGTGTAATTCTCTCCATACATCGCAAAGATCCACTTCCTTTATAAGTAAATTAAGCCTTGGATTTATTATTTTTGTGTCTTTTTAAGCTTGTAGTATCTTTAGTATGATTTAATACATAGTTCCAGTCACCCCCACATATCAGAGTCCCTTCACTAAAACTAATAATTTTTTCAGATAGTTTTTGATAGAATTTTGGGTTGCCCTCTGGAGGGGCATACACATTTATCAGAGATACCACATTATTTTTAATCCTCCCTTTGACAGCAACGTATCTACCATCCTTGTCACAGACTTCCTCTAACATTTCAAAATTTACCGTATTAGAAATTAAAGTTATAACTCCTCTTCGTCTGCTATTCTTACATGAGCTGTAAAAGGAATTTACATAGCCAAACTTTTTAAATTTTTCATGTTCTTCTTTTGACATATGAGTTTCTTGAATGAATATAATCTGCGCCTTGTGTCGTTTCAATTTACATAACAACCTACTCCTTTTAACCGGATTCCCCAGACCGTTGATATTGATTGAGATAATGTTTATTTTACCTACACCACTCATGACTTGTACAATGTGCAGTAACCATCCCCTCAGATTTGAAAAAACAAAAAACAATATTACTAAACATAAAACAAAAAATAATCAAAAACTTGCGACTAGGGTAAAAACCTCCATAAAGGGGGGGCCCTATAAAAAGTTTGAAAACTGAAAATATTGTTCCCATCTTATAGTCCAACGTATTTACCTCCATCCGGTGTTGCTCCTCCCATTCTTTGAATTGATGAGGCAGCAAAGTTGGGAAGATTTTACGTCACAGAATGAGAAGTTTTAGAGTCACTTATGTTTACTGCACTATGACTAGACTATGACTAAATGATGTGTTAGCTTATATTTTTATATTATTATGAAATTTAAATTTCTGCCAGTTTCCTGCTGCTTCTTTTCCAAAATCCTTAATTTACATTTTAAAACGTGATTATTTCCATTATGCCACATACATGTAGTTCTATTTAATCTATCACATTTAAAAAAAAATAAAACATTAACTCATGTACAAGTGGCCTTTCTATGTGGAGCTTGCATGTTCTCCCTGTGTTTTCTTTCTAGCTTCCTTCAACAGTCCAAAGAAATGCATGGGGTTCAATTAACTGGTGATTCTAAATTTGCCACAGCTGTGAATGTGAGTGACCCAAATTAGAATAAGTGGAAGAAAATACATGGGTAGTATTCAATAATGCATTTCTATACTGCAGATTTGTTTTGTGTATCCAAATCTGTTGACTAACTTTATGTTTTCGATCACTGCAGTGGAATTAAATTTTCAATATCTGTTCTTAAGTATGAAATTTAGTAAAGATCCTAAGATTTAGCAATACAATACAACACTTTGCTACATGTACATACTGGCATAGTTCTCATCCATACAAAGTATAAATACTGCCTATGTTCCTGAACAGCCACATATCTGCTGCTTTAACAAAGTGAATTTCACAACTCTGGGACTAATAAATGTCATCTTATCTTATCCCATCTTATCTTGTCACAGTGATTAAGCACATTTCAAAGCAGGATGCTTCACTATGTGTCACTGATATTCAATGATATGAATACCCCTTCTCCAGTGTTTACTATAACTGTATCTAATAGCTACTGTTAGTGTTTCATATAAGACCTGTGGTCAATCTTGCACTCTTAATTAAAACGAGATTTTCAGCCATAGCTGATATCAACGTCAGTAAATCCAGCCTCAATCATAACTGTGCGCACTTCAGGGAATATGGGGACATTTCAGCTTCTTCTTCCCATTTCATATACTCACAGGAGTTACCGAGACTTGTAAAAACATCCATGTGATATCCAAAGCGGCGATGAGATACACAGCGTAAATTGTTGTCATCCTCTGTGAATCGTCTGCGACGTTTGAGGAAACAGAAGCTTTGTCCGTTTCCTCGTTTCTTTCACCTCTTCGACTCATTTTTGCTCCTTGCTGACAACAGCTGTAAAAAACCTTAATGTGTACTCTCTTCAACAAAAGTAAAATGGCAGACAAAAACGTCCTTAGATCTAGCGACCTCTTGCACAAATTGTTAGCCAACCGGTACTCTGGTTGTACTTTGGAACATGAAGGCGTTACCAAGTTTGACGTTAGTCGGTTATGAAGATAGTTTCCGGTCTTTACATTGTTTGGTCATCGGTACAGGCGGACCTATCGCTGCCTTTATCTACGTATCAGACAGAGCAGTTGCTAAAAAACAGCAATGGGCACGTAAACCTCTATGAAAGAAAATCCTCAGGAAGTTTATACAGTGATGCTTTCAGGAACTCCTTCTAGGCTCGTACATTAAAGCATTTTCGAGATCTCTCATCTTCCCTGTCTCGTTTCGAGCATAACATTGATGTTGTTGTTTTTTAAAATGATACAAAACAACATATCACATGTCAAAACTGTAAGACCTTTTTTACTGAAAAATATATATTTGGGTTAATTTGTCTCTTGCTTTTTATAGCATTAGAGTTATTCAACAGTTAAGAGCCTCGTTTTTGTGTTTTATCATTTTATACTGTGCCAGTGTTTCAGTGAGAAACCAACACGTTCTCACTCCCAACTCGTCAAATGTGTGACGCGTAGTCAGGCTCCCTCTGCAGGGTACCCCCCTCGCGTCGAGAATTGACTGCAGGGTTCTCCTATTGAATACTATGCTGCTTCCTAATCGTTGTTTATTGACGACAAAAAATTTCCGAGGAAGAGCCTGTTGTTCGTATATTTATACATTTCCGAATTCACATTATAGTGACATATACTGAACACAATATATTATATAATGTAAACAACTACCTGAGAAACAGCAGATACAGCAGATAAATTAATTATAGACTATTACTTTTGTATCATTTATTGCATTTGTGTAGGGAGAGGTGGGTAATGGCGCAGCTAGAGACTGGGTGACTTTATTCACCCGCTTCCGATGTTATCAGCAGTAGCGGTTTTAGATACGGGCAACACGGGCGGTTGCCCGGGGCGGCATCGTGGGGGGGGGCGGCATCACGGACATCGGCAAAAAAAAAAAAAAATAATAATTGCTCGTACTCATGCTGCCAGCCAGCGCATACTGGGAATGGCATAGGCACCGATCGGTTTTCTATCACCCATTTGCTGGGAGTAAGGGCGCCCTCCGTTTGCGAGGTGCGCACTTAAGGTAAGCAGAGGAGAGGGCGGGGCGACGGGGGATTCTCTGGCTGGTTTGAGCAGCATCTAATAACCAACTCGCAAAATAAAACAAAATAAAAACAAAACAACAAACACGAAAACACCAGACATCATGATGCAGACTTATAATTTGAAATTCGAAATTCTATACAAGAAAAGTGAGCGCGAGAGCCCTCGGTGCGCCTGCTTGCTGCTGAAGTCAAAGTAAACTTTATTGTCATCTCCGCTACATACAGTCCAGTATATAGAGAGACAAGATGACGAGGCTCCAGTTACAGCAGTGAAAGTAAACAAACAATAAATATAAGAAGAGTAAGAAAATAAATATACACTTTAGGACTCGGGGTAAAGGGATCAATAACAATTTAAAATTTATAATTTGCAGTTTGATGATTTAATGCAGTGGCGATTCTAGGATCAGAGCTTTGGGGGTGCTGAGCACCCAGAGAGCTGCCCATCCAGGCAAGGTAAACTTTATTCATCACAATGAGACTTCTTCCCCGTCCCTGTCAGTCCCTGCATCCCTAAATGCCTCCAGTTGTCTTGAGTTCTCTCTGACTGCCTCCTTGGTGCATTTAAACCCCTGTTCCTCCCTGTCCTCATCGTCTGTTGTCTTCATCTCCGTTATCAGTCATCATAATTTTACCCTCTCTGTGCAAGTCTGCAAATTTCTTTATTAAATCATAAGTTTCTTAAATTCATCAAGTCTCTCTGTGCCTGGGTCCTAACATGACATCACTGTTTTGTACAATTTAATCCCCACATTTTTGAAAGAATTTCAAACACTTTTTTGAAAAGTCTGTAACAAAACCATCAAATCTGATCAAGGTTATTAAAATGCTGTCAAAGAAGAATGGATTGGAATTAAAAAAAAAAAAAAATACATATCCTAACCTTAATTACTGGGGGAAAATGATGAATGATGCTCATAGTGAGTAAAAAGTAAACTGTGTGCATTTTTTGGACAGAGATTCACTTCTAAAGTGTATGTATAATACAATACAGATACATAAAAAATACACTCCAAAAATAGAAGAGTCCTTGAAATATACAAAATATTATTAGAAAATGGAGACACTTGGCCTTTGGTACAATGTATACAATGTATGAAAATATCTTTACTGCAGATACTACTATGGCTCTGCAGATTTTTTCTTTTCTTTTAACCTATGTCGCCTCACCTTGAGGTTGGTAAATCTGTCTATCACATTTTGGTGGTCAAGTCTCTCACGCATCTCTTTCTCAACTGACATCACAGCCAGGTGCTGGAGTCTGCTTTGACCCATGGTCCTTCTCAGCCAGGTATGGAGCTGACTCAAGACACTAAAAGGCCTTTCACAGCTACAGCTGCTAACTGGGTTTGTTAGGGCAACCTGAATAACAGTTTTCAGTTTGGGGAAGATCTAATTATCCAGAAGATTGTACAATGTTAACATATCTGGAATGGCACCAGCCTCACTCTTGAGCTTTATAAAGTCTTTGGCAACCGTGACTTCCTCTGACTGAAGCTCAATATGGTAATGCAGGGCTGACAACCCAGTTTGTTTTGCAGATTCTGTATAGCAGCTTTAATATAGGGAGAACACAACTTCCAGATTATATGAGTTGTTTGTATTAGTTGTTTGTCTTTCTTTTTCTTTGACAGTTTAACAGTTCCTGTTTTAATAATAATAATAATGGATTGGATTTATATAGCGCTTTTCAAGACACACCAAAGCACTTTACAATGCCACTATTCATTCACTCTCACATTAACACACTGGTGTAAGCAAGCTACGGTTGTAGCCACAGCTGCCCTGGGGCAGACTGACAGAAGCGAGGCTGCCATATCGCGCCATCGGCCCCTCTGGCCAACACCAGTAGGCGGTAGGGTAAAGTGTCTTGCCCAAGGACACAATGACCAGGACAGAGAGCCCGGGGAATGAACCGGCGACCTTCCGGTTACAGATACGCTTCCCAAACCCCTGAGCCACGGTTGCCTATTAGTACTCCCTGTCTGTTTTCTTACCTGGTACTTTCTGATCTTGTACTTTGTCCTCATGTTCCCCTCTTTCCTCTCTCCCTCTTTGGACTGACAATCTGTACACACACACACACACACACACACAACAGGAGTTATAAGGTTAATGGGCATCCAGTCAGTTAGCTAGTTAGTAACTTGGGTTTAATATCGGCACATGCACATATGGCAAAATAACCAGTTTCTCTCATTACATTTCAAACAGGACAGTGGTAACAACAGCAGGCTACGGACAATGTTAAGTTTTAGATTTTAAATAGGCTGTATACATTTCAATGAGATCAACAGGGCAGTCAAATATCGCTAATTTTACTACAGAGCAAACATTGTCGGAAAACATGTTTTCAACTAGGGCTGCCACAAACGATTATTTTGATAGTCGACTAGTCACCGATTATTTTTTACTTTTGAAGATTAAAATTTAGCATTATGGCTGCTGGTGGTTTGTAAAGCCTCTACTCAGCTGTATTTTTGTTACTAATTTATGTTTGTTGTTGTTTAACACAGATTTCAGAAGAGCAAAGATGAGCACTGTTGCTTCATCCTTAATAGTTTAACTGGATTGGAAATCAAAAAAATCCAGATTCTTCTTCCACAGAAGTTTCATTTGTCAGTGTGGGTCTGCTGAGTCACCTGAAGAACTCATTTCATTCTCCACGATGTTGATTTACAGAAATGTTTCACAGGAACTGATTCCTCCCAAAGGGTGAACTAGTGTGTTTCCATAGATTATCTCTGTATGAATGTACTTCTTAAATGAAGGCAAGTGTTTGTCCTTTTTGTTCCTCAGGTACAGTACATGACATTAAGGGCAGGCGGTCAACACTGGGCGAAGACAAGAAGCAGACGTCCTTCCAAGAGGGAGTTGCAGTGAGGACACAGCCTGCTCACTGAGGTCAGATCTCAGAATCTGAAACAGCTCAGGTTTATATTTTAGGGGTTATAAAAAAATCCAAATGTATTTATAAAGAAACCTTTAAATAATATTTTAAATAATAGTCATAATTATGATTATTATTAGAAATATCAAACATTTAAGTGGATTTTCTGTTACACGTATTGTCTTAGCCCTGCGATAACTGGCAGCCTGTCTTTGTCCTGTATCAGCTGGGATAGGGACCTTGAATTGGATACATGAATTGTTTTGAATTGTATTCCAATTATGTAATCTGATCATTTACAAACTCAAGGTATCCAATCAAAATGTAAGTAATAATGATAAAAATGGGAAAGCAGAAATAAGTGTGACATAAATGTAAATGTGTGAGCTGACATAGAGGACAGCTACATGCAGTCTGAAAAACCTTTGTTGTCAAGTTTGCAGGTCTATCAGCACAAGACATTCTTACATAGAAGAGTCTGTTAATGTCTCTAACTCAGTGAAGCATTATTGGTCCAGTCTGTTTGGATAAATATAGTAAGTTGATGTATGTCCATTTATTGACACATTTCTTAAGTGCTTATCCAGTTCAGGATCACAGTGGAGCTGCAGCTGGATATGTTCAGTAAAGAAACCTTACAAAAGTTAACAATAAACCTGCATCTCTGTACGTTGTTGTCCACAGGATGAGAAAATCGAACTGGAAAACTGTGGAACATGTTAATAAATGTTTGTGTGTTTATGCCTGTGTCTTTCACAGGAGGCGCTGGAAGGTTTCACTAATAGTTCCTGGTGAATCAAAGCAGAACCATAAAGGTTGCTGGACTGCATCATGGCCTTACCCCTGAGCAGTCATCTTGTTAAAGGAGGAACCAGTTAGAAGCTGTTTTCAAAGTAGCTGAGCAGATTTCATCTCAAGTAAGCGAATAACTGTTTGTTCGTTTGTTCTGCCACTTAAAGAGCATTTAAGGACGTCTTTTGAGTGTCCAGTTGAATTAATTCTACTGGCTCTCATGGTCGTTTGTGATTATGGACATATTTTCCATGTACATCAACCATTTAGTAAATTCTATCTATTTAGTAATATCTGTCAGCTATAAAATGTAATATAAGTATAAAAATATCTAAATATCTCCTGCCTGTTATATTTTAATGATGTAAGACCAGACGTCTGTTATCGTGTTACATTAGCATTCCTCACATATCAATGAGATGCTGTACAGTACAATCCTACACACACAGCAGAGGGATAACGATTCAACATCGTTACACGACACATTCGAGCTGCATGATGCAGACAAAATGACTAAATCATCTTTTTGTGGTTTATTGTCTTCAAACCAGCAGACAAAGCCGATGGCAGAAGATGTTTGGAGAAGAACTTCAGGCCGTGTACTGAAAAGGTATTTTTTCTTGTTATCAAAAGACATTTGGAGTGACGGCTTCTACAACTGTGCTGAAGTAAAGCTTACAGTCTAAGAAATCACAGTGTTGATATTCAGCACAAAGAGAAAAACTCACTAGTTTGAATTTATTTACAATCATTGTTTTTATAAATTCTGACTGTAAACAGCTTTTACAACTTTGATATTGTTTGACACTCGATATCAGATGATGGGATTTAATTTAAAGGTTTCTATGTCCCAATGAGCCATTTACACTGACCAGTGTCAGTTTAACTGTAACACATTATTTAGTTCCAACATTTCTAAGAGAAATAACTGAATGTAAAAATGGCTGCACTCAGGCCAGGTTTAATTGATAGAGTTATATGCATGCATTATGAAATTTATGTATCCCAGATAATTGTTAGTCATGTAGTCCTGGCAGACCCACCCCTTTCTCCCAAGTTAACTAAAACCCAAAAGAACTAGTGGGGCTATTTACACACTCACAACCAGTGTGGGGTAAAAAGAGCCACCAAAAACCTGTCAGCCTGCACAGATACAGATGTGCTAAAAGCTATAAGAGTTAGAAACTCTGCTTATGGAGAAACCTTCTAAGCCTAACAGGGGACAGGTACTCCTGCCCAAATAACATGATATAATCCCACATACAGCCCAGCCATAAAGAGAACCAAGTCATTTAGTTAAAGACAGCATGGGACCAAATGCATCTAACCAGCTTGCACCCACCTGACATTTCTTCTTCCTGAATTAAATGAATGAATGGATAAAAGTTAAATGACTACAAACCTAAAGCCACTAGTTCCCACACTGGAGTTCCCTGACACTGTGTTAACTGTACTGAGCTTGTATCAACAGTTGTAACAGGCTAAGCTACCTGAGAGACTGCATTGAACGATTATTTCTATCTTAATGGTTTCGGCTCATATGTTCTTTTTCCTTTCAGTAGATCAAAGCAGCTTGTGCTCTTTCTGCTCCCATTTTGATGGCAACAAGAAGAAGAAGAAGAAGAATGCTTCAGCGAAGTGGCCTTCATGGTCTCAGTGAACTGTCATGGTCACACACTGCATGTGGTTTTAAAAGCAACATGTCTGTTCACCACAACAATCGAGATGTTTAGTATCAGCTACGGTTTGTTCTTGAACATCAGTTCTGTTTTCTACTTTGACCACTTAGACCAAAAAAGTGTTGTTTTCATATTCTTTCTTTTAAATCTATAAAGCACCTGTTCATTTTTTTTATTAAAATTAGTTTCACATAAATGTTAGTTTTTCCCTTATGATCTTTTAATGCTTACACTGCACTGTACACGTCTACATTAGAGACATTTCTGTATGAGACTGGGCTGCTTGACTACAATTTGGAAATGGATGCAAAATCACACGGATTGTGCTATTGTTTGTTTTTTAATATGATTCAATTTAATTCAATTCAATAAAACTTTATTGATCCTGAAGGTTGACCCCGAGGGAAATTTGGGTTAAGGCCAACACAGGACGTGTCTGACTAAGCAAAGATTAATCTGATCCCATTTCTACCTGTCTCTACTGTTTCAACTGTAATTGTCAGGATATATATTTATTCCAGCTCTCATAGGGCAAAGGAATGACTCAGACTTGTCAAATGTTCTTTGACTTGATACACAATTTGAAGTTCATAATTTTCTTACAAATAAAACTATAATAATAAACATGAACACCTGTGCTTATTTCTGAGACATGAATTTTTTTTGAATGTGTTCACATTTAGACAGTATACATTTTTGTGCTGAAACTGTACTGGTGAACCTGAGGTGATGGTCAACACAAGACAAATATATAGAAATATAAAACAATATTGAAGTGATGTCTTTACCCTCTGCAGCGTGTGGACGCACACAACCACCTTATTCACTGTGGTAAACATGCACCGCTAGCCCACGTGACTGACTGTCTCCATGGTTACATGGTATATTATTAGCTATGTAAACAGATTCCAAAGATACCGCCATAGCTCTCTGCAGCTGTAACACTTCCACGCTTTGCAAATCATTTCACGTTTTTGATAGTTATGAAGACAGAAAATGTTTTTAAAGTCATGCTAGGCGGTTGCTATGGTGGTTGCTGTGGACTTGGGTGGACCGCGCGTCCGATTCCTGTTATGGACTATGTGCACGTTAGCATATGCTACTTCCGGTGCGGAAACTCCTGTGGGGACGTTTGTTTCCGGTATCCTATTCGCGCCCTGTTTACGGTCCAAAACAAGTTAAGCAAATAAATAAATAAAGCGGCGATTCACATTTCTATAGATGTCTCGGGCATTTACCCAATATATCTGTAAATGATGTTCATCGACTTGTCGATATTTTCCCCCCACGCCTCAGGGGAAAAGAGAAAATGGATTCAAACGTTATATTTCTCAGCTGTCCGTCGTTATCGTTATCGTGTTATGTTCTAAAAATAACCAGCAATATGTGAAATCAAGTAGCCAATTTTATTTTTTGACGGTGCAAAACGTTTCGTGTACATCGTGGACATACAGCACTGCACTTCAGAGTCACACTGCTAGCGATAGATGCAGCGATTCTGTACTGTACAGGAGAGACGGAGGAGATCGTCTGCAGCGATCAGGACGCAGGACGTAAATAAGCATGCAAACTTGCACTAAAAATCTGCGAAACAGCGAGGTGAAAGGTGAACCGCGTTATAGCGAGGGACCGCTGTAATTTTGAAGGTAAGTCACAACATACCCTTCGTAAATACTAATGTATAGAAACCGTTACCAGCAATCATTGATTTTTTGTGTGGCTTTTTTTCACGGTTTGTTAACATGCTGTGTAGGTGTGTACTTGACTAGCTGATATCGACATAACGGGGAAAACACCTGGTTTGACTATTCTTCACCTGTAGTTTGAATGCTGAACATTTGCCTGTTTAAATCATAAGACCAGTCACTATACAGAGATGTGCTTCTGAATGTGGACGATGTGTCTTCTGCTGCAGTTCTGCTTGTGTTTAGTGATGTAAACAACCGATCGATCTAAACTCTTTAAACGTCAAAATTGATCATTAGATTTTTATGACACAACAGTGGTGAGTGTTCCCACCTTCTGCTCTTTGTAACTTAACGCGATCGTTCCGTTTTCGAGTTTTGGACATCAATTTTGGAGTATATCTTCGCAGTAGCGATTGACCGCAAAGTAAAGCTACCGGAAATGTACAACCCCACATCCGGTCTCAAACCAGGAAGTTAGCATTTTCTCGTGCACAGGGTCCATTAGCTGTCCGCCGTAGGAAGGCTGCGTTCCATTTAGAAGTAGTGACAGTCTGCCGTAACTCGAACTCAAACCCCGCTTTGTTCTTTAATTAAAGGCATTTTATAGCCGTTCATGACATGCATGCACCACACACATATAAAACACTTTGCCTCACTATGAGAATGCAGCTTTACTAAAACCTTATCTTATAAAACCTAAAACCTAAAACCTTATAGTATCTGATATATGATAGAAAAATGAAGCAACCAGAGATTTAATGATGAAGAGTCTGGGTTCTGTAGTTCACGTTTTACAGTCCTGAATGACTCTCTGCACATCCATACAGTAGCAGTTTTAGATACGGGCGGTTGCCCGGGGCGGCATCGTGGTGGGGGCGGCATCACGGACATCGGCAAAAAAAAAAATAATAATAATTGCTCGTACTCATGCTGCCCCGACGTCAGCCAGTGCATACTGGGAATGGCATAGGCACCGATCGGTTTTCTATCGCCCATTTGCTGGGAGTAAGGGCGCCCTCCGTTTGCGAGGTGCGCCTGCTGCTTGCGGCGCAGAGAGGAGAGGGCGGGGCGGCGGGGGATTCTCTGGCTGGTTTGAGCAGCATCTAATAACCAACTCGCAAAATAAAACAAAATAAAAACAAAACAACAAACACGAAAACACCAGACATCATGATGCAGACTTATAATTTGAAATTCGAAATTCTATACAAGAAAAGTGAGCGCGAGAGCCCTCGGTGCGCCTGCTTGCTGCTGAAGTCAAAGTAAACTTTATTGTCATCTCCGCTACATACAGTCCAGTATATAGAGAGACGAGATGACGAGGCTCCAGTTACAGCAGTGAAAGTAAACAAACAATAAATATAAGAAGAGTAAGAAAATAAATATACACTTTAGGACTCGGGGTAAAGGGATCAATAACAATTTAAAATTTATAATTTGCAGTTTGATGATTTAATGCAGTGGCGATTCTAGGATCAGAGCTTTGGGGGTGCTGAGTACCCAGAGAGCTGCCCATCCAGGCAAGGTAAACTTTATTCATCACAATGAGACTTCTTCCCCGTCTCTGTCAGTCCCTGCATCCCTAAATGCCTCCAGTTGTCCCGAGTTCTCTCTGACTGCCTCCTTGGTGCATTTAAACCCCTGTTCCTCCCTGTCCTCATCGTATTTTTTCTTCATCTCCGTTATCAGTCATCATAATTTTACCCTCTCTGTGCAAGTCTGCAAATTTCTTTATTAAATCATAAGTTTCTTAAATTCATCAAGTCTCTCTGTGCCTGGGTCCTAACATGACATCACTGTTTTGTACAATTTAATCCCCACATTTTTGAAAGAATAGCAAAACACTTTTTTGAAAAGTCTGTAACAAAACCATCAAATCTGATCAAGGTTATTAAAATGCTGTCAAAGAAGAATGGATTGGAATTAAAAAAAAAAAAAAATACATATCCTAACCTTAATTACTGGGGGAAAATGATGAATGATGCTCATAGTGAGTAAAAAGTAAACTGTGTGCATTTTTTGGACAGAGATTCACTTCTAAAGTGTATGTATAATACAATACAGATACATAAAAAATACACTCCAAAAATAGAAGAGTCCTTGAAATATACAAAATATTATTAGAAAATGGAGACACTTGGCCTTTGGTACAATGTATACAATGTATGAAAATATCTTTACTGCAGATACTACTATGGCTCTGCAGATTTTTTCTTTTCTTTTAACCTATGTCGCCTCACCTTGAGGTTGGTAAATCTGTCTATCACATTTTGGTGGTCAAGTCTCTCACGCATCTCTTTCTCAACTGACATCACAGCCAGGTGCTGGAGTCTGCTTTGACCCATGGTCCTTCTCAGCCAGGTATGGAGCTGACTCAAGACACTAAAAGGCCTTTCACAGCTACAGCTGCTAACTGGGTTTGTTAGGGCAACCTGAATAACAGTTTTCAGTTTGGGGAAGATCTAATTATCCAGAAGATTGTACAATGTTAACATATCTGGAATGGCACCAGCCTCACTCTTGAGCTTTATAAAGTCTTTGGCAACCGTGACTTCCTCTGACTGAAGCTCAATATGGTAATGCAGGGCTGACAACCCAGTTTGTTTTGCAGATTCTGTATAGCAGCTTTAATATAGGGAGAACACAACTTCCAGATTATATGAGTTGTTTGTATTAGTTGTTTGTCTTTCTTTTTCTTTGACAGTTTAACAGTTCCTGTTTTGCCTGTTAGTACTCCCTGTTTGTTTTCTTATCTGGTACTTTCTGATCTTGTACTGTGTCCTCATGTTCCCCTCTTTCCTCTCTCCCTCTTTGGACTGACAATCTGTACACACACACACACACATACACACACACACAACAGGAGTTATAAGGTTAATGGGCATCCAGTCAGTTAGCTAGTTAGTACCTTGGGTTCAATATCGGCACATGCACATATGGCAAAATAACCAGTTTCTCTCATTACATTTCAAACAGGACAGTGGTAACAACAGCAGGCTACAGACAATGTTAAGTTTTAGATTTTAAATAGGCTGTATACATTTCAATGAGATCAACAGGGCAGTCAAATATCGCTAATTTTACTACAGAGCAAACATTGTCGGAAAACACGTTTTCAACTAGGGCTGCCACAAACGATTATTTTGATAGTCGACCAGTCACCGATTATTTTTGCAATTAGTCGACTAATCAGATCATGCATCCATTGGATGTACAGCGTACAGCTTATTGCACCAGCATGCATCTGCTCTCATATAACTATCATTAGCTTACAGCTCTAAGTGTTTAAGGTATGTGCTAACTAAAAATAAAGACAAGATGATAGTTTATTAAATTTGAATGAAATTTGCAGATTGTTTCGGTGAAGTTTAATAAACTCATTGTTATCTAAAATATAACAGGACACCGGAGTAAATTCTCCAGCATCTCACACTTCTGATAATCAGCTGTCTGCTTGACGTTTATTCAGCTGTATAAAAACTATAACTTTAATCTCAGCCAAACCGATTTACTCAGGAACAAATAAAATACTAAAAGAAGGTGGTCTCAGCCACCATTGCTCTGGCAGCAACAGCGCTAGAGCGAGTAGGAGAGAGCCGAGCTGGAACAAACCATTTTGGGAGGGGGGAGGGGTTATCTATACTTTTGTTGTTAAAATGTTCCATCTCAATTAAGTACTGTATGCTTTTTATACTTTTAGTAGTGTGTCCCACAAACAGCAAATATTTTCAAAAAAAGTAAGACATCTTTGGGGGTGCTTTGATTCATTTTTGGGGTGCTGAAGCACCTCCAAAACTGGGCTAAAATCGCCCCTGATTTAATGTCTCACACACAGCCCTTCGAAAGGGGAGGGGGGCTGGCTGCTTCCAAATAGAGGACATTTCGTTCATAATGTTATAAATCCAAGCCCATTATGTATTCATGATTTGAATCCTGGGTTGTGTGAAATCTCAGAAATAAACCCTAGACAAAGTGAATCTGTGAACTAAGGTGTAGGTGTGTTAGGTTATGTTGTGGTGATCCTCAAGTTGGGGGATTTGTGTTCATACTGGAGTGCAAAATTAAAACCAAGATGGACAAGAAAAGGGAGTGTTCGCCAGGGGCGTCAAATGGGCTAGGACCGCCACTGCCAGCAGGTGAACCTTATCATGACATAACAAGGTCACAATGTAAAAAATTAAACAGCAACAGTCTAAATGTAAAGTGCATTCTAAACTCCTCTTCAATAAACTATATGTGCAGAGAGTCATTCAGGACTGTAAAACGTGAACTACAGAACCCAGACTCTTCATCATTAAATCTCTGGTTGCTTCATTTTTCTATCCTATATCAGATACTTTAAAGGTTTTAGTAAAGCTGCATTCTCATAGTGAGGCAAAGTGTTTTATATGTGTGTGGTGCGTGCATGTCATGAACGGCTATAAAATGCCTTTAATTAAAGAACAAAGCGGGGTTTGAGTTCGAGTTACGGCAGACTGTCACTACTTCTAAATGGAACGCAGCCTTCCTACGGCGGACAGCTAATAACAGGAATCGGACGCGCGGTCCACCCAAGTCCACAGCAACCACCATAGCAACCGCCTAGCATGACTTTAAAAACATTTTCTGTCTTCATAACTATCAAAAACATGAAATGATTTGCAAAGCGTGGAAGTGTTACAGCTGCAGAGAGCTATGGCGGTATCTTTGGAAGCTGTTTACATAGCTAATAATATACGATGTAACCATGGAGACAGTCAGTCACGTGGGCTAGCGGCGCATGTTTACTACAGTGAATAAGGTGATTGTGTGCGTCCACACGCTGCAGAGGGTAAAGACATCACTTCCATATTGTTTTATATTTCTATATATTTGTCTTGTGTTGACCATCACCTCAGGTTCACCAGTACAGTTTCAGCATAAAAATGTACACTGTCTAAATGTGAACACATTCAAAAAAAAAATTCATGTCTCAGAAATAAGCACAGGTGTTCATGTTTGTTATTATAGTTTTATTTGTAAGAAAATTATGAACTTCAAATTGTGTATCAAGTTAAAGAACATTTGACAAGTCTGAGTCATTCCTTTGCCCTATGAGAGCTGGAATAAATATATATCCTGACAATTACAGTTGAAACAGTAGAGACAGGTAGAAATGGGATCAGATTAATCTTTGCTTAGTCAGACACGTCCTGTGTTGGCCTTAACCCAAATTTTACTCGGGGTCAACCTTCAGGATCAATAAAGTTTTATTGAATTGAATTAAATTGAATCATATTAAAAAACAAACAATAGCACAATCCGTGTGATTTTGCATCCATTTCCAAATTGTAGTCAAGCAGCCCAGTCTCATACATAGGTAACAGAAATGTCTCTAATGTAGACGTGTACAGTGCAGTGTAAGCATTAAAAGATCATAAGGGAAAAACTAACATTTATGTGAAACTAATTTTAATAAAAAAAATGAACAGGTGCTTTATAGATTTAAAAGAAAGAATATGAAAACAACACTTTTTTGGTCTAAGTGGTCAAAGTAGAAAACAGAACTGATGTTCAAGAACAAACCGTAGCTGATACTAAACATCTCGATTGTTGTGGTGAACAGACATGTTGCTTTTAAAACCACATGCAGTTTGTGACCATGACTGTTCACTGAGACCATAAAGGCCACTTCGCTGAAGCATTCTTCTTCTTCTTCTTCTTCTTCTTCTTCTTGCCATCAAAATGGGAGCAGAAAGAGCACAAGCTGCTTTGATCTACTGAAAGGAAAAAGAACATATGACCTGAAATCATTAAGATAGAAATAATCGTTCAATGCAGTCTCTCTGGTAGCTTAGCCTATTACAACTGTTGATACAAGCTCAGTACAGTTAACACAGTGTCAGGGAACTCCAGTGTGGGAACTAGTGGTTTTAGGTTTGTAGTCATTTAACTTTTATCCATTCATTCATTTAATTCAGGAGGAAGAAATGTCAGGTGGGTGCAAGCTGGTTAGATGCATTTGGTCCCATGCTGTCTTTAACTAAATGACTTGGTTCTCTTTATGGCTGGGCTGTATGTGGGGTTATATCATGTTATTTGGGCAGGAGTACCTGTCCCCTGTTAGGCTTAGAAAGTTTCTCCATAAGCAGAGTTTCTAACTCTTATAGCTTTTAGCACATCTGTATCTGTGCAGGCTGACAGGTTTTTGGTGGCTCTTTTTACCCCACACTGGTTGTGAGTGTGTAAATAGTCCCACTAGTTCTTTTGGGTTGTAGTTAACTTGGGAGGAAGGGGTGGGTCTGCCAGGACTACATGACTAACAATTATCTGGGATACATAAATTTCATAATGCATGCATATATCTCTATCAATTAAATCTGGCCTGAGTGCTGCCATTTTTACATTCAGTTATTTCTCTTAGAAATGTTGGAACTAAATAATGAATGTGTTACAGTTAAACTGACACTGGTCAGTGTAAATGGCTCATTGGGACATAGAAACCTTTAAATTAAATCCCATCACCTGATATCGAGTGTCAAACAATATCAAAGCTGTAAAAGCTGTTTACAGTCAGAATTTATAAAAACAATGATTGTAAATAAATTCAAACTAGTGAGCTTTTCTCTTTGTGCTGAATATCAACACTGTGATTTCTTAGACTGTAAGCTTTACTTCAGCACAGTTGTAGAAGCCGTCACTCCAAATGTCTTTTGATAACAAGAAAAAATACCTTTTCAGTACACGGCCTGAAGTTCTTCTCCAAATATCTTCTGCCATCAGCTTTGTCTGCTGGTTTGAAGACAATAAACCACAAAAAGATGATTTAGTCACTTTGTCTGCATCATGCAGCTCGAATGTGTCGTGTAACGATGTTGAATCGTTATCCCTCTGCTGTGTGTGTAGGATTGTACTGTACAGCATCTCATTGATATGTGAGGAATGCTAATGTAACACGATAACAGACGTCTGGTCTTACATCATTAAAATATAACAGGCAGGAGATATTTAGATATTTTTATACTTATATTACATTTTATAGCTGACAGATATTACTAAATAGATAGAATTTACTAAATGGTTGATGTACATGGAAAATATGTCCATAATCACAAACGACCATGAGAGCCAGTAGAATTAATTCAACTGGACACTCAAAAGACGTCCTTAAATGCTCTTTAAGTGGCAGAACAAACGAACAAACACTTAATCGCTTACTTGAGATGAAATCTGCTCAGCTACTTTGAAAACAGCTTCTAACTGGTTCCTCCTTTAACAGGATGACTGCTCAGGGGTAAGGCCATGATGCAGTCCAGCAACCTTTATGGTTCTGCTTTGATTCACCAGGAACTATTAGGGAAACCTTCCAGCGCCTCCTGTGAAAGACACAGGCATAAACACACAAACATTTATTAACATGTTCCACAGTTTTCCAGTTCGATTTTCTCATCCTGTGGACAACAACGTACAGAGATGCAGGTTTATTGTTAACTTTTGTAAGGTTTCTTTACTGAACATATCCAGCTGCAGCTCCACTGTGATCCTGAACTGGATAAGCACTTAAGAAATGTGTCAATAAATGGACATACATCAACTTACTATATTTATCCAAACAGACTGGACCAATAATGCTTCACTGAGTTAGAGACGTTAACAGACTCTTCTATGTAAGAATGTCTCGTGCTGATAGACCTGCAAACTTGACAACAAAGGTTTTTCAGACTGCATGTAGCTGTCCTCTATGTCAGCTCACACATTTACATTTATGTCACACTTATTTCTGCTTTCCCATTTTTATCATTATTACTTACATTTTGATTGGATACCTTGAGTTTGTAAATGATCAGATTACATAATTGGAATACAATTCAAAACAATTCATGTATCCAATTCAAGGTCCCTATCCCAGCTGATACAGGACAAAGACAGTCTGCCAGTTATCGCAGGGCTAAGACAATACGTGTAACAGAAAATCCACTTAAATGTTTGATATTTCTAATAATAATCATAATTACGACTATTATTTAAAATATTATTTAAAGGTTTCTTTATAAATACATTTGGATTTTTTTATAACCCCTAAAATATAAATCTGAGCTGTTTCAGATTCTGAGATCTGACCTCAGTGAGCAGGCTGTGTCCTCACTGCAACTCCCTCTTGGAAGGACATCTGCTTCTTGTCTTCCCCCAGTGTTGACCGCCTGCCCTTAATGTCATGTACTGTACCTGAGGAACAAAAAGGACAAACACTTGCCTTCATTTAAGAAGTACATTCATACAGAGATAATCTATGGAAACACACTAGTTCACCCTTTGGGAGGAATCAGTTCCTGTTAAACATTTCTGTAAATCAACATCGTGGAGAATGAAATGAGTTCTTCAGGTGACTCAGCAGACCCACACTGACAAATGAAACTTCTGTGGAAGAAGAATCTGGATTTTTTTGATTTCCAATCCAGTTAAACTATTAAGGATGAAGCAACAGTGCTCATCTTTGCTCTTCTGAAATCTGTGTTAAACAACAACAAACATAAATTAGTAACAAAAATACAGCTGAGTAGAGGCTTTACAAACCACCAGCAGCCATAATGCTAAATTTTAATCTTCAAAAGTTTCTGAGCCGTCTTCAACCTGCTTTTAACAGAGAAAAGTCCCACAGTCAATGTAGCCTGACTCAATCCTAAATGTTCAGCACACAGAGACACAGAGGTACTGTTTAAAGTTTAGTGTTAACCTGAGTCACTGATCATTTACAGTATTACAGAGTCTGGCACTCTTTGCATGATGTCCACGTCACTGTAAGTTTCTAGCTGACTCTCAGGTGTGACAGGTGTGCCAGCAGGAAAGAGTAATAATAACCTGCATCCTGAGGTTTGTCATGCAGGATTAAAGGAGGCTTTGTTCACACAGCTAGGATTGTATTTTACACTGACCCTGGGTCAGTATAAGTATCATACAGTTTAAACGAAGCACTGAAACTTGCACATATTTATTACAGATGCATGGAATCTAATCGGGATATTTACTGTCAGTCTGTGGCTGCGATTAAACACTTTACTGGAACCTTTATTAACTAGTAACTTCATCAGTCATGACAGAAGCTAATATTTCTGTGCTAACATCGTTTAAACAGTAACAGCTTTACTACAATATAAACTAACGTTTACACCGTAACTTTAAGCTAGCACCATAAAGACGGTAAAACACGTAATAATATCTACAAATGCATCTTAAAGCTGTTATATTAGCACTCGGTGTATTACTAACATAACCACATTAACATTATTGACACTCGCTGACTTTTAATAGTCATTCTATAAATGCTGTCCGGTTAAATGGTCTCACCTGTAAACACTGCTGTATCCACCGGATTCCAGCCAAAGTGGATTCTGGAGTATTCCCACGCTCCTGTTAGTGATCCTCCATCTGGATGGATGATAACAACCTTCTGAACAATCTAGCAGGAGATGGCCCATATCTATGGGACTGATTTGTGCTAATAACGCCCATTGTATGGACTGATAACATCCGAAGCGGGTGAATAAAGTCACCCAGTCGCTAGCTGCCATTACCCAGCATACACCTCTCCCTACACAAATGCAATAAACGATACAAAAGTAATAGTCTATAATTAATTTATCTGCTGTATCTCAGGTAGTTGTTTACATTATATAATATATTGTGTTCAGTATACGTCACTACAATGTGATTTCGGAAATGTATAAATATATGAACAACAGGCTCTTCCGCGGAAATTTTTTGTCGTCAATAAACAACGATTAGGGAGCAGCATAGTATTCAATAGGAGGACCCTGCACGTCAATTCTCGACGCGAGGGGCTATATGATTGCATTAGCAATAAATTTAATAACGGTCTATATGAACAGTTACACACTATATAGAACCACTTTATAGAATTATATTTGTTTGCAGATGTTGGCAGCTATCAGCGAATAGTTATCAGCTATTTTGAAACAAAAAAAAACACACTTTTTATCCATAACAACAAATGAACTGTACAACAGAAAATGCAAATGCTATCTATGGCCTCCTCACAACAATGATAAGAAAAATAAACTGGGCCAATATGGCATGTTTGTTAATACAGAGACACACATGTTAATGTGATCTCTGGTCTCCCACTCAGAGACACAGGTCTCCCAGTGTCCAGCATTCAGACGGCTACCTGAGGACACTCATGTGAGAGAAAATCTGCTCACACATATATGTAGAGCCAAATACTGTCAATAAGGCCTCTGCAATGTTCTGAAGACAGTTAAACTTGTCAGGTAGTGATGTCCAGCAGGTGAAAAGGCAGCTCCATGAACACGCACAGCTGTGGATTCCAGCTGCTTCGATGTTGCATTAACTGGCATTAACTCAGCCAGTTAATGCGAGACAAATCTAGCTGCTCATTAAAGCTTTCTGGTTTGATCAGAAAATAAAACATTGGTCCATACACCTGAAAGTCCCAAAAACGCATTGTGAATTCTGTCTCGAGTCTACGGCTGTATCCGTGTATTTCCGCGGTGCTGATGCTGCGCTGAGCGGAGAGCTCCTGAAGCTTTTGAAGTGTCAGAATGTAGAAAGCTAACAACGTCCCTCTCACCAGTAGGCTAAGTTATTTTAACCCAATTACAAGTTGAATCCGATTGTTAGGTTTGTTAGCTAAGATACCGTCATTAAGAAGCGGCACAACTAATGTGTCTATGTGAGCTGATTTGCGATGTGCACCGCTGGCGTGGCCATTTATTTTTTAATGCACCCTCTCAGATTAATTCACTGCGTGTTGTGCCCAGAGCTGGACTGGGAAAAAAAAAAAATACCCGGGCATTTTGACTAGAGACCGGCCCACCAGGTATTATAGGAAAAGCCATAAAGCCTTTGAATGAAAACAAATGCTGTTGTGACAATGATGTACACTGTCTTGTTGGTATATGTATGATTTTTATACATTTTACGTCAGATAAAAACTTTGGTTGTAAGCTTCAGATAATTATTTAATAACAGCTAGCCATTTTAAATGAGAATAAGAAAGTATTTCTTTGTGCGCCCCTTTCCCTGTTAATGCCCTGCCTGGCCCCTGGCAAAACTTTGCTAGAGCCGCCCCTGCACAGCTACCAGCTGTCAGCTACTTAGAAAAGAATCCTGGTGTTATTTGTCTCTCAGAAACAGTTCATAACTTCCCTTCAACTCATTCATGTCACCTAAAAGGTAAACCTGTTTCTCCATCACCTGTTCAGCTCTGATGATTCAGTAAGGACATCTCCTGGTTTCGTCTTCATGTTTCCCTCTCACCGGATAACCAAACCGATATCATGACCAGAAGCTTTTACAGCTGTGGCTCCAGCGAACATCAGCTGATACTAGATATAATATTAAATAAATTCTAACAACACCTGATCAAGCTTAAACGTGCTGCTGTTGTTTAGCGCGACATCCGCTGGTTTCCTCTTTCTGGCGCAAAGTGGGCGATAAACAAACAAGAGAGAAAAGCCAATCAGCTGATCATTGATCAGATTCATGATTGAAGTAGCAACAGGTGAGGGAGGGGGAGAGAATGAGAGAAGAAGAGGCAGCTGACAGCGTAACGACAGAATAAATCCTGCTTTGTGTCTTTTTCCATTCTAGCTGAAGTACGGTGTTCTGACAAACCATCCTACTTTGGCAAAACGTCCTACCGTAAGTAGTTTATGCACATTTCTGCTGTCACAGAGAAATTCCAGCACAAATTTAAGTTGGTATGATGGTTTTCCACTTAACTTTGCCCATCAGAGTATGCTTGTAGGTCATATTCACAAAGGCAGGATGGTTCGCCACTGAATTTTAGCTGTGAAAATATGCTTCTAGCTCAGATTAACAAAGGTAGGACGATTTGCCACTAAATCTTAGCTGTTAGTATGCTTGTAGGTCACATTCACAAAGGTAGGATGGTTTGGCACTTAATTTTACCCGTCAGAATATTTTTCTGGCTAATATTCACAAAGGTAGTACGGTTTGCCACTTAATTTCGTGTTGTGCGCATGCGCAGAAACAATGGGTAGGATGGTTTGTCAGGTAGGATGGAACGGGACAAACTGCATTCCTTTTCAGCTCAATACGAAACGCGTAATATTTTCTCTGAATGCAGGACGATTCCGTCTTTTTACAGGACGCTTGGCAACTCTACTAACTATCAGTAGTATCATAGCACCCACCCAGCTGTATAGAAACTCCATCATGCTAGCTAGCAGGCAGTACGAGTTATTGTAACTGACTGTAAAAAGTCAGCACAACAAAAATAAAACTACACCTAAACTTGGTTTATATCTGACCAACATAGACTGCATGGTCATAACTTCTTACCTGAAGTTCAGTTCACCTGACACTCAGACCGGCGGCCGCCTCGGGTCTCTCCTCTTGCCTCCCCTCTTGCCTCCCCTTTCTCTCATCCACCTGCTGGCCTCCACCACTTGCTAATGTTACTAAGTCTGTGGAAGCTACACCATAGCCACCAACAAACAACTGAGTTATTTTTACACACCGACCAGCATCTGGCCAATCCACCACCTTTCAATGTTTATAACGTTACAAAAAAAAAAAAAAAAAATCATCGGCCCACCGCGCAAATGCCCGGTATTCCCGATGGCCAGTCCAGCTATGGTCGTGCTATCAGTTAACCCTTCGCCTAGGGTTGCCGACCCCTGATCTGTATATACACTGTCAAAGATACTTGTCTTTGAGTGAAGATTTAAGGTGATAGGAAATATAAATAACTTCAACTTGAATCTTTGACACAGAGTTCAAGCTCACTGCTGTAATATATCATAATAATCTGACAATAAATATAATATTGGCCATATTATATTTACATTACCAAAGTGAGATGACTTTAGTCTCATGAACAACATTAGCTAATTGTTATTTACTAACTAATCTTGAAATGACTGTTCAGTACAGAAATGAAGCCCAACAATTATGTTTTTACAGCCCCATGGTCTCAGCCTCAGATACTCAGATACGCGCGAACTGCGTGTACTCCGAAGCGTGCGGTCGCTGGATTGGGACACAGCCCATGTGTGCTCATAGCCTTTAAACAACAGTGCAGTCTGCTAGTTCAAATGCACAACATAAACGACAACTTACTGTACAATGAACACACATGCTCACTGAGTTAGGTCATTCTTGCACCTTTTTAAAAACACACCCCTTTAGCTTACATCTTGAAAGTAGTGCAAGCCATATGGGTTTATATTCCAAACAGTGACACACGAACTTGATCACCGAAATCCACTTAACATGGCTGCTAATTTTCAAGCTTACTAGCTTATTCACGATTAGCACACTAATAATCATCATTAACCACACATCATAACATAACCAAACGATAACATATAGAAAGAAACAATGTACGTATAAAACACAAATTCTTATCTAGCAGGAGAATAAATAATCAGTATTTTAAGGCTACTGCATGTACAGATGTCACTGCTGGCTCACATGAGCTACCTCTGAGAACCCCACAGTTTACTCCCCAGCTGACTGTCGCGAAAGAGTCGTAAATCACCGGCATTGTAAAACTTTAAATTATTCCAGGGCATGTTAAAAACAAAACACCAAACAATTGGACTGGATATTAAACGGTATCAAACGACTAGATTAACACAGGGTTACAATTACATTCTACCATCGTCACATCGAGAGTTTATTCATTAATCATCAGAGTTCAACAGTGTGACATCCAGTTGAAAACAACTTCAGTAACGCCAGCCAAAACAGGCTAACAGTGAATAACAGCACAAAAACAGCCGTGCTTATCGACAGCTCGACATATCCTCAACAACTCCCCTCAGTATGGCTGCCATCGGTCACATTTTAACTGTCCGTTTTACAGCCTCTTCCAGAAAACAAACGCTTACGGGTACACTATACACATATACAGTATATTGATTTTTATTTAGTTTTAGAGTTTAACCTGAAATCTTTTGCTGCTGAGCAGCAGAGCTCCAAAGCGTCCCCTGTAACCATGGTTACGCAGAGGCATAACAGTGTTCCAACTGTGACGTCACAGAGGAGAACCTATGTCAAACTGATACCTGGATCAGCCTGCAACTTTTATTGGCACTTTTCTGCTGAGATCCGGAGCTCGACGCCCCGGCACCCCGGGATAAGATGAGTTGCTGTATTTTTCACGGAGAAAAAAAATTTAACATGGAATAACGTCAGTCTCCGATGGAAAAAAAAAGATGCAAGCAAAAGAGGACAGCAGATTGAGAAGAGATTTCTTCAAACGGTAAGGAGCTTCTACCAAGTGATATTTGATAAGGTTAAAACTTCAAGCTTAAATCTAATGTCCAGATTCATGCTAAACTTTTCTGATTACTCAGTGAATCTGTTCATATGTTGCCGTTTTAAGCTATTAATTTCATGGTGACAAATATCTTTGACAAAAAATGCAGGATTAATTAAAGGCTATATATGACTGCTAGGTTAGGACATGGTTAGGAGCAAATACTTAAGAGAGAGAAAGAGATATTTTTGCTCTGATAGAAATCTTTATTAATATTTATGGGAAATGGGCCTCTATTAGATTGTTTGTGGCCAATACAATAAATTGTCTCCTGGCTTTCAGGTCCCCCTGAGCCAAATTTGCAAAAATACCAGATTTTACAATCAAGGAACAAACTAGAGTAAAGAACAAATTGCCTATTAAACAGTAATTTGGAGCAGAGGGGCAACTTCCTCAGAAGCCATTAAAATGATTTGAGAGTAAAGATCATGCATCATCGTGGTAAGAAAAATTATATCCAATGTGTAGCAAAGATACAAGAGGGAGTCATTGAAGTGACAGAACACTGAAGTGACACAAAAGATAATTCAAATTTTACAGTTTTTGCAATTAAGAAAAGAAAAAAAAAACAGATTTAAAGTGTAACACATGGATATTCTTTGATCTAATGCATTCCATTGAAGCTCTAACTGTATATTTAGGGTCATTGTCTTCCTGGAAGGTAAATCTACATCCCAAGCTCAAGTCCTTTGCAGCCTCCAACAGGTTTTCTTCCAGAATTCCCATCTATTTAGCTCCATCCATCTTCCCATCATCTCTGACCAGTTTCTCTGTCCCTGTAGAAGGAAAACATCCCCACAGCATGATGTTGCCATCACCATGTTTCACAGTGGGGATGGTACGTTCAGGGTGATGAGCAGTGTTATTTTTCTGCCACATGTAGCGCTTTTCATATAGGCCAAAAAGTACCTTCTTCCACATGTTTGCTGTGTCCCCTACATGGTTCCTGGCAAACTGCAGATGGAACTTTTTATTACTTTCGGTCAACATTGGCTTTCTTCTTGCCACTCTTCCATGTAAGCCAGATTTGTGGAGTACACAACTTACAGTTGTCCTGTAGACAGATTCTCCCACCTGAGCTGTGGAATTCTGCAGCTCCTCCAGAGTGACCATGTGCCTCTTGGAAGCTTCTCTGACCAGTGCTCTTCTTGCTCAGTCTGTCAGTTTAGGTGGACGGTCATATCTTGGTAGGTTTGCAGTTGTAGGAAACCTTTTCTATTTTTGGATGATGGATTGAACAGTGCTCCTTGAGATGTTCAAAGCTCAGGATATTTTTTTATAACCTATCCCTGCTTTAAACTTATCTACAACTTTAAAACTGACCTGCCTGGTGAGTTCCTTGGTTTTCATGAAGCAGTTTGTTCATTAATGTTCTTTAACAAACTACTGAGGCCGTCACAGAGCAGTTGTATTTATAATGAGACTAAATTACACACAGGTAAACTTGTCTAATTTGGTTGACTTCTAAAGGCAATTGATATCACTGGATTTTGTTTAGGGGTATCAGAGTACAGGGAACTGAATGCTAATCAACATGACACTTTTCAGATTTTATTTGCTTGATATTCTGAAATCCATGTATCATTTTGTCTGTGAAGGTTCTCAGTCATCCAGGTCATTGTAGTCAAAGGAGCTTGCAAAGAAAAGCGTCTGGACTTCTTTAAGTTACTTGAAGACGTTTCACCTCTCATCCGAGAAGCTTCTTCAGTTCTAAGGTCAAATGGTGGGGAGTCCCAGATTTCCCAGACTTGGCTCAGGCGATTAGAGGATCATCAGGGGGTCCTTTTGTCCCTCTGTGGGGGGATACTCCCACTAGGTTTAAATCTGGGACTCCCCACCATTTGACCTTAGAACTGAAGAAGCTTCTTGGATGAGAGGTGAAACGTCTTCAAGCAACTTAAAGAAGTCCAGACGCTTTTCTTTGCAAGTTCGTTTGACATGTATCATTTTCATACCACTTTACAGTTATGTGGTAACTTGTGTTGGTCTGTCACAGAAGATCTAAGAAAAATTCCATTTACGTTTGTTGTTGTAAAGTGACAAAATGTGTGAAAGTTTTTCAAGGTACTGTAGGTCTACATTCTTCTTCTTCTATGGTAGAGCTGCCATCTGTTAGCACAAATGGTTGTAGAAAACATTGGTTATTGCAAAAGCACATTTTTTGGGGGGGAGGGGGGGGCAGAGATTGAAACTTTACTGATAAATGTGACAACCTATATATGTGATGTCATTACGGGATAATGACATCACATATATTTAGAATCTTACCACCAGTTTGATCCTTTGATCCTTAAATCCATAAATAGGGGTGAAAAGTGATGACTTTTAGTCCATTAATTGCAGCAATTATGCTTGCAGAATTGAAACATTTGCCAGAAAAGTATTTTGAAACATCTGGATCCTTTTCAGAGTAACTGTTTACAGATTCCAACATGTCTCAGAGAAACCAACCCTACAGATTTCTAAGGTAAGGTTTCTTTCTTTTTTCTGTTGTTCATAAACAGAAAAAAGACTCACACAGACTCAACCTCTACACGGCTGCCGTCTCCTGTAACCTGGCATGTTTCTAGGGTTTGTTTTCTTCTTTTTTATGTTGTTCTTTCAGTGTTTGTCTTGAGATAAGGTATGAAGTGTCTGTGGTGCAGCTGGTCTGGTCTGTCTCGAGACAGTGCAGGCTGCACCCACCTGTAACAGGTGGAGACTCACCAGGACATTCAGAACTCACAAGTTTTGTCTTTCTAAACTCTTCTGTAGAGGGTTTCTCTGAGAAGCAAGGCCTCACAGGCCTCACAGAGACCTCCCCCAGGTCTCTGTGAGGCCTGGGGGAGGTCCACCGATATAAAGCGTGGCCAGGAGGCCTGGTCCAGGTTTTTTCTGCTTTCTTTTGTGGCAATTGTGGCTCAAGAGTTGGGCGTTTGCCTTGTAATCGGGAGATTGCCGGTTCGAGCCCCAACTCGGACAGTCCCGGTTGTTGTGTCTTTGGGCAAGACGCTTCACCCGTTGCCTACTGGTGGTGGTCAGAGGGCCCGGTGGCACCAGTGTTAGGCAGCCTCGCCTCTGTCAGTGCGTCCCAGGGTGGCTGTGGCTACAATGTAGCTTGTTCTCACCAGTGTGTGAATGGGTGGATGACTGAATACAAACTAGTAAAGTGCCATTTACCATATTTTTACCATTCTTTTCCACGCCTGGGGCGTGAGGGCTGGCAAGGCTTTTGGAGCCTATGTGTGTGTATGTGTCTGTATGACTGTGCTTATGGTTTTCTCTATTTCACAACTGATACAAACAGATACCTCTGCAGTGCTGCCGTCTCTTTTAACCCGACGTGTTTCTAATGTAGGTTTTCTTTCTTTTTCTATGTTGTTCTTGTGGTTTTTATCCTCAGATGAGGTTTGATGACAGGGATTGAAACTTTACAGATAAATTGTGCAAGTAAAAAGGACACCAGAATCCACAAATGTCATGTGACAGCCTAATTGGCTTACGGGACAATGATGTCACATATATTTAGAATCTTACCACCAATTTGATCCTTAGAGCCTTAAATTCTTTGATCCTTTGATGTTTGATCACAAGGGCTGGCAAGGCTTTCGGAGCCCGGGGAGCAGACACCCGCACAAAGGATGGCCAGGCGGCCCGGTCCGGGATTTTTCTTCTTTCTCTCACACGCCTGGTGGGTGGTGCCACCCGATCACAAGGGCTGGCAAGGCTTTCGGAGCCTGGGGAGCGGACACCCGCACAAAGGGTGGCCAGGCGGCCCGGTCCGGGTTTTTTCTTCTTTTCTTATTTCTTTCACACGCCTGGTGGGCGGTGCCACCCGATCACAAGGGCTGGCAAGGCTTTCCTAACCTGGGAAGCGGACACCCGCACAAAGGGTGGCCAGGCGGCCCGGTCCGGGATTTTTCTTCTTTCTCTCACACGCCTGGTGGGTGGTGCCACCCGATCACAAGGGCTGGCAAGGCTTTCGGAGCCTGGGGAGCGGACATCCGCACAAAGGGTGGCCAGGCGGCCCGGTCCGGGCTTTTTCTTCTTTCTTTCACACACCTGGTGGGCGGTGCCACCCGATCACAAGGGCTGGCAAGGCTTTCGGAGCCTGGGGAGCGGACACCCGCACAGAGGGTGGCCAGGCGGCCCGGTCCGGGTTTTTTCTTCTTTCTTTCACACGCCTGGTGGGCAGTGCCACCCGATCACAAGGGCTGGCAAGGCTTTCGGAGCCTGGGGAGCGGAATCCCGCACAAAGGGTGGCCAGGCGGCCCGGTCCGGGTTTTTTCTTCTTTCTTTCACACGCCTGGTGGGCGGTGCCACCCGATCACAAGGGCTGGCAAGGCTTTCGTAGTCTGGGGAGCGGACACCCGCACAAAGGGTGGCCAGGCGGCCCGGTCCGGGTTTTTTCTTCTTCCTTTCACACGCCTGGTGGGCGGTGCCACCCGATCACAAGGGCTGGCAAGGCTTTCGGAGCCTGGGGAGCGGACACCCGCACAAAGCGTGGCCAGGCGGCCGGGTCCGGGTTTTTTCTTCTTTTCTTCTTTCTTTCACACTCCTGGTGGGCGGTGCCAACCGATCACAAGGGCTGGCAAGGCTTTCGGAGCCTGGGAAGCGGACACCCGCACAAAACGTGGCCAGGCGGCCCGGTCCGGGTTTTTTCTTCTTTCTTTCACATGCCTGGTGGGCGGTGACACCCGATCACAAGGGCTGGCAAGGCTTTCGTAGTCTGGGGAGCGGACACCCGCACAAAGGGTGGCTAGGCTGCCCGGTCCGGGTTTTTTCTTCTTCCTTTCACACGCCTGGTGGGCGGTGCCACCCGATCACAAGGGCTGGCAAGGCTTTCGGAGCTTTGGGAGCGGACACCCGCACAAAGGGTGGACAGGCGGCCCGGTCCGGGTTTTTTCTTCTTTCTTTCACACGCCTGGTGGGCGGTGACACCCGATCACAAGTGCTGGCAAGGCTTTCGGAGTCTGGGGAGCGGACACCCGCACAAAGGGTGGCCAGGCGGCCCGGTCCAGGTTTTTTCTTCTTTTCTTCTTTCTTTCACACGCCTGGTGGGTGGTGCCACCCGATCACAAGGGCTGGCAAGGCTTTCGGAGCCTGGGGAGCGGACACCCGCACACAGGGTGGCCAGGTGGCCCGGTCCAGGTTTTTTCTTCTTTTCTTCTTCCTTTCACACGCCTGGTGGGCGGTGCCACCTTATCACAAGGGCTGGCAAGGCTTTCGGAGCCTGGGGAGCGGACGCCCGCACAAAGGGTGGCCAGGCGGCCCGGTCCGGGTTTTTTCTTCTTTTCTTCTTTCTTTCTCACGCCTGTTGGGCGGTGCCACCCGATCACAAGGGCTGGCAAGGCTTTTGGAGCCTGGGGAGCGCACACCCGCACAAAGTGTGGCCAGGAGGCCCGGTCCGGGTTTTTTCTTCTTTTCTTCTTTCTTTCACACACCTGGTGGGCGGTGCCACCCGATCACAAGGGCTGGCAAGGCTTTCGGAGCCTTGGAAGCGGACACCCGCACAAAGCGTGGCCAGGCGGCCCGGTCCGGGTTTTTTCTTCTTTCTTTCACACGCCTGGTGGGCGGTGCCACCCGATCACAAGGGCTGGCAAGGCTTTCGGAGCCTGGTGAGCGGACACCCGCACAAAGGGTGGCCAGGCGGCCAGGTCCGGGTTTTTTCTTCTTTCTTTCACACGCCTGGTGGGCGGTGCCACCCGATCACAAGGGCTGGCAAGGCTTTCGGATTCTGGGGAGCGGACACCAGCACAAAGGGTGGCCAGGCGGCCCGGTCCGGGTTTTTTCTTCTTTCTTTCACACGCCTGGTGGGCGGTGCCACCCGATCACAAGGGCTGGCAAGGCTTTCGGAGCCTGGTGAGCGGACACCCGCACAAAGGGTGGCCAGGCGGCCAGGTCCGGGTTTTTTCTTCTTTCTTTCACACGCCTGGTGGGCGGTGCCACCCGATCACAAGGGCTGGCAAGGCTTTCGGATTCTGGGGATCGGACACCCGCACAAAGGGTGGCCAGGCGGCCCGGTCCGGGTTTTTTCTTCTTTTCTTCTTTCGTTCACACGCCTGGTGGGCGGCGCCACCCGATCACAAGGGCTGGCAAGGCTTTCGGAGCCTGGGGAGCGGACACCCGCACAAAGGGTGGCCAGGCGGCCCGGTCTGGGATTTTTCTTCTTTCTCTCACACGCCTGGTGGGTGGCGCCACCCGATCACAAGGGCTGGCAAGGCTTTCGGAGCCTGGGGAGCGGACACCCGCACAGAGGGTGGCCAGGCCGCCCGGTCCGGGTTTTTTCTTCTTACTTTCACACGCCTGGTGGGCGGTGCCACCCGATCACAAGGGCTGGCAATGCTTTCGTAGTCTGGGGAGCGGACACCCGCACAAAGGGTGGCTAGGCGGCCCGGTCCGGGTTTTTTCTTCTTCCTTTCACACGCCTGGTGGGCGGTGCCACCCGATCACAAGGGCTGGCAAGGCTTTCGGAGCCTGGGAAGCGGACACCCGCACAAAGGGTGGCCAGGCTGCCCGGTCCGGGTTTTTTCTTCTTTCTTTCACACGCCTGGTGGGCGGTGCCACCCGATCACAAGGGCTGGCAAGGCTTTCGGAGCCTGGGGAGCGGACACCCGCACAAAGGGTGGCCAGGCGGCCCGGTCCGGGTTTTTTCTTCTTTCTTTCACACGCCTGGTGGGCGGTGCCACCCGATCACAAGGGCTGGCAAGGCTTTCGGAGCCTGGGGAGCAAACACCCGCACAAAGGGTGGACAGGCGACCCGGTCCGGGTTTTTTTTTCTTTCTTTCACAGGCCTGGTGGGCGGTGCCGCCCGATCACAAGGGCTTGCAATGCTTTCGGAGCCTGGGGAGCGGACACCCGCATAAAGGGTGGCCAGGCGGCCCGGTCCGGGTTTTTTCTTCTTTTCTTCTTTCTTTCACACTCCTGGTGGGCGGTGCCACCCGATCACAAGGGCTGGCAAGGCTTTCGTAGTCTGGGGAGCGGACACCCACACAAAGGGTGGCCAGGCGGCCCGGTCCGGGTTTTTTCTTCTTTTCTTCTTCCTTTCACACACCTGGTGGGCGGTGCCACCCGATCACAAGGGCTGGCAAGGCTTTCGGAGCCTGGGAAGCGGACACCCGCACAAAGCGTGGCCAGGCGGCCCGGTCCGGGTTTTTTCTTCTTTCTTTCACACGCCTGGTGGGCGGTGCCACCCGATCACAAGGGCTGGCAAGGCTTTCGGAGCTTTGGGAGCTTACACCCGCACAAAGGGTGGACAGGCGGCCCGGTCCGGGTTTTTTCTTCTTTCTTTCACACGCCTGGTGGGCGGTGCCACCCGATCACAAGGGCTGGCAAGGCTTTCGTAGTCTGGGGAGCGGACACCCGCACAAAGGGTGGACAGGCCGCCCGGTCCGGGTTTTTTCTTCTTTCTTTCACACGCCTGGTGGGCGGTGACACCCGATCACAAGGGCTGGCAAGGCTTTCGGAGCCTGGGGATCGGACACCCGCACAAAGGGTGGCCAGGCGGCCCGGTCCGGGTTTTTTCGTCTTTTCTTCTTTCGTTCACACGCCTGGTGGGTGGCGCCACCCGATCACAAGGGCTGGCAAGGCTTTCGGAGCCTGGGGAGCGGACACCCGCACAGAGGGTGGCCAGGTGGCCCGGTCCGGGTTTTTTCTTCTTTCTTTCACACGCCTGGTGGGCTGTGCCACCCGATCACAAGGGCTGGCAAGGCTTTCGTAGTCTGGGGAGCGGACACCCGCACAAAGGGTGGCTAGGCGGCCCGGTCCGGGTTTTTTCTTCTTCCTTTCACACGCCTGGTGGGCGGTGCCACCCGATCACAAGGGCTGGAAAGGCTTTCGGAGCCTGGGAAGCGGACACCCGCACAAAGCGTTGCCAGGCTGCCCGGTCCGGGTTTTTTCTTCTTTCTTTCACACGCCTGGTGGGCGGTGCCACCCGATCACAAGGGCTGGCAAGGCATTCGGAGCCTGGGGAGCGGACACCCGCACAAAGGGTGGCCAGGCGGCCCGGTCCGGGTTTTTTCTTCTTTCTTTCACACGCCTGGTGGGCGGTGCCACCCGATCACAAGGGCTGGCAAGGCTTTCGGAGCCTGGGGAGCGGACACCCGCACAAAGGGTGGACAGGCGACCCGGTCCGGGTTTTTTCTTCTTTTCTTCTTTCTTTCACACTCCTGGTGGGCGGTGCCACCCGATCACAAGGGCTGGCAAGGCTTTCGTAGTCTGGGGAGCGGACACCCACACAAAGGGTGGCCTGGCGGCCCGGTCCGGGTTTTTTCTTCTTTTCTTCTTCCTTTCACACACCTGGTGGGCGGTGCCACCCGATCACAAGGGCTGGCAAGGCTTTCGGAGCCTGGGAAGCGGACACCCGCACAAAGCGTGGCCAGGCGGCCCGGTCCGGGTTTTTTCTTCTTTCTTTCACACGCCTGGTGGGCGGTGCCACCCGATCACAAGGGCTGGCAAGGCTTTCGGAGCTTTGGGAGCGGACACCCGCACAAAGGGTGGACAGGCGGCCCGGTCCGGGATTTTTCTTCTTTCTCTCACACGCCTGGTGGGTGGCGCCACCCGATCACAAGGGCTGGCAAGGCTTTCGGAGCCTGGGGAGCGGACACCCGCACAGAGGGTGGCCAGGCCGCCCGGTCCGGGTTTTTTCTTCTTTCTTTCACACGCCTGGTGGGCGGTGCCACCCGATCACAAGGGCTGGCAAGGCTTTCGGAGCCTGGGGAGCGGACACCCGCACAAAGGGTGGACAGGCGACCCGGTCCGGGTTTTTTCTTCTTTCTTTCACAGGCCTGGTGGGCGGTGCCGCCCGATCACAAGGGCTTGCAATGCTTTCGGAGCCTGGGGAGCGGACACCCGCATAAAGGGTGGCCAGGCGGCCCGGTCCGGGTTTTTTTTTCTTTCTTTCACAGGCCTGGTGGGCGGTGCCGCCCGATCACAAGGGCTTGCAATGCTTTCGGAGCCTGGGGAGCGGACACCCGCATAAAGGGTGGACAGGCGACCCGGTCCGGGTTTTTTTTTCTTTCTTTCACACGCCTGGTGGGCGGTGCCGCCCGATCACAAGGGCTTGCAATGCTTTCGGAGCCTGGGGAGCGGACACCCGCATAAAGGGTGGCCAGGCGGCCCGGTCCGGGTTTTTTCTTCTTTTCTTCTTTCTTTCACACTCCTGGTGGGCGGTGCCACCCGATCACAAGGGCTGGCAAGGCTTTCGTAGTCTGGGGAGCGGACACCCACACAAAGGGTGGCCAGGCGGCCCGGTCCGGGTTTTTTCTTCTTTTCTTCTTCCTTTCACACACCTGGTGGGCGGTGCCACCCGATCACAAGGGCTGGCAAGGCTTTCGGAGCCTGGGAAGCGGACACCCGCACAAAGCGTGGCCAGGCGGCCCGGTCCGGGTTTTTTCTTCTTTCTTTCACACGCCTGGTGGGCGGTGCCACCCGATCACAAGGGCTGGCAAGGCTTTCGGAGCTTTGGGAGCGGACACCCGCACAAAGGGTGGACAGGCGGCCCGGTCCGGGTTTTTTCTTCTTTCTTTCACACGCCTGGTGGGCGGTGCCACCCGATCACAAGGGCTGGCAAGGCTTTCGTAGTCTGGGGAGCGGACACCCGCACAAAGGGTGGACCGGCCGCCCGGTCCGGGTTTTTTCTTCTTTCTTTCACACGCCTGGTGGGCGGTGACACCCGATCACAAGGGCTGGCAAGGCTTTCGGAGCCTGGGGATCGGACACCCGCACAAAGGGTGGCCAGGCGGCCCGGTCCGGGTTTTTTCTTCTTTTCTTCTTTCGTTCACACGCCTGGTGGGTGGCGCCACCCGATCACAAGGGCTGGCAAGGCTTTCGGAGCCTGGGGAGCGGACACCCGCACAGAGGGTGGCCAGGTGGCCCGGTCCGGGTTTTTTCTTCTTTCTTTCACACGCCTGGTGGGCTGTGCCACCCGATCACAAGGGCTGGCAAGGCTTTCGTAGTCTGGGGAGCGGACACCCGCACAAAGGGTGGCTAGGCGGCCCGGTCCGGGTTTTTTCTTCTTCCTTTCACACGCCTGGTGGGCGGTGCCACCCGATCACAAGGGCTGGAAAGGCTTTCGGAGCCTGGGAAGCGGACACCCGCACAAAGCTTTGCCAGGCTGCCCGGTCCGGGTTTTTTCTTCTTTCTTTCACACGCCTGGTGGGCGGTGCCACCCGATCACAAGGGCTGGCAAGGCATTCGGAGCCTGGGGAGCGGACACCCGCACAAAGGGTGGCCAGGCGGCCCGGTCCGGGTTTTTTCTTCTTTCTTTCACACGCCTGGTGGGCGGTGCCACCCGATCACAAGGGCTGGCAAGGCTTTCGGAGCCTGGGGAGCGGACACCCGCACAAAGGGTGGACAGGCGACCCGGTCCGGGTTTTTTCTTCTTTTCTTCTTTCTTTCACACTCCTGGTGGGCGGTGCCACCCGATCACAAGGGCTGGCAAGGCTTTCGTAGTCTGGGGAGCGGACACCCACACAAAGGGTGGCCTGGCGGCCCGGTCCGGGTTTTTTCTTCTTTTCTTCTTCCTTTCACACACCTGGTGGGCGGTGCCACCCGATCACAAGGGCTGGCAAGGCTTTCGGAGCCTGGGAAGCGGACACCCGCACAAAGCGTGGCCAGGCGGCCCGGTCCGGGTTTTTTCTTCTTTCTTTCACACGCCTGGTGGGCGGTGCCACCCGATCACAAGGGCTGGCAAGGCTTTCGGAGCTTTGGGAGCGGACACCCGCACAAAGGGTGGACAGGCGGCCCGGTCCGGGATTTTTCTTCTTTCTCTCACACGCCTGGTGGGTGGCGCCACCCGATCACAAGGGCTGGCAAGGCTTTCGGAGCCTGGGGAGCGGACACCCGCACAGAGGGTGGCCAGGCCGCCCGGTCCGGGTTTTTTCTTCTTTCTTTCACACGCCTGGTGGGCGGTGCCACCCGATCACAAGGGCTGGCAAGGCTTTCGTAGTCTGGGGAGCGGACACCCGCACAAAGGGTGGCTAGGCGGCCCGGTCCGGGTTTTTTCTTCTTCCTTTCACACGCCTGGTGGGCGGCGCCACCCGATCACAAGGGCTGGCAAGGCTTTCGGAGCCTGGGAAGCGGACACCCGCACAAAGGTTGGCCAGGCTGCCCGGTCCGGGTTTTTTCTTCTTTCTTTCACACGCCTGGTGGGCGGTGCCACCCGATCACAAGGGCTGGCAAGGCATTCGGAGCCTGGGGAGCGGACACCCGCACAAAGGGTGGTCAGGCGACCCGGTCCGGGTTTTTTTTTCTTTCTTTCACACGCCTGGTGGGCGGTGCCACCCGATCACAAGGGCTGGCAAGGCTTTCGGAGCCTGGGGAGCGGACACCCGCACAAAGGGTGGACAGGCGACCCGGTCCGGGTTTTTTTTTCTTTCTTTCACAGGCCTGGTGGGCGGTGCCGCCCGATCACAAGGGCTTGCAATGCTTTCGGAGCCTGGGGAGCGGACACCCACATAAAGGGTGGCCAGGCGGCCCGGTCCGGGTTTTTTCTTCTTTTCTTCTTTCTTTCACACTCCTGGTGGGCGGTGCCACCCGATCACAAGGGCTGGCAAGGCTTTCGTAGTCTGGGGAGCGGACACCCACACAAAGGGTGGCCAGGCGGCCCGGTCCGGGTTTTTTCTTCTTTTCTTCTTCCTTTCACACACCTAGTGGGCGGTGCCACGCGATCAAAAGGGCTGGCAAGGCTTTCGGAGCCTGGGAAGCGGACACCCGCACAAAGCGTTGTCAGGCGGCCCGGTCCGGGTTTTTTCTTCTTTCTTTCACACGCCTGGTGGGCGGTGCCACCCGATCACAAGGGCTGGCAAGGCTTTCGTAGTCTGGGGAGCGGACACCCGCACAAAGGGTGGACAGGCGGCCCGGTCCGGGTTTTTTCTTCTTTCTTTCACACGCCTGGTGGGCGGTGACACCCGATCACAAGGGCTGGCAAGGCTTTCGGAGCCTGGGGATCGGACACCCGCACAAAGGGTGGCCAAGCGGCCCGGTCCGGGTTTTTTCTTCTTTTCTTCTTCCTTTCACACACCTGGTGGGCGGTGCCACCCGATCACAAGGGCTGGCAAGGCTTTCGGAGCCTGGGAAGCGGACACCCGCACAAAGCGTGGCCAGGCGGCCCGGTCCGGGTTTTTTCTTCTTTCTTTCACACGCCTGGTGGGCGGTGCCACCCGATCACAAGGGCTGGCAAGGCTTTCGGAGCTTTGGGAGCGGACACCCGCACAAAGGGTGGACAGGCGGCCTGGTCCGGGTTTTTTCTTCTTTCTTTCACACGCCTGGTGGGCGGTGACACCCGATCACAAGTGCTGGCAAGGCTTTCGGAGTCTGGGGAGCGGACACCCGCACAAAGGGTGGCCAGGCGGCCCGGTCCGGGTTTTTTCTTCTTTCTTTCACACGCCTGGTGGGCGGTGCCACCCGATCACAAGGGCTGGCAAGGCTTTCGTAGTCTGGGGAGCGGACACCCGCACAAAGGGTGGCTAGGCTGCCCGGTCCGGGTTTTTTCTTCTTCCTTTCACACGCCTGGTGGGCGGTGCCACCCGATCACAAGGGCTGGCAAGGCTTTCGGAGCTTTGGGAGCGGACACCCGCACAAAGGGTGGACAGGCGGCCCGGTCCGGGTTTTTTCTTCTTTCTTTCACACGCCTGGTGGGCGGTGACACCCGATCACAAGTGCTGGCAAGGCTTTCGGAGTCTGGGGAGCGGACACCCGCACAAAGGGTGGCCAGGCAGCCCGGTCCGGATTTTTTCTTCTTTTCTTCTTTCTTTCACACGCCTGGTGGGCGGTGCCACCCGATCACAAGGGCTGGCAAGGCTTTCGGAGCCTGGGGAGCGGACACCCGCACACAGGGTGGCCAGGTGGCCCGGTCCAGGTTTTTTCTTCTTTTCTTCTTCCTTTCACACGCCTGGTGGGCGGTGCCACCCGATCACAAGGGCTGGCAAGGCTTTCGGAGCCTGGGGAGCGCACACCCGCAAAAAGTGTGGCCAGGCGGCCCGCTCCGGGTTTTTTCTTCTTTTCTTCTTTCTTTCACACGCCTGGTGGGCGGTGCCACCCGATCACAAGGGCTGGCAAGGCTTTCGGAGCCTGGGGAGCGAACACCCGCACAAAGGGTGGACAGGCGACCCGGTCCGGGTTTTTTTTTCTTTCTTTCACAGGCCTGGTGGGCGGTGCCGCCCGATCACAAGGGCTTGCAATGCTTTCGGAGCCTGGGGAGCGGACACCCGCATAAAGGGTGGCCAGGCGGCCCGGTCCGGGTTTTTTCTTCTTTTCTTCTTTCTTTCACACTCCTGGTGGGCGGTGCCACACGATCACAAGGGCTGGCAAGGCTTTCGTAGTCTGGGGAGCGGACACCCACACAAAGGGTGGCCAGGCGGCCCGGTCCGGGTTTTTTCTTCTTTTCTTCTTCCTTTCACACACCTGGTGGGCGGTGCCACCCGATCACAAGGGCTGGCAAGGCTTTCGGAGCCTGGGAAGCGGACACCCGCACAAAGCGTGGCCAGGCGGCCCGGTCCGGGTTTTTTCTTCTTTCTTTCACACGCCTGGTGGGCGGTGCCACCCGATCACAAGGGCTGGCAAGGCTTTCGGAGCTTTGGGAGCGGACACCCGCACAAAGGGTGGACAGGCGGCCCGGTCCGGGTTTTTTCTTCTTTCTTTCACACGCCTGGTGGGCGGTGCCACCCGATCACAAGGGCTGGCAAGGCTTTCGTAGTCTGGGGAGCGGACACCCGCACAAAGGGTGGACAGGCCGCCCGGTCCGGGTTTTTTCTTCTTTCTTTCACACGCCTGGTGGGCGGTGACACCCGATCACAAGGGCTGGCAAGGCTTTCGGAGCTTTGGGAGCGGACACCCGCACAAAGGGTGGACAGGCGGCCCGGTCCGGGTTTTTTCTTCTTTCTTTCACACGCCTGGTGGGCGGTGCCACCCGATCACAAGGGCTGGCAAGGCTTTCGTAGTCTGGGGAGCGGACACCCGCACAAAGGGTGGACAGGCCGCCCGGTCCGGGTTTTTTCTTCTTTCTTTCACACGCCTGGTGGGCGGTGACACCCGATCACAAGGGCTGGCAAGGCTTTCGGAGCCTGGGGATCGGACACCCGCACAAAGGGTGGCCAGGCGGCCCGGTCCGGGTTTTTTCTTCTTTTCTTCTTTCGTTCACACGCCTGGTGGGTGGCGCCACCCGATCACAAGGGCTGGCAAGGCTTTCGGAGCCTGGGGAGCGGACACCCGCACAGAGGGTGGCCAGGTGGCCCGGTCCGGGTTTTTTCTTCTTTCTTTCACACGCCTGGTGGGCTGTGCCACCCGATCACAAGGGCTGGCAAGGCTTTCGTAGTCTGGGGAGCGGACACCCGCACAAAGGGTGGCTAGGCGGCCCGGTCCGGGTTTTTTCTTCTTCCTTTCACACGCCTGGTGGGCGGTGCCACCCGATCACAAGGGCTGGAAAGGCTTTCGGAGCCTGGGAAGCGGACACCCGCACAAAGCGTGGCCAGGCTGCCCGGTCCGGGTTTTTTCTTCTTTCTTTCACACGCCTGGTGGGCGGTGCCACCCGATCACAAGGGCTGGCAAGGCTTTCGGAGCCTGGGGAGCGGACACCCGCACAAAGGGTGGCCAGGCGGCCCGGTCCGGGTTTTTTCTTCTTTCTTTCACACGCCTGGTGGGCGGTGCCACCCGATCACAAGGGCTGGCAAGGCTTTCGGAGCCTGGGGAGCGGACACCCGCACAAAGGGTGGACAGGCGACCCGGTCCGGGTTTTTTCTTCTTTTCTTCTTTCTTTCACACTCCTGGTGGGCGGTGCCACCCGATCACAAGGGCTGGCAAGGCTTTCGTAGTCTGGGGAGCGGACACCCACACAAAGGGTGGCCTGGCGGCCCGGTCCGGGTTTTTTCTTCTTTTCTTCTTCCTTTCACACACCTGGTGGGCGGTGCCACCCGATCACAAGGGCTGGCAAGGCTTTCGGAGCCTGGGAAGCGGACACCCGCACAAAGCGTGGCCAGGCGGCCCGGTCCGGGTTTTTTCTTCTTTCTTTCACACGCCTGGTGGGCGGTGCCACCCGATCACAATGGCTGGCAAGGCTTTCGGAGCTTTGGGAGCGGACACCCGCACAAAGGGTGGACAGGCGGCCCGGTCCGGGATTTTTCTTCTTTCTCTCACACGCCTGGTGGGTGGCGCCACCCGATCACAAGGGCTGGCAAGGCTTTCGGAGCCTGGGGAGCGGACACCCGCACAGAGGGTGGCCAGGCCGCCCGGTCCGGGTTTTTTCTTCTTTCTTTCACACGCCTGGTGGGCGGTGCCACCCGATCACAAGGGCTGGCAAGGCTTTCGTAGTCTGGGGAGCGGACACCCGCACAAAGGGTGGCTAGGCGGCCCGGTCCGGGTTTTTTCTTCTTCCTTTCACACGCCTGGTGGGCGGCGCCACCCGATCACAAGGGCTGGCAAGGCTTTCGGAGCCTGGGAAGCGGACACCCGCACAAAGGTTGGCCAGGCTGCCCGGTCCGGGTTTTTTCTTCTTTCTTTCACACGCCTGGTGGGCGGTGCCACCCGATCACAAGGGCTGGCAAGGCATTCGGAGCCTGGGGAGCGGACACCCGCACAAAGGGTGGTCAGGCGGCCCGGTCCGGGTTTTTTCTTCTTTCTTTCACACGCCTGGTGGGCGGTGCCACCCGATCACAAGGGCTGGCAAGGCTTTCGGAGCCTGGGGAGCGGACACCCGCACAAAGGGTGGACAGGCGACCCGGTCCGGGTTTTTTTTTCTTTCTTTCACAGGCCTGGTGGGCGGTGCCGCCCGATCACAAGGGCTTGCAATGTTTTCGGAGCCTGGGGAGCGGACACCCGCATAAAGGGTGGCCAGGCGGCCCGGTCCGGGTTTTTTCTTCTTTTCTTCTTTCTTTCACACTCCTGGTGGGCGGTGCCACCCGATCACAAGGGCTGGCAAGGCTTTCGTAGTCTGGGGAACGGACACCCACACAAAGGGTGGCCAGGCGGCCCGGTCCGGGTTTTTTCTTCTTTTCTTCTTCCTTTCACACACCTAGTGGGCGGTGCCACCCGATCACAAGGGCTGGCAAGGCTTTCGGAGCCTGGGAAGCGGACACCCGCACAAAGCGTGGCCAGGCGGCCCGGTCCGGGTTTTTTCTTCTTTCTTTCACACGCCTGGTGGACGGTGCCACCCGATCACAAGGGCTGGCAAGGCTTTCGGAGCTTTGGGACCGGACACCCGCACAAAGGGTGGACAGGCGGCCCGGTCCGGGTTTTTCCTTCTTTCTTTCACACGCCTGGTGGGCGGTGCCACCCGATCACAAGGGCTGGCAAGGCTTTCGTAGTCTGGGGAGCGGACACCCGCACAAAGGGTGGACAGGCCGCCCGGTCCGGGTTTTTTCTTCTTTCTTTCACACGCCTGGTGGGCGGTGACACCCGATCACAAGGGCTGGCAAGGCTTTCGGAGCCTGGGGATCGGACACCCGCACAAAGGGTGGCCAGGCGGCCCGGTCCGGGTTTTTTCTTCTTTTCTTCTTTCGTTCACACGCCTGGTGGGTGGCGCCACCCGATCACAAGGGCTGGCAAGGCTTTCGGAGCCTGGGGATCGGACACCCGCACAGAGGGTGGCCAGGTGGCCAGGTCCGGGTTTTTTCTTCTTTCTTTCACACGCCTGGTGGGCGGTGCCACCCGATCACAAGGGCTGGAAAGGCTTTCGGAGCCTGGGAAGCGGACACCCGCACAAAGGGTGGCCAGGCTGCCCGGTCCGGGTTTTTTCTTCTTTCTTTCACACGCCTGGTGGGCGGTGCCACCCGATCACAAGGGCTGGCAAGGCTTTCGGAGCCTGGGGAGCGGACACCCGCACAAAGGGTGGCCAGGCGGCCCGGTCCGGGTTTTTTCTTCTTTCTTTCACACGCCTGGTGGGCGGTGCCACCCGATCACAAGGGCTGGCAAGGCTTTCGGAGCCTGGGGAGCGGACACCCGCACAAAGGGTGGACAGGCGACCCGGTCCGGGTTTTTTCTTCTTTTCTTCTTTCTTTCACACTCCTGGTGGGCGGTGCCACCCGATCACAAGGGCTGGCAAGGCTTTCGTAGTCTGGGGAGCGGACACCCACACAAAGGGTGGCCTGGCAGCCCGGTCCGGGTTTTTTCTTCTTTTCTTCTTCCTTTCACACACCTGGTGGGCGGTGCCACCCGATCACAAGGGCTGGCAAGGCTTTCGGAGCCTGGGAAGCGGACACCCGCACAAAGCGTGGCCAGGCGGCCCGGTCCGGGTTTTTTCTTCTTTCTTTCACACGCCTGGTGGGCGGTGCCACCCGATCACAAGGGCTGGCAAGGCATTCGGAGCCTGGGGAGCGGACACCCGCACAAAGGGTGGTCAGGCGGCCCGGTCCGGGTTTTTTCTTCTTTCTTTCACACGCCTGGTGGGCGGTGCCACCCGATCACAAGGGCTGGCAAGGCTTTCGGAGCCTGGGGAGCGGACACCCGCACAAAGGGTGGACAGGCGACCCGGTCCGGGTTTTTTTTTCTTTCTTTCACAGGCCTGGTGGGCGGTGCCGCCCGATCACAAGGGCTTGCAATGTTTTCGGAGCCTGGGGAGCGGACACCCGCATAAAGGGTGGCCAGGCGGCCCGGTCCGGGTTTTTTCTTCTTTTCTTCTTTCTTTCACACTCCTGGTGGGCGGTGCCACCCGATCACAAGGGCTGGCAAGGCTTTCGTAGTCTGGGGAGCGGACACCCACACAAAGGGTGGCCAGGCGGCCCGGTCCGGGTTTTTTCTTCTTTTCTTCTTCCTTTCACACACCTAGTGGGCGGTGCCACCCGATCACAAGGGCTGGCAAGGCTTTCGCAGCCTGGGAAGCGGACACCCGCACAAAGCGTGGCCAGGCGGCCCGGTCCGGGTTTTTTCTTCTTTCTTTCACACGCCTGGTGGGCGGTGCCACCCGATCACAAGGGCTGGCAAGGCTTTCGTAGTCTGGGGAGCGGACACCCGCACAAAGGGTGGACAGGCGGCCCGGTCCGGGTTTTTTCTTATTTCTTTCACACGCCTGGTGGGCGGTGACACCCGATCACAAGGGCTGGCAAGGCTTTCGGAGCCTGGGGATCGGACACCCGCACAAAGGGTGGCCAGGCGGCCCGGTCCGGGTTTTTTCTTCTTTTCTTCTTTCGTTCACACGCCTGGTGGGTGGCGCCACCCGATCACAAGGGCTGGCAAGGCTTTCGGAGCCTGGGGAGCGGACACCCGCACAGAGGGTGGCCAGGTGGCCCGGTCCGGGTTTTTTCTTCTTTCTTTCACACGCCTGGTGGGCTGTGCCACCCGATCACAAGGGCTGGCAAGGCTTTCGTAGTCTGGGGAGCGGACACCCGCACAAAGGGTGGCTAGGCGGCCCGGTCCGGGTTTTTTCTTCTTCCTTTCACACGCCTGGTGGGCGGTGCCACCCGATCACAAGGGCTGGAAAGGCTTTCGGAGCCTGGGAAGCGGACACCCGCACAAAGCGTGGCCAGGCTGCCCGGTCCGGGTTTTTTCTTCTTTCTTTCACACGCCTGGTGGGCGGTGCCACCCGATCACAAGGGCTGGCAAGGCATTTGGAGCCTGGGGAGCGGACACCCGCACAAAGGGTGGCCAGGCGGCCCGGTCCGGGTTTTTTCTTCTTTCTTTCACACGCCTGGTGGGCGGTGCCACCCGATCACAAGGGCTGGCAAGGCTTTCGGAGCCTGGGGAGCGGACACCCGCACAAAGGGTGGATAGGCGACCCGGTCCGGGTTTTTTCTTCTTTTCTTCTTCCTTTCACACACCTGGTGGGCGGTGCCACCCGATCACAAGGGCTGGCAAGGCTTTCGGAGCCTGGGAAGCGGACACCCGCACAAAGCGTGGCCAGGCGGCCCGGTCCGGGTTTTTTCTTCTTTCTTTCACACGCCTGGTGGGCGGTGCCACCCGATCACAAGGGCTGGCAAGGCTTTCGGAGCTTTGGGAGCGGACACCCGCACAAAGGGTGGACAGGCGGCCAGGTCCGGGTTTTTTCTTCTTTCTTTCACACGCCTGGTGGGTGGTGACACCCGATCACAAGTGCTGGCAAGGCTTTCGGAGTCTGGGGAGCGGACACCCGCACAAAGGGTGGCCAGGCGGCCCGGTCCGGGTTTTTTCTTCTTTCTTTCACACACCTGGTGGGCGGTGCCACCCGATCACAAGGGCTGGCAAGGCTTTCGTAGTCTGGGGAGCGGACACCCGCACAAAGGGTGGCTAGGCTGCCCGGTCCGGGTTTTTTCTTCTTCCTTTCACACGCCTGGTGGGCGGTGCCACCCGATCACAAGGGCTGGCAAGGCTTTCGGAGCTTTGGGAGCGGACACCCGCACAAAGGGTGGACAGGCGGCCCGGTCCGGGTTTTTTCTTCTTTCTTTCACACGCCTGGTGGGCGGTGACACCCGATCACAAGTGCTGGCAAGGCTTTCGGAGTCTGGGGAGCGGACACCCGCACAAAGGGTGGCCAGGCGGCCCGGTCCAGGTTTTTTCTTCTTTTCTTCTTTCTTTCACACGCCTGGTGGGCGGTGCCACCCGATCACAAGGGCTGGCAAGGCTTTCGGAGCCTGGGGAGCGGACACCCGCACACAGGGTGGCCAGGTGGCCCGGTCCAGGTTTTTTCTTCTTTTCTTCTTCCTTTCACACGCCTGGTGGGCGGTGCCACCCGATCACAAGGGCTGGCAAGGCTTTCGGAGCCTGGGGAGCGCACACCCGCAAAAAGTGTGGCCAGGCGGCCCGCTCCGGGTTTTTTCTTCTTTTCTTCTTTCTTTCACACGCCTGGTGGGCGGTGCCACCCGATCACAAGGGCTGGCAAGGCTTTCGGAGCCTTGGAAGTGGACACCCGCACAAAGCGTGGCCAGGCGGCCCGGTCCGGGTTTTTTCTTCTTTCTTTCACACGCCTGGTGGGCGGTGCCACCCGATCACAAGAGCTGGCAAGGATTTCGGAGCCTGGGGAGCGGACACCCGCACAAAGGGTGGCCAGGCGGCCCGGTCCGGGTTCTTTCTTCTTTCTTTCACACGCCTGGTGGGCGTTGCCACCCGATCACCAGGGCTGGCAAGGCTTTCGGAGCCTGGGGAGCGGAAACCCGCACAAAGGGTGGCCAGGCGGCCCCGTTCGGGTTTTTTCTTCTTATCTTCTTTCTTTCACACGCCTGGTGGGCGGTGCCACCCGATCAAAAGGGCTGGCAAGGCTTTCGGAGCCTGGGGATCGGACACCCGCACAAAGGGTGGCCCGGCGGCCCGGTCCGGGTTTTTTCTTCTTTTCTTCTTTCGTTCACACGCCTGGTGGGCGGTGCCACCCGATCACAAGGGCTGGCAAGGTTTTCGTAGTCTGGGGAGCGGACACCCACACAAAGGGTGGCCAGGCGGCCCGGTCCGGGTTTTTTCTTCTTTCTTTCACACGCCTGGTGGGCGGTGCCGCCCGATCACAAGGGCTTGCAATGCCTTCGGAGCCTGGGGAGCGGACACCCGCACAAAGGGTGGCCAGGCGGCCCAGTCCGGTTTTTTCTTCTTTTCTTCTTTCTTTCACACTCCTGGTGGGCGGTGCCACCCGATCACAAGGGCTGGCAAGGCTTTCGTAGTCTGGGGAGCGGACACCCACACAAAGGGTGGCCAGGCGGCCCGGTCCGGGTTTTTTCTTCTTCCTTTCACACGCCTGGTGGGCGGTGCCACCCGATCACAAGGGCTGGCAAGGCTTTCGGAGCCTGGGAAGCGGACACCCGCACAAAGCTTGGCCAGGCGGCCCGGTCCGGGTTTTTTCTTTTTTCTTTCACACGCCTGGTGGGCGGTGCCACCCGATCACAAGGGCTGGCAAGGCTTTCGGAGCCTGGAGAGCGGACACCCGCAGAAAGGGTGGACAGGCGGCCCGGTCCGGGTTTTTTCTTCTTTCTTTCACACGCCTGGTGGGAGGTGCCACCCGATCACAAGGGCTGGCAAGGCTTTCGGAGCCTGGGGAGCAGACACCCGCACAAAGGGTGGCCAGGCGGCCCTGTCCAGGTTTTTTCTTCTTTTCTTCTTTCTTTCACACGCCTGGTGGGCGGTGCCACCTGATCACAAGGGCTGGCAAGGCTTTCGGAGTCTGGGGAGCGGACACCCGCACAAAGGGTGGCCAGGTGGCCCGGTCCAGGTTTTTTCTTCTTTTCTTCTTTCTTTCACAGGCCTGTTTGGCGGTGCCACCCGATCACAAGGGCTGGCAAGGCTTTTGGAGCCTGGGGAGCGCACACCCGCACAAAGTGTGGCCAGGCGGCCCGGTCCCGGTTTTTTCTTCTTTTCTTCTTTCTTTCACACGCCTGGTGGGCGGTGCCACCCGATCACAAGGGCTGGCAAGGCTTTCGGAGCCTGGGGAGCGGACACCCGCACAAAGGGTGGCCAGGCCGCCCGGTCCGGGTTTTTTCTTCTTTCTTTCACACGCCTGGTTGGCGGTGCCACCCGATCACAAGGGCTGGCAAGGCTTTCGGAGCCTGGGGAGCTGACACCCGCACAAAGGGTGGCCAGGCGGCCCGGTTCCGGTTTTTTGTTCTTTTCTTCTTTCTTTCACACGCCTGGTGGGCGGTGCCACCCGATCACAAGGGCTGGCAAGGCTTTCGGAGCCTGGGGAGAGGACACCAGCACAAAGGGTGGACAGGCGGCCGGGTCCGGGTTTTTTCTTCTTTCTTTCACACGCCTGGTGGGCGGTGCCACCCGATCACAAGGGCTGGCAAGGCTTTCGGAGCCTGGAGAGCGGACACCCGCACAAAGGGTGGCCAGGCGGCCCGGTCCGGGATTTTTCTTCTTTCTCTCACACGCCTGGTGGGTGGTGCCACCCGATAACAAGGGCTGGCAAGGCTTTCGGAGCCTGGGGAGTGGACACCCGCAGAAAGGGTGGCCAGGCGGCCCGCTCCGGGTTTTTTCTTCTTTTCTTCTTTCTTTCACACGCCTGGTGGGCGGTGCCACCCGATCACAAGGGCTGGCAAGGCTTTCGGAGCCTGGGGAGCGGACACCCGCACAAAGGGTGGACAGGCGGCTCGGTCCGGGTTTTTTCTTCTTTCTTTGACACGCCTGGTTGGCGGTGCCACCCGATCACAAGGGCTGGCAAGGCTTTCGGAGCCTGGGGAGCGGACACCCGCACAAAGGGTGGCCAGGCGGCCCGGTCCGGGTTTTTTCTTCTTTCTTTCACACGCCTGGTTGGCGGTGCCACCCGATCACAAGGGCTGGCAAGGCTTTTGGAGCCTGGGGAGCGGACACCCGCACAAAGGGTGGCCAGGCGGCCCGGTCCGGGTTTTTTCTTCTTTCTTTCACACGCCTGGTGGGCGGTGCCACCCGATCACAAGGGCTGGCAAGGCTTTCGGAGCCTGGGGAGCGGACACCCGCACAAAGGGTGGCCAGGCGGCCCTGTCCAGGTTTTTTCTTCTTTTCTTCTTTCTTTCACACGCCTGGTGGGCGGTGCCAGCTGATCACAAGGGCTGGCAAGGCTTTCGGAGTCTGGGGAGCGGACACCCGCACAAAGGGTGGCCAGGTGGCCCGGTCCAGGTTTTTTCTTCTTTTCTTCTTTCTTTCACAGGCCTGTTTGGCGGTGCCACCCGATCACAAGGGCTGGCAAGGCTTTTGGAGCCTGGGGAGCGCACACCCGCACAAAGTGTGGCCAGGCGGCCCGGTCCCGGTTTTTTCTTCTTTTCTTCTTTCTTTCACACGTCTGGTGGGCGGTGCCACCCGATCACAAGGGCTGGCAAGGCTTTCGGAGCCTGGGGAGCGGACACCCGCACAAAGGGTGGCCAGGCCGCCCGGTCCGGGTTTTTTCTTCTTTCTTTCACACGCCTGGTGGGCGGTGCCACCCGATCACAAGGGCTGGCAAGGCTTTCGGAGCCTGGGGAGCTGACACCCGCACAAAGGGTGGCCAGGCGGCCCGGTTCCGGTTTTTTGTTCTTTTCTTCTTTCTTTCACACGCCTGGTGGGCGGTGCCACCCGATCACAAGGGCTGGCAAGGCTTTCGGAGCCTGGGGAGCGGACACCCGCACAAAGGGTGGACAGGCGGCCCGGTCCGGGTTTTTTCTTCTTTCTTTCACACGCCTGGTGGGCAGTGCCACCCGATCACAAGGGCTGGCAAGGCTTTCGGAGCCTGGGGAGCGGACACCCGCACAAAGGGTGGCCAGGCGGCCCGGTCCGGGTTTTTTCTTCTTTCTTTCACACGCCTGGTGGGCGGTGCCACCCGATCACAATGGCTGGCAAGGCTTTCGGAGCCTGGGGAGCGGACACCCGCACAAAGGGTGGCCAGGCGGCCCGGTCCGGGTTTTTTCTTCTTTCTTTCACACGCCTGGTGGGCGTTGCCACCCGATCACAAGGGCTGGCAAGGCTTTCGGAGCCTGGAGAGCGGACACCCGCACAAAGGGTGGCCAGGCGGCCCGGTCCGGGATTTTTCTTCTTTCTCTCACACGCCTGGTGGGTGGTGCCACCCGATAACAAGGGCTGGCAAGGCTTTCGGAGCCTGGGGAGTGGACACCCGCAGAAAGGGTGGCCAGGCGGCCCGCTCCGGGTTTTTTCTTCTTTTCTTCTTTCTTTCACACGCCTGGTGGGCGGTGCCACCCGATCACAAGGGCTTGCAAGGCTTTCGGAGCCTGGGGAGCGGACACCCGCACAAAGGGTGGACAGGCGGCTCGGTCCGGGTTTTTTCTTCTTTCTTTGACACGCCTTGTTGGCGGTGCCACCCGATCACAAGGGCTGGCAAGGCTTTCGGAGCCTGGGGAGCGGACACCCGCACAAAGGGTGGCCAGGGGGCCCGGTCCGGGTTTTTTCTTCTTTTCTTTTTTCTTTCACACGCCTGGTGGGCGGTGCCACCCGATCACAAGGGCTGGCAAGGCTTTCGGAGCCTGGGGAGCGGACACCCGCACACAGGGTGGCCAGGTGGCCCGGTCCAGGTTTTTTCTTCTTTTCTTCTTCCTTTCACACGCCTGGTGGGCGGTGCCACCCGATCACAAGGGCTGGCAAGGCTTTCGGAGCCTGGGGAGCGGACACCTGCACAAAGGGTGGCCAGGCGGCCCGGTCCGGGTTTTTTCTTCTTTCTTTCACACGCCTGGTTGGCGGTGCCACCCGATCACAAGGGCTGGCAAGGCTTTTGGAGCCTGGGGAGCGGACACCCGCACAAAGGGTGGCCAGGCGGCCCGGTCCGGGTTTTTTCTTCTTTCTTTCACACGCCTGGTGGGCGGTGCCACCCGATCACAAGGGCTGGCAAGGCTTTCGGAGCCTGGGGAGCGGACACCCGCACAAAGGGTGGCCAGGCGGCCCGGTTCCGGGATTTTTCTTCTTTTCTTCTTTCGTTCACACGCCTGGTGGGCGGTGCCACCCGATCACAAGGGCTGGCAAGGCTTTCGGAGCCTGGGGAGCGGACACCCGCACAAAGGGTGGCCAGGCGGCCCGGTCCGGGTTTTTTCTTCTTTCTTTCACACGCCTGGTTGGCGGTGCCACCCGATCACAAGGGCTGGCAAGGCTTTTGGAGCCTGGGGAGCGGACACCCGCACAAAGGGTGGCCAGGCGGCCCGGTCCGGGTTTTTTCTTTTTTCTTTCACACGCCTGGTGGGCGGTGCCACCCGATCACAAGGGCTGGCAAGGCTTTCGGAGCCTGGGGAGCGGACACCCGCACAAAGGGTGGCCAGGCGGCCCGGTTCCGGGATTTTTCTTCTTATCTTCCTTCTTTCACACGCCTGGTTGGCGGTGCCACCCGATCACAAGGGCTGGCAAGGCTTTTGGAGCCTGGGGAGCGGACACCCGCACAAAGGGTGGCCAGGCGGCCCGGTCCGGGTTTTTTCTTCTTTCTTTCACACGCCTGGTGGGCGGTGCCACCCGATCACAAGGGCTGGCAAGGCTTTCAGAGCCTGGGGAGCGGACACCCGCACAAAGGGTGGCCAGGCGGCCCGGTTCCGGGATTTTTCTTCTTATCTTCCTTCTTTCACACGCCTGGTGGGCGGTGCCACCCGATCACAAGGGCTGGCAAGGCTTTCGGAGCCTGGGGAGCGGACACTCGCACAAAGGATGGACAGGCGGCCCGGTCCGGGTTTTTTCTTCTTTCTTTCACACGCCTGGTGGGCAGTGCCACCCGATCACAAGGGCTGGCAAGGCTTTCGGAGCCTGGGGAGCGGACGCCCGCACAAAGGGTGGCCAGGCGGCCCGGTCCGGGTCTTTTCTTCTTCCTTTCACATGCCTGGTTGGCGGTGCCACCCGATCACAAGGGCTGGCAAGGCTTTCGAAGCTTTGGGAGCGGACACCCACACAAAGGGTGTTCCAGGCGGCCCGGTCCGGGTTTTTTCTTCATTCTTTTATTAAGTGCTTTGAACGCCTGATCATAGACTTCATCATTTCTTCACTACCAGACACACTGGACCCACTACAGTTCGCTTACCGTCCAAATCGTTCCACAGACGATGCCATCTCTCATCTCCTCCACACATCACTTACTCACTTGGACACTAGAAGGGGGAATTATGTTAAAATGCTCTTCATCGACTACAGCTCTGCATTAAATACCATAATTCCCTCCACACTCACCACCAAGCTGGAGCATCTGGGACTCAGCTCATCTATGTGTCAGTGGATCTCCAACTTCCTAACTGGCAGACCACAGGCAGTAAGGATGGGCGGACATGTCTCAGCCTCCACCACTCTCAGCACTGGAGCCCCTCAGGGGTGTGTTCTGAGCCCCCTGCTGTACTCTTTGTACACATATGACACTACCAGCTCCACCACCATCATCAAGTTTGCTGACGACACGGTGGGCCTGACCTCTGACAACAACGAGATGCCCTACCTGAAGGAGATTAGGAATCTGGAGAACTGGTGCCAGAGGAACAACCTCCTTCTAAACGTCAGTAAGACAAAGGAGTTGATAGTGGACTTCAGCACTAAGCAGGAGAGGAACTACCAGACCCCCGTCATCAACGAGTGCCCAATGAAGAGAGTGGACAGCTTCAAATACCTCTGAGTTCACATCACGCAGGACCTGTCATGGTCCTGTCACATCAACACCGTGGTGAAAAAGGCCCGTCAACGTCTCTACCACCTCAGACGCTTGAGAGACTTCCAACTGCCCTCCAAGGTGCTCAGGAACTTTTACTCGTGCACCATAGAGAGCATCCTGACGGGAAACATCTTAACCTGGTTCGGGAACAGCACCATGCAGGACAGACGAGCTCTACAGAGGGTTGTGCGTTCAGCTGAGCGCACCATCCGCTCCGAGCTCCCTGACCTGCACTCAATCTACAGCAGGCGGTGCTGGACCAAGGCCAGGAAGATCGTGAAGGACCTCAGCCATCCCAACAACAGACTGTTCTCTCTGTTGAGGTCAGGAAAGCGATTCCGCTCCCTGAAGACCAACACAGAGAGACTGAGGAGGAGCTTCTTCCCGCAGGCAATACGGTCTCTCAATCACACCACCACACAGTACTGACCCACACATATAGTTCTTACACACACACTGGACATTCTGGACATTGTTTTCACCTCATCACTTAAATCACTTTAAGCATATTTGCACTGCACAAGACACTTACAAATGTGGATTGCACAACACTGGACATTATATTCTTCATTTCCAGTTAATACTTGTACAGCTGCTGTTATTGTGTATATATATATTTATATTTCTTCATACATTCTTATATATTTCTATACTGTGTATTGTGTATTTTGTTGTACAGTTATTTTATTTTCAACTTTAATTTATATATTTTATCTTATTCTTTCCCAGTTAAATTTACCCTTTTTTTTCTTTAGGTCACGAGCAGTTGTCTAAGCATTTCACTGCATATCGTACTGTGTATGACTGTGTATGTGACAAATAAAATTTGAATTTGAATTTGAATTTTCTATGGAGGTGGGTTTTATTTGGGGCAGCATGAGGAAAGAAGCTCCAGAGAGTCGTGTTCCATGTTAAAAGCTAAAATATAACAAGAGAAATTATGCTAAATAAAACAAAACCTTTCAATTGCCCAACCCTATCTGTCCCCGCAACGGGTTGTATGTTTTCAATGTTTCCTTATTATTTTTGTCATAAAAATAAATCAAACAAATAAATCAAGTTGTGAGACAGCACCTTACATTTACGCCAGGCTGTGAGCTGTCCTAAATCTAGGTCCTTCACCCCCTTTTCAACTAGAATCCCAGTTTAATTTTCTTTCAATCCCAGTTTAAAACGACTCCTGACTTCCCTCAGTGTACACTGTAAACTCCAAAAAGATAAAATTAATTTTTCCTGGTAAAAGATCCTACTTTACTTTTGTCACTGGTTTGGAAACAGCCTCTATAAAGTTAACCTTTTTCCTCTTTAAAAATTTACCTCGTTTCTTCTTTAAACTTAGTCCTGGTTTCTTCGCCCCCTTTAACGGGTAGCGCATATCTTTTATGCTCCCATTTAACCTTTGTCTATCGAGCTTTCAGTCTCTTAAACACATTTTCTGGAACAATGGTTCTCTGTGCTTCTGTTTCGGGTTCCCCTTTCTCTGGTTGGTTCCATTCGGTCTCGGGCTTCCAGGGTTCTCGCCACCCCTGTGGTTGCTGTGATCCTGAAATCTTCTCCTGTAAAGGATAGAAAACAAAATGCCTCTCTCTGCTACACCTCACTAATCTACTGTGTTCATCTAATGTTCCCTTAATTATTCAAAGTTGGTTCAAAATATCATGTTCTGGGCTCTAGCCTTTATATTAACTTTACTTAATCTTTATTTACTTAATCTCAATGCTCTTTATGTGTGTGCGCAACACTTTTAATTTTATTAAACAAACCCAGGGTAAGATATACACCATCACCATATCAGCCTAAAAACAGACAGAGACGTTCCTCTTTCTATCACATTCTTCCATACAAGGCAATTTGTTTCACCTTCCAGATGATTCCTGGGGACTTACAATTTCTTGACTCTTCTTCTGTCGCTTGTTACTAGGCAAGCTCAACTGCAGTTAGAAGCTAAATGAATTCCAGGCCCTCGGCCTGGCCTATGTTTAAATAATTTGTGTTTGTAAGCGTGTATGCGGTTTAACCCTCTATTGCTCCAAGTCACTTACACAATAAATCGTCGGGACATCGCGCCAGCCAAAGCTTAAGACCTTGAATAGACTGAGCATCAACTCTTTCATGAGCACAATCGCAATGTGTATAAAAATTATTTCTACGTCTATAGTCTTCAATGTTATTCATTTGGGTAAGCGACACTTTTAACACCCTCTTAAGAAGCTCTCTTCTTCTCTCATCTGATCATGACCCTCCTGTGCTCAACTTACTTCCTCTTTTTAGTCACACATACATTTACAAGTTCTGCCACCTTTGCCCTATATGGTTGTCTCAGTCTCCAGATGTGTCCTGTCGACCTATTCAGAGCAGGCCTATTTTCACACCTTCTGCATTACTTCTTGCTAAGCAAAGACAAAGCAAACTGTTTTTCACCTCTACCCCAGAAACCAATCTACATCATGTCTGCATCTGTAAGCCTGCATTATAACCGCTTATTCTAGAAATCACAAAGAAATCAAACATTTTACTCCTAAAATCTTCCCTCCTTTCACCAAAGCATATGTTTTATTCAAGCTGTCCCACAGTTTCCCTTTAAGTTTGGTATTCAACTTATTATTAACACTGGTATTTTATCTTCTAAACAGGATTCAGTTCATTTTAATCCTTTAACTTAAACATGAAAATAACAATTTCTGCCTCAGTTTTACCATATCTAAATTATCAAACACCCCAAAAGTCATAAAATGATCCTAAAACCCATTTCAAATTAAACCTTAAATCCCCCCTTTTGACACCTCTTTTGTGTCACAAACTCAAGATGCTTCACCGAGCTTAGGAAATTAAAAGAAAAAGGTTAGTCATATTATTTAACTAAACACCTCAGCGATCCTCCTCTCAGGTATATCTGCTCCGGGCCTGCAAACCTGTGTTTAAGGAATGAAATCAATTTAATCATCATGTCAAATCTTTCCGAACTCCTTGGAACTTCCTAGAAACAAAACCTGTGTGTTAACCTGAACTTCACATTTCATACTCAGTTTCCCCCACGTATGATCCAATCTGTGTTATAAGAAAGAAAACTTAAAACAGAACAGTTATCAGTCATGTGTTTAACCTTAGTCCAGTCTTTATCTCAGTGTCCAGTCAGTCCAACTTTTAGTCCACCTTGTCCGTCCAGTCACCGTCCATTTACACACATTCACTCACACGCATTCACACCAGGTATTGCTGATAGTGGAGACTCCCGCGCAAATAATCAGATTCTCCACCCTCAGCAACATGAGCTCATTCATTTGTTTTATTTTGTTTGTTAGGAAAATAGTTCTTTATGCTTTTGGACTGGATTGGCTCGCGGCAATCATTTTAGACAGGGACTTACAATCTGATCAGGTCCCCACAGGTAGCCTTTTCCTCTGCCAGTTGTAATCTGGAAAGCCCACCTTATGTTTGTTCTCCCGGAAATTTTTACAGCGCTGTTATTCACTCTTGCAGGCCTGCTTAGAACAAAAATCAGAAAAAAGAGAGCTGATTATTAGCTCATCAAAGCACAAAACAAAATCACCTGCCTGATTTTCTCTAAGTGCACTGTTACAAAAATAATGGGCCCCCTTAGACATGTCCATGTTTAATAAAACTCCCTCTATTAAAATAAGAAGAACACCCAAAGCAAACTGACCGAATCAACCCATCACTACAACAACCTCGAAAATCTTAAACACAGAGAATTTTGCTTATTAATCTATCAATATGTTGTTGGGATTAGAACTTCAGGGTCACAAAAGTTTTGCCCTACTTTTGGCTTAACTAATACTTACATAGTCTGAAATCAGACTTAAATCACTCCCTCTGTTCATTTTCCCCACATCATATTTCAATGGCCTCAGGTTCTTCAGCATCCTGACAGTCTGAGGTCAACTGACATAATTTTCACCTACACAGAAAATCATATTAAAAGCCACACAACTTGCACACCATCATCACTAAATTCTAAATTTTATTTTCTAAAAACTACTACACACTAAGTGATTTGGACAAGATGATAAACAGACTCACACGCTCAACATGCTGTCTAGTCTTCATGAGCTCTCTTGTATTTCTAAGGTTAATGCATTTTCTGTTTGTGTGTGTGAGTTTGTATATGTTTCTTTTTGCAGTGTTTCAGACTCCTTCACAATTTTCCCTTTAAACAGTCAGTTTTCTCTTTCCCAGGTTTGCTAACCCAAATTTTGATTTCCCACATTAAATAACAGCATTCCTCTGTGTTTAGCCAGGAGTTAGAGCTCGCTGGTGAGGTTTAGTAACACATGGCGTTGTAAACACTTCAACCAGAAACTTGCCTGAACATTTCCAGTGATGTTAACCTATAACTTTCTTCCGACCGCTGCATGTGGAAAATTGATCCAGGTCTTCTTTGCGTCTAAAAATAACAAAACTGAGACATTTTCATTATTATCATCACTGCTTAACCGACCCGTTTCTCTCTCTCCGGTCAGAAATACCAATTTATGTCATGTATGTAAGTGTAAGCGTGTTCTTCATTGCATTTATGTTATGTGTTCATATTAATGTTGAGTGTAAGCTGCTTCTTCATTGCATGTGTATTTTTGTAATCAGGTGTAACTCATGCCTCTTTGCGCTGAGCTGTGGATTCAAACGGTCTCACTTTCTCTTTCCAAAAATAATTTCACATGTAACAATTTGTGTATGTGTGTTTTCTATTCATTCATGTAATTGTTAGTTCATGTATTTATTTTCTCGGTCTTTCTCTTTTCTTTTCTTTTCTTTTTTTTTTTAGATGTGGTGGACAATCCTAAACCTCCATGATTTAGCTTCCATTTTCGATCCAATTATATCCTGTACTCTCGCTCTCAAACTCGTCCAGGCTTGACCTCTGACTGGTCCCTGTCCCTCTTCTCACAGTGTCCTGTTTGGCCTTCAAATCTCCAGGTAACAGGCTCAACTCAGCTGTTTCTTCTTCTCTGTTTCTTCTCTGTTAATCTTTCAGTCTTTTCTTTTAGGTTAACTCCCAGCATGGCAAATATCCAGTGCCTTCAAACAGTCATGTCACTTGTCAGGTTTCCAGCTTGTAATTCAAAGCTCATGTTCCATCAGTGGTATTCATACATGCTGCTGCTTGACCCTTTAGTGTTATAGGTCAGTTGCACTGACTTTTGCCTGCTGTTAACTCTTCAAGTACACGGTGTTCTGTCTGTCTTCTGTCTTCATCAGGAGATTAACTGTCCTTTAAGCTTCTTCTCAGGGTGGGGACAGAATGAGAGGTCAGGCTGTAAAATTTTTAAGCCAAAGGCTGGCCTGTTTCTCATCCCAATTCTGTTAATCTATCCTTTTGCCGCTGTACTCATGTTTTGAGGTTGAGAAGAATCCACCTGTATTGACACACTAAAACATGTAATTAATATCATTTTATTGCTTTTTCTTAAGACATTCAGCTCACAAGCTGTATTCAGACTTGCTGTTTCACATCCTGTTTGACACACACACCCTGCAGTTTGCCTACGCACACACACTTCTTATCTCAGTGAATTGTCATCTACTTTTTTAACTTAAACAAACTCTTATTTTATATTTACAGTATATAAACCCTCTGTAACTCTGCCAAGTGTTGATCTAAAAAGAATGTACCCTCAGTACACGCACACACACTTAAATATACTAAGCTCTTTGCATTTGCAAGCATTCACATTAAAATCTTCAGTGTACTTAGGAGAGCTCTTTCAGACCTCAGCACAATTAACAGTTTTTGTTTTTTGTTTTTGTTTTTCCCACACATATCACCATTCTTTCAGCTCAGTTTTTTGTAGCATCATCCACACAATACTTTCCTCAGCATTTTGCACCCTTCCCTGAACTTCGTCGTCTCACACACACACTTTTCTCTCAGACTTCCTCTTTTTACGCACTCTGCTATGAACCTACGTAGTGTTATTATTACTTATTTGTTATTTTGTACAAATCACACAGAATCACTCAAATCCAGTACTCACAACATTCACACACTTAGAATCACTCAAAATACGCTTTCCTAAGAGTACTTTATCAAACATGCTTTTAAAATCAGAAAGAGGAAGTACACTGCAGCCAGTAACTGCGTATGTCCTCTTAAAAGAGAAGAGAAATAAACACATATGGGACAATTCTCCCCAAATTAGACAAAATATGACCATAAATGCCCTTTTCTGAGTCATGTTCTTCTCTATACACAACTCTTGGCCTCCAGGGCATAAAACTTTGGACTTATAACCGTGATATAAGTCCTCACAGCGCACCAACCACGGAGAAAATCCAGCCTCAGTGCTTCAAAATCCTTACTGCACACCAAGCACAGAGAAAACTCACTCTCAGTGCTTCAAAATTCTCACAAGATTCAAAAACTGTATCTGTCATTTATCTGCCCAAGAACTTCATCAAATGGACCTCTATGGGTCCAGTAATCTTCAGCACATGTATATCACTGCAGCCAGTGAAGATTTAAAACAGTTTCTTGTCTCAGTGCACCCAGCATTAACTTATCACATGGACCGCAGCCGATCCATCAATATCAACACAATTGTGTATCCCCATGTACACAACTGATTCTTCACTTGTGTCACAGCACATCTAGTAATATCTTCAGAATTACTTCAACATGGTAAACACTGATTTTCCTTTAAAATCAATTCCTTCAAATTTAATTTACCATTAAAACTCAAGACCACAAGTGACTCGATTCTCTGAAATCCTGAGTCACTTAGACACCTTGCCCAGTTCAAGGTGCCCTTCTCATCGGACTTCCACGTCCGGAATTACTCTTTTTACTCACAAATAAGTGTCTCCCAAAATGATCCTCTGATCATAACCTATTTTTAAACCAAGGTCCCAAGTCTTGGTAGATGGTCAATCTCCAGTCCCGCACGCCAGCGACGGCCCCTAATAGACGTCTCTAATAGGGAGGGGGTCTGCACCCCTGAACTTGACACTTATTAACCCATAAAATGACCAATAACCTATGATCCTGTGTTTTCCTAAACACACATTGGTCTCTTTTCTCTCTTACCATAACATCTCATGTTACTTTTATCTCAGTACTGTCTTTTTCTCACAGTTTTCTTATCCTCACTTCAAAGCTTCACTTTATTCTCAAGAACTTAGTTTTACCACTACTGAGCCAATTTAATAGTTAAGATCATCACTCAGCGAACAGATAATTTAGAATTCAGCCAATATGCACAAATTTGCTTTTTGAACAGGTTTGTGCCTACCTTTAAATCTTCTTAGACCGGTCTTCTGTTCGCCTCATATCAGATCCAACCTTCGGCCACATTTGTTCTCTCTGTCACACGAAGAACCGGGCGGAAACACCAAATATTAACCCCGATTCTTTTGTCCCCGTGATAGAACAGAGAAAACCGACTCATAGTGTGTTAAAACATTTATATTTCTTTTTATTCAATCATCTTCTCGAAGAGAGAGACCCCTGCACAGCTCAAACGCCAGTTGCAAGAGCGCTAACATTTTTAACTCCACATACGTCTTATATGGTGTTATTTCTGTACTTTGCACGTCACACAGTTTCAAACATTGCTTATATGGCAAAGTTCCTCTTTTCTGTGTCTTATCTATTAATATGCCTGTGCACTAAAACTTCCTGTTTTTCAGTCTGGCTGAGCACTTAGTTTGTGGGTCAAAAGTGGCCTTGCTCTACAAGCCTTCATTATTAAAGTACATAAAACAATATAATAGGAAAATAAGGCTACTAAGGATATTGATTTCATGACAACCCAAAACTATTTTAACTCTATTCAAAATCAAGCACTACTGTCAAAACTGGCTCCTAAACTGTTGTTTACAGCATATTCAGATAACTTATAATGCCTCAGCATCACACCTCTGTGCTGGGTCAGGCCACAGGACTTCATCCACATCACATGCCATGGTTTCCCTTGCAAGCCACAAGGAAAGAATTCTTTAGCATGCCGAATCCAGCCCTGGCAAGATTCCACTCTTATCTCACCACATGCTCCATTCAATGCTTGAAGCAAATTTCCCTGTCGTATACTTTACATCTCCATGCTGAGAAAACTCCTCAATAGGGTTCAAAAAGGGAGAGTACGGTGGAAGAAACACATTGATAAAATGCTGCACATTGTGAAACCACAATGTGCGTATGTCACCGTATTCTTGGACCACAGTGAAAGCTCACATTGGCCCAAGTGATATGGGATGCTCTGCCTGCTCGCAATCTCTCTAATCAAGCAAAGCATCTCGTAGACCATCCAGGAATGTTACTAGAAGTTCATTGTTGTATGGCCCAACAGTAACATGACTGTGGAGAACCCCATAGCTGTTCATGGCAGCACAGTTACATTTCCACTACGCTGGCCAGGCAGTTCAATAATGGTACGTTGACCTATGACAATGTGACCTTTTCTTCTCCTTTTTCCTACATTCAAAATGTATGTTGTCTTCTATAATCCACTGCTGCATTTCATGCAGTCAAATTGCATTATTCTGATGGACCATATCCACAAAAAGTGTCTCTTGGTGTTGTGAGCGCATGCTTGTTCTTCCACCCTCATGTGGCCATCTTTCAATTCTAAACAAAATACCATTTAGTTATATGTATACTTGTATATATAGCACATGTGTACATCATACTATTTCATTTACAGAACTAAAATTAGTTTGTTGTGTACAGAGAATCTTTGAGCTTGACTCAATGGTTAGGCCTCATGAACACATCTTCGTGGATGAAGCTGTATTCAATCCAGCAAAAAGCAGAAGAAGGGGTTGCAACATGTGTTTTCAATTTTGAGTGGTAGTGTGTTAATGATGAAAACAGTGTGTTAGTTGTGTTTAACTTCTGTAGCCTGTGTGCACCATTCTGGGTACAAGTGCACCACACCGCTAAATGTGTTTTGTTTTTGGGAATGTGTTTAGAGTTTTGGTGAATGGGTGATTCAGAGTTGCAAATGGTGTCCTAACCAGATGAATTGTGTTCAAGATTTTGGCAACTTTGGGATTGATTTGAAGAGTTTTCATAGTTGACAGTTTAGTTTTTACAATGGGATTTAGTGTTTTAGCAATTCAGAAAAACTGTAACAAGGAGCCAATGAAGGGAAACCAATATGAGAAATTTGCTCTCTCTTTCTAGCCCCTGTCAGTACTCTTGCTGCAGGATTTTGGATTAACTGAAGGCTTTTCAGGGAGTTTTTAGGATATAATGATAACAATGAATTACAGTAGACCATCCTAGAAGTAATAAATGCATGAACTAGTAGTGGTAGGTAGTGGATTCATACTTAGGACCTTCTTGTTTTGAGACAATAGTACGAACCACTGTGCCACCGAGCTATTAAATGCTAACGTAAATTGTAGCTATAAAAACATGCTCCCACAACTGCCATAATTTAAATCAATGAAGGATAAACAGTAGTGCCTCATGCTGAACGGGAGATGGTGCCCAGAGCTGAAGGAAATATCAAGCATGACTGATTCAGTCACAGTTTTTTATCATTCACAGTTTTAACATTCACAGTTTTTCTTACCAGCTGTGGGAATGAACATGAAGTAAAATGAATACTGAAGCCATGTACAACAGCCTTGTAAGGTGTAAGGTAATGCTTATTATTATTAATGATGGGTTTGCTTTATAATGAACTTTTTAGAATATAATCAGAATGTCTGGCAGATAAAATGCACCATGAACCAAAACTGACACTTAAAATCAAATACATTTAACAGAGAAAGAGAAGTACAACAGAGAAGTACAACATACTGAAAGTCCTGCAGTATATAATATGCCATAGGTTTCCTGCTAATTTATTTTTAATTATTTAATATTAATAGTAAAGATGTAATAGTAGGATAGAGTACAAATAGAGTACAATCCACTGCCCACTCCCACACCTGAAAAAAACAAAACAAAAACAATCATGCAGCACCTGGAACACAAAAAGGAGTAAATACACAGGAACATAAATCAACAATCTTCTTGTGGTGTGTGTGTGTGTGAGAGAGAGAGAGAGAGGGAGAGAGAGAGAGAGAGAGAGAGAAATGGGGGGTGGGGAGAGAGAGTGAGACGAAATGTACTTGTACTCCCATCCCAGCAGGAGAAGCAGGGAGGCACCAGATGGGGCACCCTCAGGCAAGGGTTGGAAGATCCAGAGCATCTAGAGGCAACGGACCTGGACCGGGCAGGAAGGGATCAAAGAAGTAAACTGACAAAAACAACGAGTTTGAAGTTTCAGTTTGTTTTTATCACTTTATAAAACAGGTTATTCCATTTTGATTTCAATTTTTGTTTAAGCCTCAATTAAATTTAATTTGGATCATTTTTATCCGGTTTGGCTATTAAATGAAAACAAGCAAACAAAAGAATATGATTTTGTTAACCTAATGTATGCGGCTGTTGTATCTTAAAACTTTAAGTCACTGTGTATTTATTTTATTTATCTTTATGTTTTCTTTTTGATGATTTCTTTGAAGTTTTATGTATAATGATCTGTGCTCTATTTGACGTAAACCTGTTTCCATATCCATTGTTAAATAAAGCTTAAGGCTATTAAAATGAAAAAACAAACAAATTAAAAAAAATCTCCATTCACATACAAAGCGGCTGGTCAGCTTCCGGTTCTAATTATCCAATCACCAAGTTGTTCCAGGTGGTCAGGAGCGCTTTTCAAGCTCAGGTGTGCTAGTGGCTTTCAGCTGTTTCCCACTGCTCCTTGGATTTTCCTAGTGGCCAAAGAGAAACGCACGCCTACCGACCGGGACCATGTCAGCCGATCCCGGACGGTCGAAGAAGAAAGCGAAGGCAATGATGACTGCCTGGATTTGGATTTGTTTGGCGACTTTAGCCTGGCTAGCCATGGCAGAAAAACAGTGCTGGGACTCAGAAGTAGCTTTGCACGACCCCCTGACGCTGTTATCTGACCCCGAGCTGCTAGTGGGCAAGCTTACCCGTGGAGTTTTTCTGCCGGTGCCGGTCTGGAAATTTCTCAAAGGTAAGAATACACCTTCACACCGCACTCACTACCATAGAAGCCATGTTTAATTACAACAAGAAGTTAATCAAAGAATACGTCACTAGTGTTTAAAAAAATAGAGAGCTGAAGAAGTTTCTCAGATAAGAAGCGAAATGTCTTGAATTTAAAGTCCAGTTGCTTTATTTTAAAGCTCCTTAGACTGTGACCTGGATGATTGAGAACTTACAGACATAACAGTAACTTGCTCTCCCCACCCCACTGTTTCTGCAGTTTCAGATGCTGCAGACATGTCAGACTTGGGCCGGCCACAGTTTCGCTGCAGCAACAGATCACTGTATCTGCGGTTCTTGCAGGACCGACACTCTGATCTGCGTCTGTATGGTATGTTTGTCTAATTGCTGCAGATGCATTTACAACTGACTTTCATGAGTAAAATGACAGTGCAGATTTACTGAAATTCTACTACATTTGTGATGGCGAAGCAATTCCTTTATTCCTTGTTGTTGTTATTGTTCTCTAAACAGATTGACAAAGACGTTTCATCAGACGGGGCTGAGTGTTAGGCAACCAGCAGGGTTTTGTGGCTCCAATAATCGGTGTCCAAACTCTTGGAAATACTGTCATTAGGTTAAAATATATCACAAGTTATGTTTTTAAATTCTGCACTTCAAACAGAAACATTGCTTTGCTTTCATTTATTTAGCTGGAGATGCGTTGTTTACACTGTTCACAAATTACAAATCGGTTCAAATGTTTGCAACAAGTGAACACTGCTGTGATGTGAATTTACATACCTGCATTTTTAAGGCTACTGAAGCACAAGAGTAGAAATCTCAAGGTCATTTTTAAATTTTTGAGGAAGGAAAAAGACCCTAAACAACAAAACTATGTGAAAAAGGGGAAAATGCCTATTGCATTATGGGATGTGAACCTGAGTAGTTTACAGTTGGATCTATAATTCTATAGCTTTGCCTCTGTCTGCCACTGTCTACATCAATTTGATGTGCTAAGAATTAAAATTTTAGTTAATGCAACATTTTTTTTACACTTCTGTTTAAGAATTATGGCATTTTTTTTATATGTAAAATACTTTGATGAAAATTATTTGCAAACAGTGACTGAAGTGTAGAATGCTCCCTTGAGATGATCTACCAGCTCTTTAACATAACCACTTTGAGTTGCAGTTGGATGATTCTACTTCTGGTTTTGCCTTCAGTATCTGAAGAGCATTTATTGGGCCGAGATTAGGTTACTGACTTGGCCACTGAACAATATCCCATTGCTTTTCCTTGAGAAACCGTTTGGGTTGCTTTTCTAGTATGTTGTGTTTGGGTCACTGTGGACTACTGTGATCAGTTTTCCAGCAATAGGCTGAAGGTGAGTGGAGTATAGCCCTGGACTCTGTAAATGCATGGTTAACATACCTAGGCTTTTTTTTTTTTGTGTGTGTCATCTGGATTCACTTACTATAACGTAGGAATTTGGTTAAATTGTGACACAAAGGATTATCATCTAACTTAACCCAGGGCACATTCAAATGAAAGGTTGGTGTTGCAAGCATCTGACTATCAGAAATATGTAGGGGTGAGTGGTATAAACGGTATATGTTAGAAACGATATGAATTTGGCCAACGGTAGATTATGACACTACTGCTCTACTGCAATACCGCATGTTGATGATGTCATCAAGCTGCGCCTGTCTTGGTCCAAAGAATAGCATCGCTGCAAGCTAGCATGGAGCTTACAGGTGGGGAGGAGGAGGTGCTCATAAAGAAGACCAGTGTGACGTCGGTCATATGGACCTGGTTTGGGTTTAGCAGTTGGAAGTTGAACAGAACCATATCATCTGCAAATTATGCCGAGCGACAGTAATAGTGAAGCGAGGGAATACAAGTAATTTGTTTTAGCAAATTACTTGTATTCCCGAAGCACTTTTGGAATATGGGGAAAGCCAAAACCTGCGCTTCCTCCACTTCCATACCATTGATTCATTAATGCTGAATTCTCTCGCAGCTGCTCTATTCCAATGTTGTTGCACTATATTAATGACTAACCTTGTATTGTGGATGGATTCTCAGTAGTTTTCCTAACTGAAGTTTGGTCCGTTTATAGCATCCTGCCATGCAACTGCATTTGTCCCTAACCACCAGAAACAATCACGTTAACTTTTATCGAGTGGGGAAAAAAGTTAGCGTTCATCCTTCAGCTTCACTGTGCTAATGTAGCTGTTTTGCTAGCGATCATGTAGCACATCATTATATACCAGCTAGTCCAACTTCAGTAACCCTACAAAAATCACTGCTGTTTAGTTTTCTGTCTTCATTTATGTTGGAAGTGATAGCAGAGCTGTACGTTTTTAATTTTTTTTTTTTTTTTTTCAGAAATCTCTGTCAGAACGTGGCATATCATGTTTAGGTGGAAACTAGTGAGCTAACTTCCTGCTAACTTCTAACTCCGTTGAATTTAATAAATTCTGTTTTCATGGATTCCTGGATATTAAACTTAATTGTTACACCTAGTAAAGCAGCAACGCTGATCATTTTATTAAAGATTAAAGTATTTAGACAGTTTTTAACTCTCAGTGATGCCGCAGTGTTCGTTTGACTTGCACCTGAAGCAGACAGAGTTTTGGACCCAGATTACTCCATGAGGCTCCTGACTACAGCAGCCGTAATGCTCCGGCAATCCATCAAGCAGTGTGCCTTCACAGCTTTCAAAAGTCGTCCTAAAACATTTTTTTGACAGATTTCTGCGCACCGTGTACTACATAAAATCTGTTTGAGGTCAGTAAGCACGACCAGAATTCATACATAAGGCAAACTGTCGATTTTTGAGAAAATTAAAGGATTTTAAGTATGCCTTATAGTGTGTAAAATATGTTATACAAAAGAAAAGAATATATCACAATATATATTGTTACTGCACATGCTTCAAATATACCGTAATATGGATTTTAGGCCATATCGCCCAGCCCTAGAAATGTGTAAGTGTACTAGTAGAGATTGGCTGCTTTTTTCTTTTCTTGTTCCTTTTTTTTTTTTTAATTTATTTTTTTTAAAGGGGGTGAGGGAACTAGAAAATATTTAAAAGGTTAAACTCCCAATACAGACTGAAAACAACATGGCTGCTGCAGACAGAGTATGAGAGCTTTCGAATTGATCTTACTGCTCACTAGTCATACTAGTGTCCTAGTTCCACTAAACGGCATATGCTTAATCAAAGCCATTCCCTTGGTCATGTTTGGCAGATGTGATATTGCTGCCTTCTATAGTTTTCACTTTCTATCATTCTGGTATAAGTTGATCTGTTGTATGTCAATGCAATTTGCATCAGAACTGCACACGCTTTTTAGTTTTCTCCAGGCCTTATTGCGTTGCTGAGATGCTCAGTGCATGACTTGATCATGTTGGTGGGTTTAACATATTAAGACTAGCACAAGTTGCTAGAGTACACCGAATGGTGATGCTACGTGGTAGTATTACAGTTGGCGCTGTTACAGTAATTCGACAATAGCAAAGATGAATGCACTTTCCGCTGGGCGTGAGATATTTGACCCATGTAGAATATCTGGTTAGCATCTCAAAGATGGAAATAAGAAATGGCACTAATGTATGCAAATCGCTCAATTATAAATATCAAGTATATCACAAGGAAATGTCTGTATAGCAATGGAAATGCATACACTTATTTAAATGAGGATCATTTGGATGTTAAAGTCAGTCAAGAAATTTTTGTATACAAATTCTGCCTTCTCCCATGTAGGTCTCCTTTATAAAATTATGCCCCAAACCTAGCTTGTCCTCTCTCAACAGATGGGCGGAGTTTATTGTTGCTGCTGGATAGATGCCATGGTTCTGTTTGGACCTTTGGGCCTTGGCTCCTGTTGGAGCTCCCTTACACCAGTTGCCCTATGGCATTGAAGGTAATTTGCATTATGTTTCAAGTCAAAGAAATTTTACACTAAAACATCACAAGGCAGTGTGGTCTTTGTGCCGGTCCAGATAAAGGGAAAGGGTTGCACCTGGGGGTTAGTGGTGGTGGTGGTGGTGGAAAGAAGCACAAAGTATTTAAAATAAGATGGAAGATCAAAAAAGGTTCAACAAAAACGAATTTAAAAAAACAAACAAACTTAGATGTAATTCATATTGACATTCATCTATAGAGGGAATGGGGTTGCTGTGTGGTGGACAGAACAGCTACAAAGTTTCCTTTTCTCTACGCTCGTGTTTCTTCATCAGGCGCTTTGATGAAGGACTCACACTAGCTTTTTCCCAGTAAAGGGTTTAATGGTGATTACATGAGCAGGCGCTGCGGTTTTCGAGGCTAGAAAGACATTTTCTTTCACTCTACCTGAGCTCACAATCTCTGTAATGGCTGCACCGCTTTGCTCTTCGCAAGGTGTCTAAAATGGCTCTGGGTTAAACTGTCACAGCGTCATCATAGCTGCTGTTATCAGTATGGGTGAGCTTGATGTTAAACTTTTATATACATTTGCAGCATATACATTGAATCATTGCAGTTAAGCTTTCATTTAATACGCTCAGCTTGACACAGTAGTACGTTTAGTTTTTATTCTGTTGAGTCAGTTTGAGTACATGGTGATTGTGAGGTGCAAATCAATTTAATATTTTGAAGCATTTAATGGGATGACCTAAGGACAAATCTCGTGCGTGTGTGCGTAATTTGAGGTAAAGTATTCTAAGTTACAAACTCAAGGGCACAGATTTGGTTTTGGCATTGGTGGGGACGGATGATTCAACCACCGAACCTTGTCCTGTTTCTTTTCTTTTTTTTTTTTTTTTTTTTATTCCCCCCCCTTTTTGTCTTTGCTTCTTGATAAAAAAGGAGAAATATACTTGCCTACATATGCTATTCTACATGTTTTTAAACCATTTAAAATTACAATTCATAGTTTTACATTTGAATTATATAATGTTAAATTACTATTAAACAAATGACTAAGTATTTTAGAGTTTAGTTTACTTCAGCCATATTTCATATAAATCAGGTATCATACAAATGTAAAAATAGCTTCAAATACAGTCATGACAATAAAAGAATGACTTAAAGGACTTAACAACATTACTTCAGTTATAGGACACCAACATCTCTTATACATTAGCACTAAGGGAACACTGAATTACCTGGTGGGTTTTGTCCATAAAACTACTCATCTAAGATTACCACAAAGTAAAACATCTCTCAGCAAAATTATGCAACATTTTAGGCACTATTGCCCCGATCAAATCGGTGAGCTGGGATTTTTTTTTTATTCCAAACATGAACTACTGTTACAGCAACAGACATGGACTACTGGTGTCCCACACAACAACTCGATGTCCACTATGTGAAGGGGCCACACACATGCCTTCTCCTCTCGTTAACTGAGATAAACTGCTGGCATATTGGTTTTACATCTGTACTGTCCAGTCTCTCCTGGTGGACATGGCATACAGCAGCATTGTTTAATCTCATTCGAGTCACTGTTAACCTTAGCCATGTTTTTAGTCTTCTGAGAGCACTGAGGCTTCTTTTAGCCTCAGTACATGCGTTTTATCCTCAGATTAAAATTATTATGTGCTTGATGTGCCTCACCTTTGGCCCTGGCTCTTCTACTCTGACTGCACTAGGACATATTGCTACCTGATAAAATAACACATTGATCCGTGCCATATAAAAAGTAAGACGTGTCAATTCAGATTCTTTGTCAAATATACACTAATGAATCAATTTACATCAGCAGCCTAACAATTGTCATGATAATAAATACTAGTTAATCTATAGCACCAAATCATCAGTCAGTCACCTGTGACCTCTCATCTTCACCTCTGTCTGAGCTACAACATGGCAGAGCTGCCGCTGTCACCTGATAAATAACAGTAAGACATTCCACATACATGCAGTCACACATGTGCTTCAAATACAGTCATGAAACATCAAGTCATCATCCAATTTCACCTGTGATCTTGTATCACCATTGTTGGTCATGACTACCTCATGATAATTAACCCTATGAATATCTCAGTACCATTAGGATGAAATTATTGTCACCAACATTTAACGTTAGACATATAATTTTAACAGCCTCTGTAAACTAATATCCTGGCTCGGTCGAGGCTGTCGTTTTCTGACAGTTTCAATCAAAATTAGAAATGCTACTGTGGGAGACTGAGATAACTAATAGTGCTGCCTGTTGTGCAGTTAGTTTCCAAAACACATTATTCATGGTTACATACAGTTTTGGACTGTGGGCCAAAGCCTAGCATAGTCTGTAACTTTATTATGACGGACACATTTTATGAGTGAACTTGGCTTTAAGTGACTTACAGGTTTCTTTGAAAAATACTTTCTTATATCCAGCTTCTTCCTTTTTGCTGCCATCCTCCTCGCAGCGCAGGCTTGCCGCTGCTAAAACTAAACAGAGCTCCCTGAAAGGCACAGCCAATCACATTGGCCATATTTGTCACATGACGTAGGACTCCAGTAGAGAATGTAATTTAACTCTTTCTGCACCGCTGGGTGAATGAGATGTCGACAGATGTTTTTTTTTTTTTTTTTTTTTTTTTTTTTTTTTAACCGAAGAGATCAAATTATTGGTGGGGACAATTCAATAATCGCTGAATATTGGTGGGGACATGTCCCTTCCGTCCATGCCAAATCTACGTCCTTGTACAAACTATATTTGTTGCCTGTGGGGTTTTTTTTTTTTTTTTTTTTTTGTTTTTTTTTTTTTCTGCAGATCTCAAATGGAACATGGTTTCGACAAATGAAAGTGAGTTACTTTGACTACCTGCAACAAGCCAATATGATGGCTGCGATCAATTGTGAGCATCCTGCATCGTCTCAGTGTGTGGCAACACCAGCAGTGAGTTGCATATCAACAAAAATCCTAGTAAAACTCCCCCTTGGAGGAAGACTGCACAGGGTCAAGGCTCTTGGTAAAGATGTGGTGTTAAAGAGAATACTAACAACAACTTCTGGATCAGTGTTTGTGCAGATATCCACACAACGTGACACCGTAAGGATATCAAGCACAAAATTAAATTGGTAAAGAATTCGGAGTGTTAAAACCTGAATTTTTTTTTTTTTTTTGTTTTTTTGTTTTTTTTTTTCCTTCCCAGGATTCCATCCTTGAAATGACATATTCAGACTCAGCTGGTGAGATGTCTACAGTGCTGGCAGCTTGTAGAGTTAAACAAAGGAAACAGGATCGTCACCCAAGAGCTCTTCGGGACTCAAATGTGGTTGCTAATCATCCATACAGCACAGAACTCTCACAGTCAACAGATGCCAGAGACAAAACTGAAATAATGGAGACAAACGAGTCTTTGTGCGATGAAGACATCGCAGTCACTGTGGAAACAACTCTGACACAGGTGGCAATTCCTGAAGGACCTTCTTGTGATGGTGCAGAGGAACAGGATGACCTTCCCTGCTGTGAAACATCAGATGATGATCTACCCTGCTGTGAAACATTAGATGATGATCTACCCTGCTGTACCTCTTTGGAGGAAAATTCCCCCTGCAGTGAACATTCACACAAACACCCACCTAGCAGCCAACCCCCATCAAGGTTCCCTCATGGTCCCTTGCAAGGGTTTAGCAGCAGCCAGTATTCCTCACATAGGAAAGGTGGCGAGCGCAGTGGTCATGAGGGCCGCCCCTCGAAAGGTGGCGAGCGCAGTGGTCATGAGGGCCGCCCCTCGAAAGGTGGCGAGCGCAGTGGTCATGAGGGCCGCCCCTCGAAAGGTGGCGAGAGCAGTGGTCAAGGTGGCGGGAGCAGTGGTCATGAGGGTCGCCCCTCGAAAGGTGGCGAGCGCAGTGATCATGAGGGCCGCCCCTCGAAAGGTGGCGAGCGCAGTGGTCATGAGGGCCGCCCCTCGAAAGGTGGCGAGAGCAGTGGTCATGAGGGCCGCCCCTCGAAAGGTGGCGAGAGCAGTGGTCATGAGGGCCGCCCCAAGAAAGGTGGCGAGCGCAGTGGTCATGAGGGCCGCCCCAAGAAAGGTGGCGAGAGCAGTGGTCAAGGTGGCGAGAGCAGTGGTCATGAGGGCCGCCCCAAGAAAGGTGGCGAGAGCAGTGGTCACGGTGGCGAGAGCAGTGGTCATGAGGGCCGCCCCTCGAAAGGTGGCGAGAGCAGTGGTCATGAGGGCCGCCCCAAGAAAGGTGGCGAGAGCAGTGATCATGACGGCCGCCCCAAGAAAGGTGGCGAGAGCGGTGGTCAAGGTGGCGAGCGCCGTGGTCATGAGGGCCGCCCCTCAAAAGGTGGCGAGCGCAGTGATCATGAGGGTTGCCCCTCGAAAGGTGGCGAGCGCAGTGGTCATGAGGGCCGCCCCAAGAAAGGTGGCGAGCGCAGTGGTCATGAGGGCCGCCCCTCGAAAGGTGGCGAGAGCAGTGATCATGAGGGTCGTCCCTCGAAAGGTGGCGAGCGCAGTGGTCATGAGGGCCGCCCCAAGAAAGGTGGCGAGAGCAGTGGTCAAGGTGGCGGGAGCAGTGGTCATGAGGGCCGCCCCTCGAAAGGTGGAGAGCGCAGTGGTCATGAGGGCCGCCCCTCGAAAGGTGGCGAGAGCAGTGGTGACAAGGTGGCCAGCTTGACCAAATTATTAGGTAATCAACAAATTTCAAGTCATGGGGGCCACCCTTCCAAAGGTGTTGGGAGCTATTCCTCAGTTATTCAAGCAACTTTATTTGACCAACAAAGAGGACACGCACCCTCAGAAAGCTTGCATGGGTTTTTCTCAAGTGGTGGCAGCCAACTTACAGATGATGACCAACAAATCAGGCAAACTTCATTAGGTGGTCATCCAACATCAGTTCATTCAGGCAAAGCGGTCCACTCCAAAGTTCGTGAGGGCGGCCTTGAGGGCCATGTCGCCAAAGGTGGCAAGTTCCACTCCAAAGGTGGTGAGAGCCGCCCTTCCATTCGTCACGAGGGGGGGTCATAGGGGCCACCCCTCCAGTGGGCGAGATGTGGGCAAGGACAATGCAGGCAGACATTCATAGTGCTGTATGCTGAGTTATATTCTGTGTACAGTTTTGTTGAAAAAATGCGTTGAAATAAAGCTTTCTGGATTACTAATGTGAATGGGTGAAGTCCTTTGAGTGATTAAATTTATTTGGAATGCACTGTTCAAGTACCACTCTATGTAAAACTGTTTGCATAGCTGCAGATGAAATAACACAAGTTGCACATTCCTGTTGGTGAACCTCTGAAATGAGCATGTACCAACTAATTTGTAAGCAAAATTTTGAGTTACCCTGACCCTTAATTATATACAGACTTTGACTTCATCTTAATATTCTCTGAATGTTTAATGCTAGTTTATAATATTAGGTTTAGTATTATTCAGAATGAGTGAGTGGGGTGAGAATATTGTCCACATATGTGGGGGGGCATATAGCTTTTATAGCCTGTAGAATAAACTTCCCTTTTATTTGTGTAGTTTATTCCAATGAACTGCAGAAGTTAATATGCCATACATGTATAGCCCTGGCTATATAAGTGGCTCATTTATTTAAATAGTTCATTTATATTGATAGTTAATTGAAAATGTTCACTGTGTTCATGAACGTATACAAATGGCTGTAAAGTATGTGATGTGTGTCAGTTAAATGCACAGCCTTTTTATTTGTATTTTGAGGTTTATGTCGTTATTATTATTATTTTGAAATGGTATTGATATGTACTACAGCTCCAGTGAAACCTGAAGTAGTCTCAGGTAGATGGGGTGGGAGTAAGTGGGGAGCTGTGTGCACTCTTCAGGGAGAGAGACGAGAGATGAACAACAGTGTCGAGTGGACGCAGAGTTTATAGAATGGCGATGAATTTGAAACTGTTGTACCCTGCTGTGAGTAGGAGAAGACGGACGTCTTGCTGGCGTGTCAGAGAGGTCCCTTCTGCTAGTGTGTTGAACTTATGTCTTCACGTGGGAGCACGTGGAGACAACGACTGAGTTCTGCTGCCGCGGTCTGCTGGTGGCCTTGACCCAGTTTCCCCCGCTATCCTCTTGAACTGCCTGGAGGTGTGAGTACTATTGTTTGCACGTGCATTTTTATTTTACTGCTTGGCAACAAGTGAAGCGGCCATGTTGTTTTAGGTCCCAACGCACCCGAGCCACGACTTAGGCCTGCAACGAGGTGTTTGCTAGCAGAAAGTCTGTAGCAGTTAAGGGGTGTGTGTGTGTGTGTGTGTGTGTGTGTGGGCCCACAATAATATTTAGTTATTTGGTTTCTGTTGAGGTAAATACCTTACCATTGTTTAACAAACTTTATTAATTTTACTTATTTTCTTTTGTTTTGGAACCAATCATTCACTAAAGTGGAGTTAACTTTATAATTGACTTCCTTGCGTGTGGTTTATTTCCATATAGTGTAGTTTTAATGCATATTTCATATCATAAGCATCAAAAAGGAGTATCAGTAGGAAGTAACAACAGGAACCCAGGGTCCCTCTCAATAGAACGTGGGGCGGGTGTTACACATGTCCCTTAAATCTATCCTCTTGTTTAAAATGCTTCCAGTGACTATTTGTGGTTCTTAATGAGGAGATTAAAGACTACACATTAGCGCTGCAGCTATTGATTTTTTTTTTAGTTATTTAATTCTTCTCTCAATTATTCATTTGATTAATAATACATTAAAATATTATTATAGTAAAGTAAACATTCAACCAGTCTTTCAAAATGAATTGCTCATTGGTCTCCATATTAGAAATTGATTTTTGTTTCAGCTGTCATCTGTTTCACTTGTTTTACTAACTTTTTACATACCATATTAAATGTTTTTAAAAGAAAGCATTTTCCTAAATGCAAAAACACTCAAGTAGAGCCAAAGTCAAAATAAGATAAATATACAATCTAAACAAAAGCATAAAATCAATCTTTTCTGTCAGCTTCGAAGGCTTCAGGAGTTGTACGTGTTTCTATCTATTTAAGTGAATGTGTGAGTTTGTGTATGCAAGTCTTTTATGGAGAATGTGTTGTTCCAGAATAAAGTATATCAGCATTCTGAGGTTTGCCCTGTGCTTTGATTTAAAGTTTTGGTGCAGCTGAAAACAAGACGACATGATGGTGTAGACGTCATTTAATATTAAAAAATTATTCACCTGCAGGATTGTAGGTTGGACAATCCTGCAGGTCTGTGGCTCAGAGTTTTATTGGCACATGTACATTTTTAATGACATGTGGAAAAAAGTTTTAGATAAATATTAACACAATTTAATTGTGACTGTATTTTATATTATTGCACTTTCTATCAGAAAAATGATGATTACGAAGAGCAGGCACCCGCACTTTAGCCGATGTTGTTGCAGAAAGTGGCTTACTGACACGCTGATACAGTTCATTCAGTGCCCCACTGCTGTTGTTGTTATAGGAGCAGGGAGGGATAGAGTGCGCTGAACAATATGGCTGAAAATTCCCTCAGTAAGTACAACGGTCTGCACTTGATGATCATAAGCTCCAGCCCAGATAGCAAGGAGACATTGAAACAATGTTTAGTCAATATCAGATGATTCTATTGAATCAACGTTGAAATCTGAAGTTCACTTAACGTCACTCTTGCACCGTTTTTTTTTTTTTTTTTTTTAAATATTGAAACCACGTCAGGTTTTGATATTGATATTGTTGAACGCTGACATAGATTCGACGCAAAATTTTCAAACACTGTTAATGTTGAAACAAAGTAAGATTCTGATATTGAATCACTGTTGAACTCTGATGTTGATTTTCCATCACTTTTGAAACTATTGAAACAAAGTCATGATTAAAAATCAGTACTTTGTATCAATACTAAACCACTGCAAATTACCAGCAATACTTAACCTCCTAAGACCTGAGCTCTTCCATGACATATATTTTTAATTTATCTTTGATATTTGGGCATATTGGGACCCAGTGAATGTAAAAACAAAGAATTACCAGATTTTTTTTTTTTTTACCTGATTTTTGTTTTTAAGAAAATTGAGAGACACATATAAGGATATTTGTTTAAAATTTTGATAGAAGAGTGGCAGTATAATGTCCTCGTAAGTGGATACCAGGCCCTTGTAGAGCAAAAGTTAGTATTTTGGTCTAGACAACCCAAAATGTCATGTCCACAAATGTGGACGCCAGGTCCTAGGAGGTTAAACCTGCAAAAAAGACAATTGTGTATGATCCACAAATAGGAAACCCATTATATGCTGGACATTGTCTTACAATTTGTTATGTCCATAATAATATCCCTATAATATGAAGCATCTAGCATTATGTAATAAAAAAATGACAGACATCTCTGTATCAGTAACAAAGTAATTTATTATATTAAAAAAAAGTTTCTTTGTTAGATGTATTGATTACAGGTCACTTTTTTTTTTTAGTTTACTCGGGGATTGGGCTGGATATTGGGCATCCCGCACCACTCATGTGATCCGGAGCATAGCGGAGACATTTCTGCACTGCTTGGGCGAAGGCAAACTCAGAAACAGCATTTACCCCCACCTGCTGAGTCAGGCCATCTAGGACACAAACAAACACAAAAAGAAGAAAAGAAGGCCAAATTAGAGCTTAAATATGAATAACCTCTTCATAGTCATTTGTCTTCAGCAGGGAGAAAGCATCTAAACTACTAGGCTGATTAATATGAAAGTCACAAGGCAGAAATCAGCCATTAGCTGAAAAGCTCAAAGCCTAATTTTCTAAAGATAGAATGAATAAACCAAACTATTTGCAGTGAAATGTATCTCCATTCCTATTTGTTGGATCTTCCAACGATACCCTGCTGTTGTATATTCAAGCAGAACATACAGGAGAAGGCCATTTTTAAGCAGTTTAACTGAATTTGACAATTTCTAAAGTTCTGGGTTACAAAAGTCCCAAAACCTTTAAGAACTTATCATTGCTTTATTTGCCTCCGGTCATTGCAGTTCATCTCATCTATGTTGTTAGATGGCTAATCCAGAGGCAATACCCCAGCATCAACAGGTTCAGTGCTGCGGGATTAACGGAAGGATCTGAACTCCTCACGGGGTTCTCCAACTTCTCCGATCAGCTCTTACCATGATTTTAAGTTTTTGGAAGGCTGCATCTTCATTTCAGTTTTTGTTTTCATCAACAAATAAAGGAGGTTACATATAAGCTACTTTTTTTATTGCTCAAAACTTGTCTGAACACAGACTGCACTGGTTGGTCCACTGTGATGTATGTGGCTGAAGAAAACAAATTGCTGTTATTTTTAGGTTGTACAGTCCTGATCAAAAGTTTAAGACCATTTTAAAAATGGCAAAAAAAATCATATTTTGCATGGTTGGATCTTAACAAGGTTCAAAGTAGAGCTTCAACATGCAACAAGAAGAAATGGGAGTGAGGCAAAACAGGCAAAGACTTTCCCAGGGAGGCTGAGGAGTGTGATCCCCCTGTAGTTGTCCACCGGTCCCCAACCGGTCGCAGCAGATGGCCGCCCCTCCCTGAGCCTGGTTCTGCCGGAGGTTTCTTCCTGTTAAAAGGGAGTTTTTCCTTCCCACTGTCGCCAAAGTGCTTGCTCATAGGGGGTCATATGATTGTTGGGTTTTTCTCTGTATCTATGAAGCGCCTTGAGGCGACTTCAGGAACTCGTGGCGGACCTTATCAACATCAGGGTCTCTGCCACCAAGGAGTTGTTTAACTGCCTCAGTGACCTCGCCCCGGAAATTGGCGGGTCATTCCCCTCATCCCCAGACTCTGCTTCCTCCTCGGAAGACGTGTCAGTGGGATTGAGGAGGTCCTCGAAGTATTCCTTCCACCGCCTGACAATTTTCTCAGTCGACGTCAGCAGCGCTCCGCTAGCACTATACACAGTGCAGGTAGAGCACCTCTTTCCCCTCCTGAGACGCCTGACGGTTTGCCAGAATCTCTTCGAGGCAGTCCGAAAGTCTTTTTCCATGGCCTCTCCGAACTCCTCCCACACCCGAGTTTTTGCTTCATTGTTATTTATTTTATTGTTTAGTTATTTAATATTAACTATTTAATTTAATCATTGTCTCTACTGGTTTTTCATTAATGTTTCTAGCAAATTATAACAAAAAGTCATAGAATGTAAATTTTATGCCAATCAGCCCTATAATGTTTATTGCCTCATTTGTTGGAGCTTAAGTTTTTAGATGACATTCTGGCTAAAACAGCTGCCAATAATTTACTGTAAATATTAACTTTTGAATAAAAAAAAAATTTTGTATCGTATCATACAGCTCTTCTGTGCTTCGTCAATAGGAGACGGTAATCAAGCTTATTAAAATTGTATTTTAACAGGTTTACATTATATTAGTTTTTTTATTTCAATGTAATTATTGTGCAAAAACCAAAGTTCACTGTGAACTTTACATTTCTCAACAAAGTATACCGTTATGTTTTGTGCATTATCACTGTATTTTCCACAGTGAAATTCTGGCAACCACAGCTGCCAGTATTTTACCGTAATATTGAACTTTTTAATATGTATTTTATCCAGTTTCACTGTATTTAACAATAGGGCTGGGCTATATCATACCGTTCACGGTAATACCGGTGTAATTTTGGGCAACGATAGGAAAATGAAATATCGCGATAGAATATGGGTAAAACGCACATGCACACTGCCTATGTTTACATACGCACATGGCGGTGACGCAGAATGAGAAGAGCGAAAGCGGATCGTTAAATGAAACGGATGAACCAAAACTGGTTTGTTAAAATGCTGCAACTTCAGTGGTGTGGAACTGGTTTAGCTTTCGTCCATCAGATACACAACAAGGCACTATTTTTGGTAGAGCATGCTAGCGGGCCGTCGTTATTACCGTGTTGTTTGGAAAATACGGCACACTTAAAATCAATCCTTTGATTTTTCTGAAAATCGACAGTGCCCCTTATAATCCCGTGTGCCTTATGTATGAATTCTGGTTGTGTTTACTGACCTCGAAACGATTTTATGTACACGGCGCTCGAAAATCTGTCAGATGTTTCAGTACGACTTTGCTAAGCTACGAAGCAACACCGCTTGATGGATTGTCGGAGCGTTATGACTCCGACCGTACTGTGCTTCAACATAATATTACGGTATTGTGTGTGTGTATAACCTCTTTTTAAGTTTTGTGGATATTACACATGGTCATGCTGAGGATATGTCGACCAGTTTCCACTGGAAATGCCTTTTGGTTAAACTGTCAGCAAGGAATTTGCACTGTTACATTTTTATGTAACTTTAATGCACATACAAAAACAGCTGCTTGTTTAAGTGAAAATACATTGATGGGGTTTTTTGCACTAATAAAGTTGTGGAGTTGTACAGTACTTTGTCTAGTGTCAATTATATCGTCAGTTATATCGTTATCGCAAATTTTCAAATGTATATCGTGATAAATATTTTTGGTCATATCACCCTGCCCTATTTAACAATGCAAAACTGTAATCAGGTTAATGGAATGTTTGTTGTTTTTACATGAGTTACCATGAACACGTTTATGATTCTTTATTGTGAATTTTACATTTATCAACATAGCATACCTTTATATATTCTACATTATCACTATATTTTCCATGGTGAAATTCTGGCAACCACAGCTGCCAGTAATTTACCGTAATATTCAACTTTTTACTATGATACCATATTATTTTATACTGTTTCACTATATTTAACAAAGTAAGACTGTAATCAGGTTAACGGAATGTTTGTTGTTTTCACATGAATTATCCATAAACAATTTTACAATTTATTTTTTTTAAATTCATAGTCATTTAGTGTAAAAAAAAAAAATTAAAATTTTTCATTTACTGTGAAATTTATGATTACCAAAATAGTATACCGTTTTGTGTTCTACATTTACAGTTTATTTTTCACAGTGAAATTCTGGCAACCACAGCTGCCAGTAATTCACCATAAATTCTACACCTTTTTTTTCCACAGTATAGGTCTCAGAGTTCCCTGCCTCACCTGAACATGGCAATCCCCACACATCTGCATAGGCCCCTCGGCACAGCGCGGTGGCCACAGGGTAGACAGGCAGTTCCATCAGGCATCACTGCACGCTTGAAGTACGCATTTTAAGTGTGATTACGTCACCGCCACACGACGACGGCTGTCCCAATTCGAAGTGTACTTCAAATGCATACTCCAAATGCGCCGTCGATTTCCCCAAATATCAAGCGTGGTCCGGTGCACGCTTCGTGGTCCCATATATCCCACAATTCATAGCGCGGCGGTGGGTGTGGATAATTTTACCGCAAAATACGGCAGAAGGGAGCGGCCGAAGAGTGAACTATCAAAAGTAAGTACTGAATATGACGTCACTTATTTATGTGCGAATGTTTAATAACGAAGAACATTAAAACATTGCTGTTGGCCACATATCGGCAAAGTTATGTGACATTAGTGATGTTTGTAGTTTCAGCCTCTACATACACACACACACATATATATATATATATATACATATACATATATATATATATATACCACAATAATCTGACAATACTATAATATTGGCCATATTATATTTACATTACCACAGTGAAATGACTTTAGTCTCATGAACAAGAGCTAATTGTTATTTACTCACTACTCTTGTAATGACTGTTCAGTAAAGAAATGAAGCCCAACAATCATGTTTTACAGTCCTGTGGTCTCAGCCTCAGATACTCAACTAATCAAAGTGATGTCATGACAAAAATGAATGACCAACAAAACATTTTTTTCTCCTTCATTTATGTCACACAATCTCGCGTTTCTCGCGGTTAGTATCATGGTTGCTAGGCAACCTGAACAGGGCGTCGAAGGCTAGACCGTCCCATTTCACAAGCCTCTAACTTCCTCACTTCTCGTACTTATAGTACGCACCGTCCGTAGTACGCGTAGTGCGCGTAGTGCGCGTACTTCAAGCGTGCAGACCCTGAATTGGGACACAGCCATAGAGTGAACAAATCACTCACTCACCCCCTCCCTCCTGTGCTGAATCATAGAGGGAACGAATCACTCACTCACTCACCCCCTCCCTCCTGGCTCACAGCTTCTTCTTCTTGGTTGGCAACCAATGTTAAGGCGCATTACCGCCCCCTGGCTCACAGCTCAGTGGACATTTAGATGAGAAAATATATATTTAACACATTTCAGGGAAATACTAATAAAAAAAAAAATTAACAAAATAAATGTTTATTAAGCAATTTTGATAGGAAAATGCTTAATTTTAGAAATGTTTTTGCTCTATAAAATAGTTGTTTTTTTTAGAATAATTCATCTTAGCAGTAGGATTTACATGAAAAGAGAAACAAATTAAGTTTGAGTAAAAATGTAAATTTTTTGCACTCTCTGGTCAACTGACTGAGTGAATCAAATGACTCAAAAAAACCCGATTCACTTTGGTGAGTGACTCATTAAAACTTGATTCAGTAAAAAGAATCAAATTTACCATCACTAATGTACTCAGTACTGCTTGGCTAACACTAAAACAAACACTACAACACATTTTCTGAAGTCGCCGGTTGCCACTGTCATAGCATATACTTATAGTGCTACATAGCATTATAGCATTATGCCGATGATACACTAATACTCATTACAACAAAATACCACAAAACAACATCATCACAATCATCTCAAAATATAGCTGAACAGTTGTTACTCAACTTACATGACATTTAGAACCAGTTCGGTAACATAAAAGTTTGTTTGTCAGTACCTGTGGATTAACAGAGAGGACACTAAAGTTAGCGTCTTGCTCAGGCAGGAGCTCATTTATTTCTGAGCTGCGCATGCGCAGAGCCTATAGCTAGAGTCTCTCTGGTAGTTCCACAGCAGTGCAAGAGCACCATCTACTGGCATAATGAAATATAACCATGTTCTGGCAACACATAACAATGTCAAAATAAGTCACAATAATAAACAAAAAATAAGGGGGTAATTGGTTTTCTTACAAAATATACATGTAGCTTTTTCAACCTGCTAAGAGATGGCTCCGGACATCTGGAACCAAACTAACACACTTCATGGCGTTTGCCCAAAGTCTTTAAAGTCTAATAGTCAAAACTGTTACAGTTCCAGGAGTAATGTCAAAAGGTCTTTTGGTCACCAGTCTAACATGTCCATACTGGTGTGGGGTAATAACAGTCAGGAACAGCTGGGTAAAGTGGCATGTGGCAGGAAATGCATGCAAGCATCATGTTTGCTCCAGGTCTCCAGAGTTCATATGAAGGCTGTCCCATTTGGCTATATGTAAAAACCTCTCTCGGTTTCACAGCTCTGGTCGACCTCCGTATTGGTGGCACATCCCATTCTGGTATCTCTGGGGCAGGGTCCCTGTTATCCACACAGCTCTCCGACCCCGTGTCCTCCATAAGATCCTCGGTTGCAGGTTCCTCCTGGGTTTCCACAGTTGGTGATGAAACAACAGGCATTGGGAAATCTGCTGCTTCTGTAGATACAGCTGGTGGGACTGCACTTCCCTGCTGCACTTCCACTGATTCCATTTCGTGTCTTATTGGCTGAAACTCAGGAGCTACAGCTCTCAGTTCGCTGTGTGGTCTTGGCTGAGGCCTTTTGGGGTTAACTCTCCTCCACTGATACACAGGTATAGTTCTCAGGCTGTATGTGTACCCTTCCTCTTCATCCGAATGATCAGACTCATGTTCCACTGTTTCATTGGGGTTTGTCTCTCCCAGTCTTTGTGTTTGTCTTTTCTGATGTCCCTGCTGATCTTGCGCTACCGGCAAATCAGTCACAAGCAGCAGGAGGTTTCAATGCAGGACACAAAGGGTTTTGTCTCCTGTTTCTGATTGTACCCTATATACAGGTCCATCTCCAATCTTCTCAACAACTCTGTGAATTTTCTTTTCCCAGTAGGCACGGAGTTTGCCTGGACCACCTTGCTCGGAGAGGTTTCTGACAAGCACTCGATCTCCTGGTTGCAGTGCAATGCCTTTGATGTGCTGATCATAAGGCTTTTTCCCCTTTGCAGAGGACTTTGCACTGTTTTCTGAAGCAATTTTATAGGCTTCCTGCATGCGTGCAGCCCACTTTTGTGCATACTCCTGTCTGGACTGTGACTCCTTTTCAGGTTTTAAATCAAAAAGCAGATCAACAGGCAAGCGTGGGGCTCTTCCATAAAGGAGGAAGAAAGGTGAATAGCCCGTTGCCTCATGTCTTGTGCAGTTATATGCACGGACTATATGGGGCAAATGATCCTTCCATTCTGCCTTTTTCTCCTCATGAAGAGTCCGTAGCATTTGTAGAAGTGTTCTATTTAGACGCTCAACAGAATTTCCCTGTGGGTGGTAGGGGGTTGTTCAAGAGTGGCCTATTCCTGCCAGCTGTTTGAGTCTTTGGAAAAGGTTGTTCTCAAACTCCCGGCCTTGGTCATGATGCATCTTTTCAGGGTACCCGAAACACGGGATAAAGTCAAGAAAGATTTTCTCAGCTGCTGTTTTGCCAGATTTATTCTTAGTCGGGTAAGCTTGGGCAAAACGGGTAAAGTGATCTACCAAGACTAAAATGTACTCGAAGCCACCTTTACTTGGTTCCAGATGTAAATAGTCAACCGAAAGGAGATCAAAGGGGGCACTGGTTGTTATCGAGCCAATTGGTGCTCTCTCTGGGACACTTGGCTGTTTCTGTTTGATACATGGGCACTGGCGAATGACATAGTCCTCAATTTCACGCTGCATAAAAGGCCAGTAAAACCTCTCCCTTGCTAACTGAATGACTTTGTCAGCACCAACATGTCCCATATCATCATGCAGGTGTTTCAGTACAGTTTGCTTCAGCTTACTGGGTAGAATCAGCTGTTTTCTTTGTCCAGTCTGTCTGTGCAGTATTCCTTCCTCGAGTACAAGTCTGTTCCATTCATGTACTAGCCTACGTGTCTCTTGTCCTAGCTGTCTCTTATCTTTACTATTAGGACTCCATCTACTCTTTTTCAAGTTTATCACCTCACAGGTAGGGGGGTCCTCCCTCTGCGCAGCCCTGATGTTTTCTGGGGTGATGACAGGGGCATCTTCAGGGTGTGTGTCATCAACACAGTGCAGTGCAACCACCCATGGTACATCACCGTCTCTCATGGCTTTGTCTCCTTGCCAGATTGCAGAAACCACTTCTGGGGACAGTGTCTCAGTATACTCCATGAGGTGTTCCTGGAGTGGCAATGGATAGCGGCAGAGCGTGTCATCGTCTGTGTTGGACTTGCCTGGTCTATACTTTACAGTGAAATGGAAGTCAGCTAATTCACCCACCCACCGATGTCCCACAGCGTTTAACTTTGCTGTGCTCAAGATGTATGTGAGGGGATTATTATCTGTGTACACTGTGAAAGTGGGTGCATAGTAGAGGTAATCCCTAAATTTATCACAAATTGCCCACTTCAGGGCAAGGAATTCAAGCTTGCCAGAATGGAGATGGTAATTTTTCTCACCAGGCGTGAGTGTCCTGGAACCATAAGCAATGACACAGAGCTTTTCCCCCTGTTGCTGATAAAGCACAGCCCCCAGGCCTTCATTTGATGCATCTGTGTGTAGCACAAAGGGCAAACTGAAATCTGGGTAAGCCAGGACAGGTGGACTGGTTAACATATCCACCAGACGTGACACCACAGTACGATGTTCTGCTGTCCATCGCACTGGTGTTTTGGATGGAAGCTGACCACCATTTGCGCGCTTTAACTTGATTTTGGCTCTAGTTGAGCTACATTGCAGGCTAGGATCACTGGGACTCTCAGTAAGCTTAAACAGTGGTCTCGCTATTCTAGAAAAGTCCTGAATGAATGTCCTGTAATAGCCTAGAAACCCTAGGAGTGCTCTGACCTCTCTCACGTTCTTTGGCTCTTTGTCTCTCAAATGTTCCACTGCTTCGAGATCTTTTGGGTCTATCTGGACACCTTCACTGGTCACCAAGCGCCCAACATACCTGACCTGACGCTTAAACAGTTCACATTTTTTGGGACGTAGCTTCACACCATGCTCTCGCAGGCGGCAAAGCACACGCCTCAGATCATCAACATGGTCATGAAAAGTCTTGGAAAAGCAAAGCACATCATCTAAATATGGTGAGCAGCACTCATCCCTCAGACCATCAAGGACCCCCTCCATGCATCTCTGGAATGCTGCTGGGGCGTTGGTAAGGCCAAATGGGAGGCGGATCCACTCGTACAACCCCCAAGGCGTGCTGAATGCCGTCAGGTGTCTTGAGCTTTCATCAACAAAGCCCTGATGGTACGCACTACCCTGGTCGAGTATTGAAAACCATGAATAGCCCCCCAAATTATCCAGCAGGTCTTGGATGCATGGTAGTGGGTGGCGGTCAGCAATAGTTTTATGGTTAAGGCCCCGAAAGTCAATACACAAGCGTAAGCTTTTGTCTTTCTTTCGGACACACACCACCGGAGATGAGTAGGGTGATGTGGACTTTCTGATCCAGCCGTTGTCCAGCAAATTCTGAACATATTCTTTTACCTCTCTATACAAAGCTTTGGGGACCGAATTGTAGGATGTCTGGACAGGTGTATCGTCTTTCAGATAAATTTTCAACTGCAAGCTTGGGATGCAACCAATGTCAGAGTCATTTGGGCAAAAACATCTGACTGTTCATATAACATATCTCTAACTACCTTTTGTTCATCCTCTGTCAGGTAGGACAAATCAACAGGTGGATGCCATCTCTGACCTTTATTGACTTCTGTCTGGTGCTTTTTGTTACCTAGCTGAACTGAACACACTTTTACATTTGTATGGGCTGATGACCCTGCGTCAGCAGAGAGATACTAGACAGGTTTTACTTCAGTCACCTCTTCCAATGTACCTAAGACTGTTCTTTTAGAGAGAAAAATGTCATGTTTGGTAGGATTCTGAATGGGAATCTTAACAATTTTTGTCAACCCACTGGGGACATCTACCAAAGCTGGGAACAACTCCAAACCCTCAGGGCAGCTGTTCTCTAGATTTGGTTGGAAGAGTCGTGAGCCACCTCTTGGCCATTCTCTGACTCTACACTTTACTTCACAAATCTGTCCTACAGGAATCATTACACCTTTTTTTCCTGTTCTCACACTACACTCAGGATCTATTTCATCAGGGGTGGGCATCTGAAGTGCTGAAACTAGAGCATCTACTGCACTGCTGCTGACACTTAAAGCTTCTTTGAGGAGCGCAGAAAGGTCAGCCCCACCTCTCTGTTCTTTATTGGTTTTTAGGATTTCAGCTATTACATTGCTGCCTAAAATAGGACAGTTAAGGTTGTGCTGACTGATAAGCACTGGCACTTGTATGGCGACATGCCCATAGTTCACACTCTGAATTTGAAGTTCCGTGTCTGCCCAACCATCAAATAGAACGTCTGTACCATTAGCTGCCGCTATTTCCAGAGGCTGGTCTGAAAGGAGGGACTCGAGTGGCTTGATCTTAATGTGGGGGATGTTTTTCTCTATCCACACTCTTGATACCATAGTCACTTGGGCCCCTGAATCAAGCAGCATCTTAAGTGGTACTCCATTGATGGCACATAAGACCATACATCTGTTCCCAATAAGCTGTGCAGTGGGTTTCACTGGTGGTGCAGGACTGGGTGCATTTGATCTCACCACACTTGAAATCTTAGCAAAACTGGTGTGTGCTGGAGACTCCTCGGCTTGTTCGGTCACTGGCAGCCCCTCTCCAGTGACCTCACCCCGTTTCCCGACACCTTACGCCGCAGGCAGCCAATAGCCCGGTGTCCTGGCTGGCCACACGCAAAGCAGTGGGGGCAGCTCACTTTGCCTTGCTGTACACAATCACCACATCTGCCCCGGTTCTCAGCTGGAGGTGTTGGAGGGTGGTTCAGGGGCGAGCAGGAGTCTCCAGATGTCACACTATCAGTCTGGCTCACCAGTTTAGTTAGCTGTCTGGTTAGTGAAGACACTTGGGCAGTCAGTTCTCTAATAGCTGCACGGTTAGCCTGTAGCTCAGTGTCAACCTTCGCTTGCTCAGTCAAGTCAGTGTTAGCAAGCTGAGCGGCACCTACAGTCACAGGTCTGATTTTAGATGCTGTACCCAGTCGCCTCAGTCTCTCAGCTTCCTCACTGGTGGACTTTGTAATCTGTTCAAGCAAAAAGTCGTCACTAACCTGCAAGTCATTAAGAAAAGGTTTGAGGTCTTGTCTCACATGGTTGTTTTTTTTCATTGAACCCTTGATAAAGTGTGTGAAGAAATGTGCTCTGCACAAGCTTTTTGTCATAGTTAAAGTATGCACCAGGCTGTTGTGACTCAAATAGTACACGCTGTTTTAACCCTATAATTCTGTACAAAAACTGCTGTGCACTCTCTTTGTCTTGCTGCTTAGCATTACTTAGCTCTTGAAAGAGTTCAGCGCTATTCTTGTCTCGAATATGAGAGCGGAGAAGTTTCTTCAAACCATCAACTGTCAAATCATCTTTGTTGGTTAACATTTCCTTGAGAGTACCAGGTTTCATTATCTTTAGCACGGTTCTGATTATTTCACACTCAGTAAACCCTTCTTGTAACCCCTCATCAATTTGTTTGCACAGACTACTGTAGGACATATCCGAGCCAAGATCTGAAATTTGTCCACCATGCAACTTGAATTCTCTGCGTGGAAACAAAGCTGCCGCATCACTGAGACTCAAAACTTGGTCATATCTTCTGGACGGACGACTCACCCTGCCAGGGGAAACCCCAGCGACACTAGGCGCCGGTGACACTGAAGTTGGGATGTTGAAGTTCTTGGTGGGCGTATCAGTGTCTCTTAGCATGGATGAGGGACAGGTGGAGATGTCTCTGTCCTGCGGTAGAATGGGCTGTGTGTGAGAGTCTGTGTTAGGGTGTGATGTGGTCAGCTGGCATAGCCAGATGTCTGTCAGGATGTGTGGGGTCAGTGTGGGGTGAAGTAGGGCACTCCTGCTGCTGGTTAGGAATATCTTCCATCTCAAGCGGCACGGCCAGATGATCTGCAGCCCCTCCGACGTCCGTTGACAGCAGGTCACTCACGATGTCGTCGAGGAGCATACCTTCATCCTCCAACGCTCTCAACTTTTCACCTCTGATGTACTCAACGATCAGGTCATACAGTTCTGGTTCACTTAAGCCATCAAGATTGCGAGTCATGCTGCCATCCTCCACTGAAGAAACAACAGTGCGCAGCTGGCTCACACTCAAATCACAAAGTCTTTTCTGGATCTTTACTATCAACAACCGCCGTGGGGTAACAGTGGCCATCTTGACGTTTTGACTGTGACCTGGGCTCCCTGCATGACACACTCAATGCAGCCTTCCCTGGACACCAGTTCTGGTTGTTTGGCACACACGTCACCACTAGACGATCCCGGACGAGCCCCCAGTTGTTACCGGCACCAGACCTAAGGGAATCTGGACCGGCAGCAAGCAGCACACAGGCTAGAGAGCACTGCGTAGCCAAATATGAGCAACTGTGGATTAATAGAGAGGACACCAAAGTTAGCGTCTTGCTCAGGCCGGAGCTAATTTATTTCTGCAACATATACACAATACAAATGCATTCTTCCCATAAAATAACAGAGTTCATAAACAAAAACAAAGTTACAAAAAGCATTCTCTCAAAAGCAAAATAAATACAAACTAATTCAAAATGACTTTACATACTCACAACTTAAACAAAACACTTACGGCTAAAGCATAACAACATACCAAAATAACCCATCTCACATTCACACAACCTGTCCCCACATTCGCGCCATATACGCTATTACTTTTGAACATGGCGTCCCCTGAACGCAACACAACATGGCGGCATTATGCCATCTACTGGCATAATGAATTATAACCATGGTCTGGCAACACATAACAATGTCAAAATAAGTCACAATAATAAAGAAAAAATAAGGGGGTAATTGGTTTTCTTACAAAAATAAACATGTAGCTTTTGCAACCTGCTACATACGCATAGTATGCAAACGGCTACCAAACAGCCATCATAATTCGTCATACAATGAGAACAGGACAAATCAACAATTGACAATGACTAATTAATATTAAAATCTGTAACATAATGTATTGTTTGGAGTTTAGTCTGTTACTGTTACTATTTTTACCATTTCTTCTTGAAGCAACTGTAACTCACATAATTTTCTTAGGGACTAATAAAATATTCTGATTCTGATAGTTTCAGGATACATGACCTGCCATTATCCAGTGACACATCTGCTTACCTGTATCTTTTGCTCCTTTCTCCTCCTCTTCTTTTCTCTTTTTGCTAGTGTATGAATGTGAGAGTGAATGAATAGTGGAATTGTAAAGCGCTTTGAGGGGTCTATAAATGCAATCCATTATTATTATTATTATTATTATTATTATTATTATTATTATTATTATTATTCTAAACTGAGGACCTGATGGCTTTGAACTTTTCTCATCCATCTTCCATTGGTTTTAATTTTGCACTCCAGTATGAACACCCATCCCCCAACTCGAGGATCACCACAACATAACCTAATAGACCTACACCTTAGTTCACAGATTCACTTTGTCTAGGGTGTATTTCTGGGATTTTGCACAACCCAGGATTCAAATCATGAATACATAATGGGCTTGGATTTACAACATTATAAATGAAATGTGCTCTATTTGGAAGGAGCTGGCCCACTCCCCTTTCGACAGGTTGTGTGTGAGACTTTAAATCATCAAACTGTAAATTTTAAATTGTTATTGATCCCTTTACCCCTAGTCCTAAAGTGTGTATATATTTTCTTACTCTTCTCATATAAATTGTTTGTTTACTTGCACTGCTGTAACTGGAGCCTCATCGTCTTGTCTCTCTATATACTGTACTCTATATAGCGGAGATGACAATAAAGTTTACTTTGACTTCAGCCAGTGGTGGAGCAGGGGGGTGGCTTACTGGGCTTAAGCCCGGGTTGTTTTTTCAGAAGCCCGGGGTCTTTTGGAGTGTAATTTTTTCATAATTAGATGCCTGGCTGACAACTGTATAAAACAAAAACTACACACAATATTCGAAGCACATAGTGCACACTGCGGGAATTTACGACTGTGCGTAAATCCACCCTAATATTGGTATGATCCAAGCTCAGACACTAAGCGACTGAGCGAGGGGGCCAGTGTGCTGTTGGAGAAACGGAGGCAGGCAGACAGAGGAGAACTGAAGTTCGACCAGGTACCAAAGCAAATCATTTGTACTGTGCAAATAATGTAAATATGATGGTGTATCACGAAAGATTGATATCAAACTGATCACTTGACCCATATTACGTTACTTGCTCTTCGAGTGAATCAACAAATGGTGAAATGAAAAGCCGAACAACAACAATGCTGTTTCTTTAGAGCAGGGGTGTCGAACTCCAGGCCTCGAGGGCCGGTGTCCTGCAGGTTTTAGATATCACCGTGGGTCAACACACCTGAATGAAATGATTAGTTCATTGCCAGGCTTCTGGAAAACTTCAAGACATGTTGAGGAGGTCATTTAGCCATTTAAATCAGCTGTGTTGGATCAAGGACACATCTAAAACTTGCAGGATACCGGCCCTCGAGGCCTGGTTGACACCTGTGCTTTAGAGAGTCTTAGCTTACATGTGTGTTTATTTCATATTTTCAGTTGTTACCCTCCACGGCTAAATAAATCGGTTTCAGTAATGTACTGATATACAAGAATGGACATAAGGAGCTTCTTTCAAAGAAAAAAACTGGTAGATGTTATTTTATATATTATGTTTTGTATGTTGTTTAGTATATTTCTATGAAAAACAAGAGGAATTTTAATACACAGCAGTATATTCACAGTTTAAACCAGATACTTACATACACTTTATGGAAAACACAAGAACATTTTTTTTTTTACTGTACAACAACTATTGAGAGTAAACTTGTTTTGTTTTGGATAAATAAATATTGAAATATATTTTTGAATTAGTTAAATGTCAGAATAAAGAGAGACAGAGCTGTCTATTTTTTTATCACTTTCATCAAATTTAGGAGTACATATACACTAAGTTTATTGTTAATTAATAATAAAACTCCAGACGATTCCATTCTGAGCTGAAGAAGCTTCTGATAGGTTAATAGAGTCCATGTGAGCAAATTGGTGGCACACCTGTGGATCCATATAAGGCAAAACACAGAGCATGTTTCTTTGAAATGGGAAAATCAAGAGATGTCAACCAAAACACCAGGAAAAAAATTGTGTACCTCCATAAGTGTGGCTCGATTTTGAATACAATTTGGTGCCATTTACAATTAAGAAATACAGATAGTTTCTCTCTTTACTGTTAAAGTTAACAAATGTGTTTTTTATATTTATCAATCTAAAAAAATAAACACTTAGTCTGATTTGATGTTACAATTTAAAACAAGTGTTTCTGTTTTTATCTGAACAGTATGTAAATATCTGGTTTCAACTGTATATTTGATGATGTTGGTGTTTGGCTTGATTGTCAGCACAAAGAGGGAGAGAGAGGAACAGAGAGGGAGATGGAGAATGAGGACAGAACAGTGATGGAACAAGAGCAGGTGAGACACACATGTTAGTCAAATGGTTGTTTACCAAAAGTATCACCGTATCATAGGTACTCATGTATCTCGTACCTAGTGTTTCTTTTTAGGTTTGTTATTTTTCAAATTTTACAGGGTGGGCCATTTACCGTATATGGATACAGCATAATAACATGGGAATGGTTGGTGATAATGAAGTCCTGTTTGTGGCACATTAGTATATGTGAGGGGGCAAACTCCTCAAGATGGGTGGTGACCATGGTGGCCATTTAGAAGTCGGCCATCTTGGATACAACTTTTGTTTTGTCAATAGGAAGAGGGCCATGTGACACATCAAACTTATTGGTAGTGTCACAAGAAAAACAATGGTGTGCTTGGTTTTAACGTAACTTTATTCTTTCATGAGTTATTTACAAGTTTCTGACCACTTATAAAATGTGTTCAATGTGCTGCCCATTGTGTTGGATTGTCAATGCAACCCTCTTCTCCCACTCTTCACACATTGATAGCAACACCGCAGGAGAAATGCCAGCACAGGCATCCAGTATCCGTAGTTTCAGGTGCTGCACATCTCGAACGTGTCAGCTTCATGCATAAAGAGGGAAACACATCATCCTGTAGCAATTTCAAATATCCAGTGGCCTTGAGGTTTTCATTGAAGAAGAATGGACCCACTATCGTTGTACCCCATATACCACACCAAACCCTCACTTTTGTTGTTCCAACAGTCTTGGAGGGATCCATCCAATGTGGGTTAGTGTCAGACCAATAGCGGTGGTTTTGTTTGTTAACTTCACCATTCACATAAAAGTTTGCCTCATCACTGAACAAAATCTTCTGCGTGAACTGAGGGTCCTGTTCCAATTTTTGTTTTGCCCATTCTGCAGATTCTGTGCGCCGATCTGGGTCATCCTCGTTGAGATGCTGCAGTAGCTGGAGTTTGTAAGGGTGCCATTTGTGAGTAGCTAATATCCGCCGAAGGGATGTTCGACTAATGCCACTCTCCAGTGACATGCGGCGAGTGCTATGCTGTGGGCTCTTGCTGAATGAAGCTAGGAGAGCCACTGATGTTTCTTCATTAGTGACAGTTTTCTTGTGTCCACATTTTGGCAAATCCAACACTGAACCAGTTTCACTAAACTTATTAAGCAGTTTGCTAACTGTAGCATAGGAGATGGGTGGTCTCGTAGGGTGTCTTGCATTGAAAACTGCTGCAATGACCCGGTTACTGCGTTCACCAGACATCAACACAATTTCGATCCGCTCCTCACGTGTTAACCTCGTCGACATGTCAATGGCTGTGAACAAAGAGAAACTTGTAAATAACTCATGAAAGAATAAAGTTACGTTGGAACCAGGCACACCATTGTTTTTCTTGTGACATTACCAATAAGTTTGATGTGTCACATGGCCCTCTTCCTATTGAAAAAACAAAAGTTGTATCCAAGATGGCCAACTTCTAAATGGCCACCATGGTCACCACCCATCTTGAGGAGTTTGCCCCCTCACATATACTAATGTGCCACAAACAGGACTTTAATATCACCAACCATTCCCATGTTATTACGGTGTATCCATATAAATGGCCCACCCTGTACATTTATTAAGTTATGCAGGCTTGTTTACACAACAAGGCTAAATAATTATATAAACTTTTCTGAATCTAAATAGTGTACTTTGGTAGAATTAAAAAATAAGTGTAGTGCAGGTGTATGATGATTTTTAGTGCTAGTATCATCTAGTTCTGATTCTGGTTTTGTCTTGGTTAAGTCCTAAGTAGTCCTGATATTGAACTGTTGTAGTCCTGTTTTAATTCTGGATCAGTTCTGGGTCTGGTTGAATTGGGGTTTAGTCCTCGTGTCTTGACACAGCCCCAACTTTGTTCTGCCTTGCTGCTTAATTAAAAAACTAGTTTAAGGTGTCCTGCATATGTGATATATATTTCTCCTTATATGAAGTCATTCTTTTTTGAACAAAACTCTAAACAGAGCCTATTAATCTTTCAGTCATTTCTAACACCCCCCAATCCCACATGCATACTACCCTTTTGGGCTAAGCCCCAGGTGTATCAAATGTCTGCCTCCGCCTCTGACTTCAGCACAGCAGCAAGCAGGCGCGCGGAGGGCTCTCGCGCTCACTTTTCACGTATAGAATTTCAAAAAAACATCAGTGCGTCCAGTTTAGCAAGCAACCAAAATGGATGTGTAGTCGGGTGCCTGGCAGCAAACTTTTCCAATTAACCCCCCAAATTCAAGAATATAAACATTTATTCGTGAATCCTGATTGGGATGAGTGGGGGTGCGAAGACTAGAAGTCACACAAAACGAGCAGCACACCAAGAACATAAGGAAATGGACAACTCTTATCAACAACGGGACTCCGAGAGCGTTAGCGCAATGCTAAAAGATATCAAGATGGAGCTGCAAACATTTCGCAGTGAAAGTAAGCAAGATATGCTAAAAATGAGAGAAGAGCTGAGACAAGACGTGAGAGCTGAATTGGCATCACTGAAAGCAGAAGTCTACCAGAGTATTTCTGCAAACACAGAAAAAGCTAACTCACTTGAACGCAAGCTAATTGAAGCAGAGACACGAATCGCGGAAGCGGAGACATTAAACGCAGCCATGAAAGACGCTTTAACCAAAGTTATGGAAAGCTATAAATCCATACAAAGAAAAATGACAGATCTGGAAGGACGAACCAGAAGGAATAACATTCGACTCTATGGACTCCCGGAAGGAGCAGAAGGTGATTCGATTCCACAGTTTGTGGAGGATTTACGGAAAAAAGCCCTTTCACTGCCACATGATATAAGCCTACGGATACAGCGAGCCCATAGAGCTTTGACGGGAAAACCGGGTCAGAACGCGCCGGCCAGGTCAATAATATTAAACTTCCAGGAATATATACGCAAGGAGGACATCTTAAAAAGAGCCTGGGCTGGTAAAGTTGTGTACAAAGGTCAGCATATATTGTTCGACCATGACTATGCCACAGAGGTGGCCCAGAAGCGTTGGGAATACGGAAGCATCAAAAGGGCATCGAAAGAACAAGGCGTCAGATTTCAAACACCGCTCGACAAAATTCGTATCCACTGGGATATGGGTGTACGCACCTACGGCAGCGCACGGGAAGCTGCGTTTGAGTTGAAAAAGAGAGGATACACTGTGCAGCTGCCAGGGACGGATCCAACGGATTTGGGACCGGAGATGGAGCATCTGTCACGAGCTACACTATGGCAGTGAATCGACACGACAAGAGGACAGTATATGCTGCTTCCATAGGGGATGATGATATCATCTACGTCACTTAAGGTATTGACTACGTTTACACAGAGGGAAACGAGCCGGCATCAGGAACAGGCTACGGGCTCGCGCACACCACGCACCCATGCCCAGTATCCTGCTAGCCAATGTTCAATCCATCGAGAACAAGCTTGATGACCTCAGAGCCAGAATTAAGTTCCAGAGAGACATTCGGGACTGCAACCTCCTCTGCTTCACCGAGACTTGGCTGAACCCAGCGATACCAGACCACGCCGTGCAGCCGGCGGGGTTCTTTTCGGTTTACCGCATGGACAGGACAATGGAGTCGGGGAAGAAAAGAGGTGGTGGAGTGTGTTTGATGGTGAACAACAGATGGTGCGACAGCACAAACATCTCCCCACTCACATGCTCTTGCTCGCCCAATCTGGAACTTTTGATCGTTAAATGTCGCCCTTTCTATCTCCCTCGGGAATTCACTGCAGTCATTGCCTGCACTGTTTACATTCCGCCTCACGTGGACTCGGACACTGCCTTATGTGAGCTGCATGAGGCTCTCACACATCAACAAACACTTCACCAAGATGCCGCACCCACTGTTATGGGAGATTTTAACAGAGTAAATCTCAAACGGACATTTCACAACCTCCACCAGCACATCAACTGCCCCACGCGGGACACTAGGACATTAGACCACTGCTACACCCCGTTCAAGAACTGTTACAAGGCTCAGTCCCTGCCGGCATTTGGAAAATCGGACCATCTTCCTCATGCCTGCTTACAAACAAAGGCTAAAGCAGCAACCACCAATCAGGAGGGAGGTCGCTCGCTGGACGAACCAATCAGTGACCGCGCTGCAGGACGCACTGGATGACGCAGACTGGGACATGTTTCGGCGCAGCTCTGATGACATCAACATGTTTACGGAAGCGGTTGTGGGATTTATCGGGAAACTAGCGGACGACACAGCAGAAAGATCTATCATCCGAACGTTTCCCAACCAGAAGCCGTGGGTGGATAAAACATCCGCGACGCTCTGAGGTCACGCACCGCTGCTTACAATGAAGCTCGTCTCCGGTAATATGGACCTATACAAGGCTGCGTCTTACAACGTGCGCAGTGCGGTCAGAAAGGCAAAGCGGAGCTACGGGGAAAAACTAGAGTCACAGCTATGACAGTGCGACTCTAGGAGCCTGTGGAAAGGACTGCGGACAATAACAGACTATAAACGACCAGCTTCTTCAATGATGAATGCCGATGCTTCACTGGCTGATGAGCTGAACATGTTTTACGCTTGCTTCGATGCCGCAGCAATTAAAACAGCAAACGGCTGCGCGCGCTCGGAGTGCACCAGTGAAGACAATGCATTCATCATCAAAGAGCATGCCATGAGGAACACCTTCAGGAGGGTGAACACCAGGAAGGCAGCAGGACCAGATGCAAACCCTGGCCGGGTCCTGAAAGCCTGCGCTGACCAGCTAGCACCGGTGTTCACGGAGATCTTCAACCTTTCCCTGGCCCAAGCAGTGGTTCCCATGTGCTTCAAACAGTCCATCATTGTCCCTGTTCCAAAGAAACAACAGCCCGCTTGCCACAATGACTACCGTCCAGTAGCACTGACTTCAATTGTAATGAAGTGTTTTGAAAGACTGATGAGAGATCACATCACTTCCTCACTTCCTGTCACCATCGACTCACTTCAGTTTGCTTACCGGACCAATCGTTCCACAGACGATGCCATATCTCACCTGCTCCACACATCCCTGAGTCACCTGGACACTGGCAGAGGGAATTATGTTAGGATGCTGTTCGTGGACTACAGTTCATCATTCAACACAATAATTCCCTCTAAGCTTTTCACCAAGTTGACGGATCTAGGACTCAGCTCATCACTGTGTCAGTGGATCCTCAACTTCCTAACAGACAGACCCCAATCAGTGAGGGTGGGAAAACAAGTCTCCCCCTCCATCTCACTCAGCACTGGAGTGCCTCAGGGCTGTGTTTTAAGCCCCCTGCTGTACTCACTGTACACTTATGACTGTGTAGCCACATCAGACACCACCTCCATTGTCAAGTTTGTTGACGACACTGTTGTTGTGGGCCTGATCTCTGACAACATCGAGACGGCCTACCTGGAGGAGATTAGGAACCTGGAGACCTGGTGCCAGGAGAATAACCTTCTCCTAAACGTCAGCAAGACTAAGGAGCTGATCGTGGACTTCACTACAAAGCAGGCGAGGAATTACAAGCCCCTCATCATCAGTGGCACGCCAGTGGAGAGAGTGGACAGTTTCCGATACCTGGGTGTCCACATCACTCAGGACCTGTCATGGTCCTGTCACATTAACACCCTGGTTAAGAAAGCCCGTCAGCATCTCTTCTTCCTCAGAAGACTTAGAGACTTCCATCTGCCACTGAAGGTGCTCAAGAACTTTTACTCCTGCACCATCGAGAGTATCCTGACGGGAAACATCTGCACCTGGTTTGGGAACAGCACCAAGCAGGACAGACGAGATCTGCAAAAAGTGGTGCGCTCGGCCAAACGCATCATTCAATCAGATCTCCCTGACCTGTTGTCCATCTACACCAAGCGGTGCAAGACCAAAGCTAGGAAGATTATGATGGACCTCTCCCATCCCAACAATGGACTCCTCTCACTGTTGAGGTCTGGGAAGCGCTTCCGCTCCCTTAAGGCCAAAACACAGAGAATGAGGAGGAGCTTCTTCCCCCAGGCTATTCAGGCCCCGAACCAGGTGTAGGACTGGGCTCTCATATTCGAGAATTGATTATTTTCTAATTAGTATTGAAGAAATTCATAATGTTACAGAATGCAAAATTGGGGTGGCCGATGTTTCAGATCACAGTTTGATTAGTCTAGAACTCAGCCTTAATAATAGGAAAATATATACAGCATGGAGACTTAATTTGGGTATTCTAAATAGGGATGAATATGTTAAGAAAATGAAAGAGGACATTAAAACGTATATAGAAGACAATGATACTGGAGAGGTGATCCCAATCATACTTTAGGATGCACTAAAGGCAGTTTTACGGGGAAAACTAATAGCTCTAACAGCAGCACAAAAAAAGGTGCGACTGGCTTTATATAAAAATTTAACAGAAAAACTTAAACGTCTTGAGAAGGAGCACAAACAATCTAAAAATGTACTAATTCCAGAAGAAATATCAGATATTAGAAACCAAATTGATGAATTACTAAAAGATGAAGTAGAAAAAAAGGCTAGGTTTATGCATCAAACTTATTATGAATCAGGGCCTAAAGCAACTAAAATACTTGCAAGAAGACTGCGTAAAAAGCAGGCATCAATGACTATTAACAAAGTAAGAAACCTAGACAGTAACAAACTACATTATATGCCCAATGAGATAGAAAATGAGTTTAAAAAATACTACACGAGACTGTACTCACAACCGGCTGCTGCAGACCATGAGACAATTAAAAATTTCCTTGATCCGCTCAACTTGCCCTCCATAGGGGAGGCCCAAAACAAATGATTGATCTCACAGATTACTGATAAGGAATTAGATACAGCTATTGCCGAGCAGAAAACAAACAAAGCCCCAGGAAGTGACGGCTTTCAGTCTGAATTTTATAAAGTGTTTAAAGAAGAACTCAAGCCACTTCTTTTATCCTGCTTTAAATGTCTTCCTGTGGTTTGTATCAGTTGGTAAAATTCTCTGGTATAGTGTTTTCTCTGGAGATTTGGCTGGAATGGTTTAACAGGATAAGCATGACTATCGGCATATAAAGACATAAATTCTATATCACAGTTTTCAAAATTAAATGAATTACGCCGGTAGGTTCCAGTGTATGCTTCATTGTCGGTGAATGCAATGATGACAAATTTAGGTATCCTGCCCATAAATAAATTGTCATTAGTTGATATTCTAGCCCCTGCAGGTATGGAGAAGGTCTTTAAAGATTCTCTTTCTACTGTGTATTTTGCGTTTGCATGCTTCAGTGCCTTGCGCTAACCTAACGCTGGGTGAGACGGTGACTTTTTTCACGAACAAGCTGGCCGAAACAATTTTAACTCTGTAGGCTGTGTCGGCCCCAGTCATGATAGCAAATTTGTCTTTAGAGCGCACAAATTTAAGCGACAGATCGATTCCATTAAGTAATAGATTTTCTTGAAAAAACAGGTGTTAGGGTTATATTGTTGGATTGTCATTTATGCTTAGAAATATATATTTATATATGCTTAGAAGTATATATTAATTTGTAGATTGAAAGAATGTCTCATCCTAGGGGGTCTGTAACAAGTCTGTGTAGCATGAAGAGGGCAGTGTGTTCACTCCTTCAGAGTTTTCTGACATAGATCACATACCTCCTAGGATCACGAGAGAGGTTGTATCATCTCTTGCTGATATATGGTATAGCAAACACACGTATATCTGTTTGAGTGTAAGAGCCCTTTGTTTAGATGGACCACTAGACTCCTGGCACCAGCTTTGGGGAGTCTTCACGGGGTCACATCTTGACTCTCCTCTATTCTTCCTCCCTTATCTCCCTCTTATCCCCCCACACTGTGTGTCTAAAGTCTCCTTATTATAATTGATAAGGCATTGTATTATGCCTCTGTATGGATACGTGTTGGATGATTGGTTTATCAACCTATCCCCCAAATTTATATCGACTTGGGAAAATAAGGTACAGCCGGGATAATTAACAAAACCTATGTCAGCGTCCCTAGCTAAGTTTGTACCATCGGCGTTTGTGATTCTTACACGATATACCCTCTGAGCTCTCCACCAGCCTGCGATACGTAGTATTTTACATATTTTGCTTCATCTGTGTTGTAGATGGCCATCCTTTTTTTTTAAAAAATGCTGGGTTATCGGTCGGAAGTGGAGCTTGACAAACACCTTGCAGTAAAGAAAGTGTATGTGTTGATTTTGGTCGTCTTTCAAATCAATTTCTATGCTGTCGATTAATGTCTTTGACACATGTGTGTAGTGCAGGCTGTCAAATCATCGTCTCTAATATTTGTAGCCCTTAATAGCCGTGCGTGGGCGTCGCCCACAAGCTGATAATGAACGATATCTGCATAAATAAAGATGTTATATTTTCCACCGTATATGTCTGCGGGTATGTGTTTTTTTATAATGAAGTGCAAACGGGTCTCCTGTTTTGAATCCTAGGATTTCTGCCAATCTCCCTCTAAATGTGAGAATGGTCCCCCTAGGCCCCATAACACAGGCATGGTTACTAACTGCGTTGTATTGCATTTTAATGTCGCCTGTGGCTTGGTGCTGCTGACATTTAAAATTAAATTCTTTTATTATCAGTTCAACAAATGCATAATGACACACAGACAGCTCAATCGTGGTTACGGCTATGGTTTCATCTATGACTGGGTCATAAATTTCCACTCTAGAATCTGATTGTGGAAAAGACAGCCATATTCGTGGGTACTGTATCTCTATAACAGCAACCTCATACGGCTGATTCAAAACAATAGGTTTTTCTAGCTTTGTTCTAAAATTAGATATCTTATTACCCGGGTAAGCATGTGCCAAAGCATTCAAGAAGATGCTTACATAAAAGCCTGCATTGTTGTTCTTTTTATTCATGCTTCCTCAGTCTTTGCTCAGTGCTGAATGAATGTGTGTAGATTTGCGTCATTTGATTTAATTACGCCTCAACTATGTCTTTTTCTGGAATCCACGAATTAAAGCTGGCGGACCATCCTAGCCATTTCACTAGCACCTGCTTTTTCCGACCCACTTTTTTTCTAGCTAATATGTTTTCAATTTTAAATGTTTTGTTTTTATCAACAACCACACGTTGTATCTCAAGCTCATAAAATGTCCCTTTCAATACCTCTCCTGCTAGATCCGCTAGTCTGTACACTGGGGGCTGTCTCCCTATACGCTCATTGACTGTGAAAATCTCATCGGTGTAGGTCTGCTCGTATCCCTTTTGAAACACTCCTCTCAGTTTTGATATTCGTACAGTGTCACCAATATTAAATTTAAAGCGCAGTTCCCTCTGAGGCCTCATTTTGTACAGCGCGTTAAAGACTGACTTCTCATTATCCTTATTCACCTCTGCCAGAGCCATTTGGATAGAGCTGTGATAAAGCATTGTTATATGCTTGTGTGAGATCTGGTATGACATCTGGAAGAAATAAGACTATCCCTGTCATCACATACACTGAGAAAAATAAAGTCGTCAGGGAAAGGATCAGCCTCAACCCTGTAAAGCTCAGGGCCTGATGGGCTGTTCTACTGGGAAACATACAGCAGCTCTGGGAAGCCTACATTGTCCAGGTCCGCACACACTACAATGCGGAAGAGCTTCCAGTTTTTATTTTATTATTAGTCCTTTATTTATCCAGGTAAAAAATCTCATTGAGATTAAAAATCTCATTTTCAAGAGAGACCTGGCATGACATGACTCGGGGTTCCCCCCCAAAACAATCCCTCAAAACAATCTACACTAAGCACAACTGCTCCATTGGTATATTTAATGGCATACACATACCCTTCGGCACCTCGATATTCATGGGCTATGTCCTGGCTGGGTGTCATGTTTGATGCCGATGTCATCCTGAGTTCCTTAGGTTGAGGCATCGGGATCCTTAGCTCAATGTGTCAGTGCTCCTTAGGTCGTGGTGGCGATGCTCTAAGAATGTGAAAGGATTACTTTTATACCTATAAAACCTAGACCAGGGGTCGGCAACCTGCGGCTCTTTTGTCCTTATACTGTGGCTCCGGGTGGTTTGGGAAAATAAATTAGAAGTATTTAGCTGAAGTGTATTTTATTTGTTTAGTTCTTTTTTAACTTGTAGTTCTAAATTGGAAGATTATTGTGATTTAAAAATAAAATTATATTATATTATTTTTTCACCGCTCAAAATAAGCGTCACACTCGCGGAAGCCGGTATACCCACCGAAACGCAGTGCATTTATCGAGATTTTCGACCCCAGGTAGGCCAGTTATGGATCTTCGGATCCACATTATGTCAGCAGCTCCATCATGAACTATGTTAAAACAAACACCGCTCATGCCTCACAGATGACAGCTTATCCTGCGTAAAGATGAAAGCCCCGATTTCCAGACGCTGTGCGCAGGGGTTCGGGACAAAATCCCATTGTAAACATATCACGGCAGACCCGACGATGTTTGCATGAACATGCTTTTCAGCATCTCTTTACTGACCACTTTTCACACACGGTTGCTGTACGCATACAGCCGGCTGTAGCTTTTCAGCTCACAGCCCGACAACACAACAGCAGAGAGAGCGCAGACTTTAAGGTGGCGAGGCGTGATTGCGGGTGCAGCTCAGGTGCGTCCGCCTCCCCTGCAGCAGCGCTGCAGACCATGCCCCGCCACACACATTAACCAGGTGAAATACATATTTAGGCAGAATTTTGCAAATATCTATTTTTCTTTTTTTTAAGCAGCATAGTGCTTTTTCCAATTACTTTTTAAAAGTCAGGTCAAGGCTCCAAAAGCCCAAAGGAGATATAAGGGGGCGGCTCACAACAGTTTTTGTTTGCTGGATCATTTTAGGTCAGCTGGGTGTCTTTCCTTTTGTTATATTTCTTTAAGAGTTCAAAATGTGTTAATTACATAAATAAAATGTAATTTTCTCTGTAGCACTTCATGGATTTCATAAGCAACACACTTTAGTTGCTCTGTGGATTCTTTTAAAAAGCAGTTAAAAACTTTTCTGTTCAAACAAGCCTTTTGTTGATCTACGTATTTTATATTCTTTACATTATTTACATTTGATCTTTTACATTGTGTATAATGTCTATTGATTGTATTGTTTATTTTAATATTTGTGTACAGCGCTTTGTGACTGCCTCTCTGTGAAAAGCGCTTAATAAATAAACTTTACTTACTTACTTTAGTTGTTCACACAAAGCATAAAGGTAAAAAGAACCAATATATACAGTGTTATCTTCATTTTAGATTTCAAAAAGTATTTGCGGCTCCCAGTGTTTTCTTTTGCATGGAAACCGGGTCCAAGTGGCTCTTTGGGTGTTAAAGGTTGCAGACCCCTGACCTAGACCATCTGGAAGATGTCGTTACTTTCAGTTTGTACACCTAAATGAAAATTAATGTTAACTGTAGACTTAAATGTGTCCAATCATCACAGGCTACATTCTATTAAGATTAATTGTGTCCAATCCGGCTGTTTAGCTCCAGCTGCTGTATAGACAGTCTGCAGCTTCCCGTTGGACTGAGAGGAATCAAACCATTGAAATGCATTCAGCTATGACCTTACAGCTTAAAAACAAAGCACAACTCTTTGACTTGCACTGCTCTGTCAGTCTGACTGAGTGGGACAGAAGCAGTGAATCAATCTGAAGGTAAGACAGTGTGTATTTTCTCATTGTGCATGCGAAATGGAAATAGTCAGTTTATACCTCAACAGGCCAGTTTGGGAGGCACATTGGATTGCTTTAGACACTGATGTGTGTGATTTTATTTTATTTGCCTGCATCCCAATGAAGGAAAACTCGCCTTTTTGAAAAGTCCTCAAGAACCTTTTTTCCTCAGACAGGCTTTTGTCCAAATGATGAATTAAAATCAGAAAGTGTTTAAAAATTTCAGGACAATAAGCCTCTTAATCCAGGCTGCTGGCCTCATCCACCAGTGAATTACTGCATTCTCATTGCCTTGGCACTCAAGAGCAGCCATACTGGGAGCCTCAAAGCAGATTTACAATTTCACCAGGTTAGGATTTGATTGTCTAATTGCCCATGAGGTTCCTTCACTACTATCAGGAATGATTAGGTCTTTCAAAATGTCAGATGGGTCCCTTTTCATTCCAAAAAGATGTTTACACTGGATAAAACTGCTGCACTGTCTCTGAGGTATTAGCTTTTCTGATGTTTAATACTTTCCCAGAGAGCACTTCCCATTTTTTCAGACGGCTCCAGGTGGCTGGAAGAACACCATCCAAAAAACTTGTGCTTCAACAGCAGTTTCCGCAAAACATGCAACCAGCTGTGCAGAGATGGCAAGAGGAAGTCATGTTTTTGGCACCTTACTTTAGATGGCCAATGGCAGCTTGAGGATGAGAGCCACACGTTGGCAGGAGAATCCTTAAAGCAGCTGGAGAAGAGCATGTCCCACCTAGGTAAATGGAATGCAACCTTAATATGAGGAATGAATTGACTCATAACTCCAGTGTACTGTTAGAACTGGTAAGATATTTACAAGGAATTCAATTTGGTACTAAATATTATTTTAAAGAAAATGCTTTGTAATAAAACTCATTTTGAAGTGTAGAATTCAGTTTAATTAACTGAGGTGCTGTTGGTTTGCAACAAATAACTGCGTTTTGTTCCAGATATGAGTCAGTGTTTATTTCCTATGTGATTTCAGTTAAAGGGGGAAATGTGCATTTAAACATTAGCATAATAAAACATATACTATAAAAGATCCATCTGCTGCACTGTTCATTATCTAAATTTATGAATCCATCTTCTTACAAATAATTTGTCTTCCCCAAAGCTCATACACACACAAATGGAGAGAGGTTAAACTGCTGACAATCACGTGGCAGGCGGCCACGAGGTAATTTTTTGTTGTTAAAGCATAAGTGTTACTTTTGATAGACTGAAGCGCGTAAAGCCTTTGTGTTTTATGTTTGTAGTTTTCACGGCGTTCAATAAATAATAATAATAATAAAGCACCCGTCTTTAAGAAGCCGTGCCTGTGTTGTCATTTCGGAGTTACAGTGAAAACTCGCCCTAGCCAGTGCCGATGAGAAGCTAATTACGAAGACGGCAGCAGAGAGTGACGGTGAAGTGGAGCGACACAAGAGGGCGCCATTGCATAAGCTCACCGTTCTCAAGCAGCCAAGCACAGCAGCAACAACGTTATACAACTGGAGTAAGGTGGAAATTAATAAAGGACAGTGTTAAAGGTAGAATAATAGTGGTTTAAGTCAAGTTTAAAGAGCCACAATAAGTTTCTATAACACATTTGTCAAAGTTTATTTAATTTCTACTGTACTTCAAGGTGATGCTTTGTAGTTTGGTGAATAGTTCTGTGTGCTTGCTTAAGGTCAAAGTTTGAGTGAAGTTTACAAGGTCCTTTAAGAAAAGGTGCACTTAAAGTATACAGTATTTGAAATCTGAACACAGTGCGCTCAATGACATTTAACTAGACTCCCGAGATGGTTGACAAAGATCTCGAAGAGCACCATGCTGTACCACTTACCGAAGTGGAAGAAAATGATGATGAACAAATTACAGAACTACAGACTGTTCGTAAAAGCAAAAGAGTAAGAACACTAACAGAAAGAGGTAAAGAGCTTCAAGAGAAGAAACTCAAAGGCCTCCAACACAGATATGCCGTTGTTTTTGAAAAATGGAGATATGAAGCAAGAGCAAAGTAATATTAAGAAATGAAGTTTCCGAGATTGAATTGAATGAGCTCATCAACAATGTAAATGTTGCCTGCAAAGATGTACAAACCATTTATGAACAAATATGGCAAATACAAACTCCCGATGCAGATGAAAGACGCAAAGTGGATGCATGTACATCACTTTCCTCGTTCATTGTCAGAAGAGCTGAAAAACACTTACCTTGCAGATGGTGATGAAGAGCCATGGCCAGATGTTGGATCATGCTTAGGATCTGAAAGTACTAAATCAAGGTCAAAATCACGAAGGTCTAAAAGTGGTTCAAGCCAGTCATACTCACAAACAATCAAAAGAATAGAAGCAGAGGCAGCTGCGTGTCAAGAAATATTAGCAGTAATGGAGGATCAAGAAAGGGAAGCAGCTGAACTAAAAAAAGTTGGAACTTGAAAACTTGGAAAGGCAACAAACAATGGAGGAGCAGCGCAGAAAGATTGAACGCTTGGAAGAGGTTAAAAAATTTAATGCTGCAAGAGCTAAAGTAAAGGTTTATGCAGAAGCTGAAAGTTATTCTGAAAGGTGTAGTTTAGTGCGCAGTACCAAAACTGAGAGCGAAACCTCAGCAATCCCTGCTCCACCACAAGTTCCCTCTCAAGCTCCAAATACAACCCAAGCCCATAATGCCACAAGCCCTGCATTGGTTCCACATACTCCCACAGTCATAAACCAAGCCCAACAAAATCCTGGTGTGCAACCTAAGGGCACCACAGGCCAAGCAGTTAACGCATCAAGTCCGCCATTTATCCCTAAAGCAACACAAGCTGCCGCATCAGCAACTCATCCACAGCCAAACTTGGATCTAGTCGGCATACTAGCAGACGCAATAAGTGCTAATCGTCTTCCAACTCCGGAAACTGCACTGTTCACTGGTGACCCTTTAAAGTTTAAGGACTGGCAGTTGTCATTTGAGACCTTGATTGAAAGAAAAAACATTCCAAAGAACGAAAGACTCTATTATCTCAGGAAGTACCTTGGTGGACCCGCAAAGAGAGTGGTTGAAGGATTTCTCCTAGTGGGTACAGATGAAGCGTATGATGCAGCTTGGGAAGTGCTGGAAAGGCGCTTTGGAGATCTGTTCACTATAGGAAAATGCTTCAGAGACAAACTTCACAGTTGGCCTAAAATAAGCTCCAAGGATGGAAGTGAGTTGAGAGAGTTTGCTGACTTCCTTAGAAGTTGTGAAGCTGCGATGCCACACATAAAGACATTAGAGGTTCTCATTGACTGTATGGAAATTCAGAAACTCTTGCTGAAATTTCCAGACTGGTTGACAACAAGATGGAATCGCGCAGCGATGAAAATAAGAAAAACCCTTAATGGAGAGTATCCATCATTTCACATGTTTACAGATTTTGTATCTACTGAAGCAGACTTAGCATGTGACCCCATAGCTTCAATGCAAGCACTCAAGGGTTTGGAAATCAGTAAACCCAAACACTCACGCAGCCAAGTCGTTCAAACTAAAACATTGATGACAACTTCAAGTCACTTAACCAACTCAAGTCACGTAAATCCTATGACCTGCCTTTACTGCAAAAGAAATGGTCACACTCTGGATAAATGCTTCAAATTCATGGAAAAATCAGTCCAGGATCATGTCAAGTTTGTACAAGCAGAAAGGCTGTGTTTTGGATGTTTAAAGGGGGGACATCATTCTAAGAAGTGTGATAAAAGGAATACGTGTGAGAAATGCCAGAAGAAGCATCCCACGTGTCTGCATGATGACAAGTTTGTAGAGCGTAAAAGGATAATGCCTGCAACGAATGATAACTCTCAAGACAAGGACGAAGGAGATGAACCAGCAACTGCAATCTCTAATAGAGTAACTCAAGTAACTTCGAGCACACTGACATCCTCCATTCTACCTGTCTGGGTTTCGTCAAAAAAATCACCCAGACAGAGAAGTTCTAGTATATGCCCTCCTCGATTCTCAGAGCAACACATCCTTTATCTTGGATGAAGTAGCCCAGGATCTCGACACAGATAAGAGTAAGGCTCATCTAAGACTATCGACCATGTCCGCCAAGTCAACAGTCATACAATGTGAGAAACTGGTAAATCTTCAAGTTAGAGGCTACAAGCAGGAAAAGAGAATTACATTGCCACCAGTCTATACAAGGGAGTTCATCCCTGTGAACAGATCACACATCCCGACGTCTGAAACTGCTTTGAATTGGCCTCACCTCGAAAGGCTGGCAGATAGGTTACCTCCAATGCTTGAATGTGAAGTTGGTCTGCTTCTCGCAGCCACAGAATCATTGTTCGAGAAGTTACTCCTGCAGTTCAACAAGCAGTTGAACTCAGGCCAGAAGTGCATTTTGTATGCAGAACAGTGGGTCCAGCTGATGTGATAAAGGCTTTGGGATCTGATTTCTCTGAGCATGCAACAGATGACAATCCAGTCTCTCAGGAAGACATTTTGTTCATGTCAAAGGTGACCAAGGGCATAAGGCAAAAGGAAAACGGTCACTATGAACTCCCATTGCCATTCAAAACCGACAACCCAAATCTTCCAAACAACAAACAATGCGCTGAGCATAGACTGTCTTCGTTGGAACGTCGGCTCAGAAGAGATAAGAAATACTATGAAGATTACGTCAAATTCATGGACGACATCATAGCCCATGGAGACGCAGAGAAGGTTCCAGAGCAAGAACTGGATAATGAGGCAGCATGGTATATACCGCACCATGGAGTCTACCACCCCCACAAGCCTGAGAAGATACGTGTGGTTTTTGATTGTTCGGCCTGTTTCCAGGAGACATCTCTTAACGATCACCTTCTGACTGGACCAGATCTTACCAATGCACTGATTGGAGTGTTATGTCGGTTCAGAAAGGGCCCCATCACCATCATGTGTGACGTGGAGAGGATGTTCCACCAATTCCACGTCATCAAGGAGCATCAAGACTATTTCAGATTTCTTTGGTGGGACAAAGGTGATTTAAACCCTGAGCCTTCAGTGGATGAGAGTGCATCTTTTCGGAGCAGCTTCATCTCCCGGATGCTGCAATTTCGGACTCAAACATATTGCTTCTCAAGGTAGAAACAGATTCAGCGAAGAGACTATTGAGTTCATCCAAAGAGGTTTTTACGTTGATGACGGACTCGCTAGTGTGACATCAACAGTCGAAGCCATACAGTTGGTAAACGAGTCAAGGGCACTTTGTAAAACAGGCAACCTACATCTGCATAAGTTTGTGTCAAACGATAAAGAAGTGCTTGCAGCTATTCCCCAAGAGGAATGAGCTAAAGCCAAAGACCAGGACATGGCTCTTGGAGAACTCCACATTGAACGTGCACTTGGAGTACAATGGTGCATAGAGGCAGATGAATTCCAATTCAGAGTCCAAGTTAAAGACAACCCATTGACAAGGAGAGGGGTGCTCTCGATAACTGTCATAACTGTATTGTAATATTGTGAATATTTGTAATGTATGGTGTTCTAATTATTTTATGTTTTAATTTAGAATGAACAAGACTGTAAAGGTATTCTTCTAGGACCTCCGAAGTGGCAGGCAGCCACGAGGTAATTTTTTGTTGTTAAAGCATAAGTGTTACTTTTGATAGACTGAAGCGCTTAAAGCCTTTGTGTTTTATGTTTGTAGTTTTCACGGCGTTCAATAAATGCAGCGAAGCGCCCGTCTTGAAGAAGCCGTGCCTGTGTTGTCATTTCGGAGTTACAACCCTTGATCAAAGACTGCAGTGTGCAGTAGCCTGCTGAAACAGGCTACTTTAGATGAGTGGTACTTATAAGTGGTACACTGTAAAATCTAAATAGTTCCCAGAAGTTAAACAAATTATGCAGACTCATTGCCTCAAAAAAAAAACTAAGTAAAGCTCACTTATGATAACTAAGTTAGGGTTACTTATTCATTCTGAGTATAATGCCCAAAAGGCTTCCCAGCAAATCATTGAACTGATGATCCCACTGCTTCCAATGGCTTGTCTTTTTCCCAGATTGGCTTTCTGGATTTTTATTTCACAGGTACATGTAATGTATTTTTTTTCCCTCAAGATCCAATTTTCAGAGAAATGTCTAATCTTTGCGTCATCAATCCCACAGCTGATGATGCAAAGACTATTTTTAATTTACATTCAACTTGCCTGTTTTCTTTTGCAAGACGTTTGTCTTTATGTAAATCTTTCCTTCATTTGACAACAGTCAAATGCCTTCTGCATATGCACTGACTGAAGGCTGATGTTTGGCAGACATTTACATTTCTGTTAGTCAACTCAGAGTTCTTGTATATGAAATTTAAGCAGTGAAACACTCAGTTGGATGTTGGTAGCTCACCGGGCAGCAGCAGGTATTTCTTCGTAAACACTTGAACATCACACTCTGCAAAAAAGGGAACATGATGCATAAGAGCAGGTATGTGCACCAACTGAACACTAAGATTATTGCTGCTCTTCATATTAACTGCTCATATAGAAAAGAACTATCCATCTATTTAAGTAAAGGTGTCTTAATGCTCTCGATACAAAAGAATTTGGCTGGCATTGAAGACCATCTTGTGTGGAACTTTCATTCTCCTCATCATCACGACACCATCATCATCAGTGTTGCCAAGAGAATATCTTTACATCCAAAGATATTACACTTGGCAGGAGGCCCAGGGATACTGCAGAGGGTAGGCTTTCATTTATAGTGATGCATTTTAAAGCTCTTAAGCTAATATAACACTTTGTGATACAGCATTGGGAACCATGGAAAATATTTCACTTCATCAGAACAAGAAGAAAGCAATAATGCTTAGTGGAAATGAAACACTAAATGTATAAGGCCTAATTTACACCGTGGAGCCGTGCTCTCAAAAACTGATATAGATGTAACTCTGTGTTGTTGGATTTAGGAAAAAAAGTGCTTAAAGTTTTTTAAACCTGTTTAGCACCATCTTCTGTCAGTACGGAACTTACGGAGTTGATTAGTTGTTGCGGTCAATACACTTACTTTAGTTTGTGTTACCTAACTAGTAACAGAACCAAAAACTAAGAATGAATCTAAGAGGATCTCTTTTTGTACTGCAAAAATTAGTTTAATGTTAAGAAACCGAGGATGTACTGCTCAATTTGTCTGTCTCTTTGGCAGTAAGTTGTTTATCTAGCTGCACTAAAACAAGAAAATCCACCTGTTAGCTGTAATGTTTGTGTTTGTAAAGCACTTTATAAGTGAGGACAGTGTGGAGGGGAGCCTGTTTGAAACACCAGCTCAACAAGCTGGACACAGCAGCTTTTCATGGTGTTTTCCCTCCTTAGGCCAGAAGTACCAACATCATTTATTACTTCCAGGCTGGACTACTGTAATTCATTATTATCAGGAAATCCTAAAAACTCCATGAAAAGCCTTCAATTAATCCAAAATGCAGCAGCAAGAGTCCTGACAATGATTAGAAAGAGAGAGCATATTTTTCCTGTATTGGCTTCCCTTCATTGGCTTCCTATTGGTAACTGTGCAGGAGCGGGTCTAGCAAAGTTCTGCCAGGGGGGCAGGTAGGGCATTAACAGGGAGAGGAGGGCACAAAGAAATACTTTCTTATTCTCATTTAAAATGTCTCGCTTTTAACAAATAATTATATGAATCTTACAACAAACGTTTTCATCTGATGTAAAATGTATAGAAATCCATTATTGTACATAGTAATTTTTTTTAGGGTCCCATCATAATTTCTTCAGAAGTAGTTAAGTACTGTATATGATGCCAGTATTTTCCCACATTTTCTAGATTCTGTACCAGTACTGTGTGTAAAATGCCATCAAAAAGTCGATCAAGTTTTATTCTTTCTCACCTGTCTTTCTATCTCCTTTCACTTATTAAAGGTTGCCATGTTAGAAAATATATTTTGCCCTGCCATGCTGTTTATTGATGTGGTAAATTAATTGTTTATGAAAATATATGTAAATCTGTCATCAGTAATCAGTAATGATCATGTCTCACCTCTAGTCTTCTCTGTCTTAATTTCAGGTTTTCACCATGTGTTGTAGATAGTTCAGGAAGTTAACTCGACCAAGCAGTCTATTTTTGGGTACTGTTTAGAATACCAGAATTGGGAGGATGGAGTAGGTTTAAGTTTATTAGACTGATGCATATATACCAACAAGACAGTGTACATCACTGTGACAACAGCGTTTGTTTTCATTCAAAGGATTTATGGTTTTTCCTATAATACCATGGTGGGCCGGTCTCTAGTCAAAATGCCCAGGCCGATTTTTTGTCCCAGTCCAGCCCTGCCTTGTAGTACCATATCACCCTATTAGAGCACTTCGCTCTCACACTGCAGGCTTACTTGTTGTTCTTAGAGTATTTAAAAGTAGAATGCGAGGCAGAGCCTTCAGTTTTCAGGCATTCGAAAGTTCCATCTTCTGTGGAACCAGCTTCCAGTTTGGATTTGGGAGACAGACACTATCTCTACTTTTAAGATTAGGCTTAAAATGCTCCTTTTTGCTAAAGCATATAGTTAGGGTGGACCAAGTGACCCTGAATCCTCCCTTAGTTATGATGCAATAGACGTAGGCTCTGGGGGGATTCCCATGATGCATTGAGTTTTTCCTTTCCAGTCACCTTTCTCACTCACTATGTGTAAACAGAAATCTCTGCATTGAACCGTACCTGTTATTAATCTCTGTTTCTCTTCCACAGCATGTCTTTATCTTGTTTTCCTTCTCTCACCCCAACCGGTCGCAGCATATGGCCGCCCCTCCCTGAGCCTGGTTCTGCCGGAGCTTACTTCCTGTTAAAAGGGAGTTTTTCTTCCCACTGTTGCCAAGTGCTTACTCATAGGGGGTCATATGATTGCTGGGGTTTTCTCTGTATATATTATTATAGGATATACTGTACAATATGAAGTGCCTTGAGGTGACTGTTGTTGTGATATGGCACTATATAAATAAAATTGAATTGAATTGAATTGAACTGAAATGAAATGAAATGAAATGAAATGAACTGAACTGAACTGAACTGAACTGAACTGAATTGAATTGAATTGAATTGAATCTGCAAAGCTGGCAAAGCAAGTGTTAGCAAGGGGCTGCATTTTCCCCCCTCCCCATTGCACATATTTTTACTGGGATTCCCGATTGTGCTTTGGTAAGGAACATGTTATGTTTGGTGTGCATGTAGTAAGCTGTTATGTTGTAAACTGTTTGGATATGCTTGGGGGTGGGGTATAAAGCGTTTTACAAGCAGGAACATTATGGCTAACAGGTGAATTTTTCCATATCAGTGCAGCTAGCTAAACAACAAGGGAATACTCAGTGCTTAAGAGACAGTTAAAGAGGACAGTATATCCTCGCTTTCTTAAACTAAAAATCATTGTTGCAGCCAGGAGCAGCACAAAAATGATCCCCTTAAACTGGAGAGGTGATCCCAATCATACTTTAGGATGCACTAAAGGCAGTTTTACGGGGAAAACTAATAGCTCTAACAGCAGCACAAAAAAAGGTGCGACTGGCTTTATATAAAAATTTAACAGAAAAACTTAAACGTCTTGAGAAGGAGCACAAACAATCTAAAAATGTACTAATTCCAGAAGAAATATCAGATATTAGAAACCAAATTGATGAATTACTAAAAGATGAAGTAGAAAAAAAGGCTAGGTTTATGCATCAAACTTATTATGAATCAGGGCCTAAAGCAACTAAAATACTTGCAAGAAGACTGCGTAAAAAGCAGGCATCAATGACTATTAACAAAGTAAGAAACCTAGACAGTAACAAACTACATTATATGCCCAATGAGATAGAAAATGAGTTTAAAAAATACTACACGAGACTGTACTCACAACCGGCTGCTGCTGCAGCTTTTTTTTACGACTTCATATAAAAAGCTGTAAGTTTTGATAGTAGACTCAGACACAAATATTTATGGCTTTATTTTTTAGAATTCAATATCCCCGTGCTGGGCAAACAGGTTTTGCAGCTCTTTGAGTTAAGATTGTCAAGGAATTCACATAATGAAAACCTATACTTTGTTTCGGGCGAGTTGCCTATTCAAATGCATGTATGCAAGAAACGCACTGTCGTGACGAAATAAATCGTTTTTGTACAACTTCATGTAAAAAGCTGTAAGTTTTGATAGAAGACTCAGACACACATATTTATGGCTTTATCTTATAGAATTGAATATATCCCCGTGCTGGGCAAAAAGGTTTTGCAGCTTTTTGAGTGAAGATTTTCAAGGTATTCACATAATGAAAACCTATACTTTGTTTAGGGCAAGTGTCCCATTCAAATGCATGTAATCATAAGAAACGCACTGTCTTGACGAAGTAAACTTTTTTTTACAACTTCATATAAATACTGTAACTTTTGATTGAAGAGTCAGACACACATATTTATGGCTTTATTTTCTAGAATTCAATATCCCCGTGCTGGGCAAACAGGTTTTGCAGCTCTTTGAGTGAAGATTTTCAAGGTATTCACATAATGAAAACCTATACTTTGTTTCGGGCGAGTGTCCTGCTACTTATAATTTGAAATTCGAAATTCTATACAAGAAAAGTGAGCGCGAGAGCCCTCGGTGTGCCTGCTTGCTGCTGAAGTCAAAGTAAACTTTATTGTCATCTCCGCTACATACAGTCCAGTATATAGAGAGACGAGATGACGAGGCTCCAGTTACAGCAGTGAAAGTAAACAAACAATAAATATAAGAAGAGTAAGAAAATAAATATACACTTTAGGACTCGGGGTAAAGGGATCAATAACAATTTAAAATTTATAATTTGCAGTTTGATGATTTAATGCAGTGGCGATTCTAGGATCAGAGCTTTGGGGGTGCTGAGCACCCAGAGAGCTGCCCATCCAGGCAAGGTAAACTTTACTCATCACAATGAGACTTCTTCCCCGTCTCTGTCAGTCCCTGCATCCCTAAATGCCTCCAGTTGTCCCGAGTTCTCTCTGACTGCCTCCTTGGTGCATTTAAACCCCTGTTCCTCCCTGTCCTCATCGTCTGTTGTCTTCATCTCCGTTATCAGTCATCATAATTTTACCCTCTCTGTGCAAGTCTGCAAATTTCTTTATTAAATCATAAGTTTCTTAAATTCATCAAGTCTCTCTGTGCCTGGGTCCTAACATGACATCACTGTTTTGTACAATTTAATCCCCACATTTTTGAAAGAATAGCAAAACACTTTTTTGAAAAGTCTGTAACAAAACCATCAAATCTGATCAAGGTTATTAAAATGCTGTCAAAGAAGAATGGATTGGAATTTAAAAAAAAAATACATATCCTAACCTTAATTACTGGGGAAAAATGATGAATGATGCTCATAGTGAGTAAAAAGTAAACTGTGTGCATTTTTTGGACAGAGATTCACTTCTAAAGTGTATGTATAATACAATACAGATACATAAAAAATACACTCCAAAAATAGAAGAGTCCTTGAAATATACAAAATATTATTTGAAAATGGAGACACTTGGCCTTTGGTACAATGTATATGTAGTGGCGGCACTCCGTCTCTATTTCACTCTTCTGTACCACCTTTAGGAGTCAGTCCGGCAACATGCATTTGAAACGCGAGCAAGTCCAGGTACTTTTCTTGGGTAAAAGATGTTTATTGGAACTTTTCATTTACATGGCAAGACTCGGTCAAAAAAACTGTGTTGCTTCCAGCTTATCCGACTCCCCAACTACGGAATTACAGTGTGCCGGAAGCCCAAAATACTAAAAAGCGCATTAGAATGTTGCACTTCTATATTCTATGCCTTTAACAAAAAAAACACTTTGAAACCAACTAGAAATCACACTCCCAACATCAAACATGCATATCTCTCCTCCAATCATTTTACAAGTACCAATAAAATTAACCTTTAATTGGCTCTTACATCATCCGGCCCCTAATTGGTTAGGTGGGAGAACTAAACAATTACTAACTTACACATTAATCATTAAGAGCCAACCTAATTGTAATGTCCATGAACAAACATTCTTTCTCTTCATCGCTCAGATGAAGCCTCCTCCAGAAGACACAACTTGTTAACGGATCTTTCCAGGATGTTGCTTTTAGTTTTTACTTTCAATCTTCGGACTGTTCCACTTGAGTCTGGCAACGTCTCAACCACTCTCCCCATGAGCCAGGAGTTGCGTGGAGAAGAACTGTCCACCAGCAGCACAAGATCTCCGACCATGAAGTTTCTTCTCGGTTTCAGCCACTTCTGGCGCTCTTGCAGAAGTGGAAGATATTCACGAGTCCATCTAGTCCAAAACAAATCTGCTAGATATTGAACCTGTCTCCATCTTCTTCTGGTGTATGCATCATTTTTGTTGAAGACACCTGGAGGCATGAGGGGCTGTGACTTAAACAGCAGCAGATGGCTCGGCGTTAAAGCTTCAACGTCATTTATGTCTTCTGAGACACTTGTGAGAGGTCTGCCATTAATGATGCTTTCAATCTCACACATTATCGTATGAAGACAATCTTCATTTGGCACTTGTTCCTTCAAGAGAGCGCTGAGAATTCGACGCACTGTTCGAATTTGTCTCTCCCAAACTCCACCTTGATGTGAAGCAGCCGGGCTGTTAAAAATCCACTTTATACCTTTTGGTTGTAGGACTCTTTCTATTTTGTCGTTATCCAGTCTTTGAATGGCTTCCCTCAACTCCCTTTCCGCTGCCACAAAGTTTGTGCCATTATCTGACCTCATGATGGTAACTTGACCTCTTCTGCAGATGAAACGGCGAATCGCATTGATACAGGAGTCTGTGTCAAGACTGTCTGCAACTTCAATATGTACAGCTCTGAGAGTGAGGCAGGTAAACATGACACCATATCTTTTGACAGTACCCCGGCCCCGCTTGACATCAAATGGGCCAAAGTAGTCGACACCAGTGTTTGTAAACGGAGGTTTGTCTGGTAGAAGACGGTCTTCAGGTAAGTCTGCCATCTTCTGCTCACCAACCCTTCCAGAAATCCTACGGCAAGTTTGACATTTGCTGATTATCTTTCTAATTGCCGAATTGGCTTGAGGAATCCAATATCTGCATCGCAATTGCGCCAGCACATAATTGCGACCGCAGTGACCAGTTCGTTGATGGATGTCTCTCAAAATGATTTCAGAGATTTTGCTGTGTTTAGAAAGAATTGCTGGTTGTTTAGCATTTTCTGGCAAGCCTGATTTATTGAGTCTGCTGCCAACTCTCAGCATCCCATCTCGAAGAACTGGGTCTAATTTGAGCAGCTGGCTGCTACAACTGAGCTGTCCTCCCCTCTGTAGGATTTTGATCTCCTCTCCATGATGTTGTTTCTGGCTGAAACGAACAATTACTGATTCTGCAGCCTCAAGATCCTCCAAAGCAAGCGCTTTCTTTCCCATTGCAGATTTAAACGTCTCCATGTGCACTTGCAACTTTAACTTTTGCTTTTCAGGATCATTTTCATTCTTTTGGACTATTTTTGAGTACTGTTGCCTTTCTTCTTTTAACGTCCACAGCACCTTCCTTAGCTTCATTATCCAGGCTACTGCTCTTTTCAGTTTATTCCAGTCTGAATAGTAGTCAGTCACACGTTTCATTGGTTCCATGCCTTCCCCAACTTTCAGTATATTAACCGTTGCTGAAGTCTTGACTTCTGGATCATTTTGAAGGTTTTCCTTCTTTCTTACTGGCTGTTCTGGCCATTCGTTTTCATCTAGAAGATAGTTCGGCCCGTGAATCCATGAACCTCCTTCCAACAGATCTTTTGCCTTTAAGCCTCTGCTTGCTTGATCTGCAGGATTTTCTGCTGATGTCACATACTTCCATTGCGATGGCTTGGTTGCTTCTCGAATCAGTGAAACTCTATTTGCAACAAATGTTTTGAAGCGAGATGTTTCGCTATCAATGTATCTAAGCACAGTTGTGCTGTCCGTCCAGAAGACTGATTGTTGCAGAGGAACTTGAAGTTCTTGTCGCAGTAATCTGTCCATCCTCACTGAAATCACTGCTGCAGTCAGCTCAAGCCTAGGAATTGTGACTTGCTTGAGCGGAGAAACTCTTGATTTCCCAATGAGAAAGGCACAATGTCTCTTGCCTTGTCTATTTTCCATCAACAGGTAAGAGACAGTTCCATATGCGTAATCTGAAGCATCGGAAAAATGGTGCAACTGCGCAACAACAGTGCATCCGAAACCTGTAGGCTCTAGGCATCTACTCACATGGAAGTTGGAGAGGAGTACAACGTCTTCTTTCCATTTTTTCCAACTTTTTGCATGCTTTTCATTGATCTCCTTGTCCCAACCATGCTGCTCTTTACAGAGATCTTTCAACAAAAGATTTGCAGGCAAGATGACTGGTGCTAGAAAGCCAAGAGGGTCATAAATTGAATTAATGACTGACAAAATGCCTCTTCTGGTCATTGGCTTGTCTTGCAACCTTATAGTGTAAGTGAAGGTATCTGTTTCTGTGTTCCACTGTACACCTAGAGTTCTCTCAACTGGCAAAGTGTCATGCCTAAGATCCAGATCTTTCACCTCGTTGGCTCTGTGTTCTTCAGGAATTGACATCAACACTTTTCTACTGTTACTTGTCCATTTTGTTAATGTAAACCCTCCACTGGTACACAGAGCACGAAGATCACTGACTAATTTCACTGCAGCCTCTTCTGTAGCTACACTTTTCAGACAGTCATCTACGTAGAAGTTGCACAGGACTGTCTGAACAGCTTCTGGAGATGCTTCTTCCTTGTGATCTTCTGCCGTTCTTCTTAGCGCATATGAGGCGACACTCGGTGAGGAAGTAGCTCCAAAGAGGTGCACCATCATCCTATATTCCTTCATGGGCTCATCCAGCTTGCCATCTGGCCACCAGAGAAAACGAAGAAGATCAGCATCCTTTTCTGGTACATTGACTTGGTAAAACATTGATTCAATGTCTGCCATCAGTGCTACTGGCTTTTCACGGAATCTTAAAAGAACACCCACCAGTGTGTTAGTCAGATCCGGTCCCTGCAGTAACTCCTTGTTTAGAGACATATCCTGGTATGAAGCCGTACAGTCGAACACAACTCGCAACTTTCTCTTCTTCGGGTGATACACCCCATGGTGTGGTATATAGAACACTCTGTTGTCGTCACGGCTCAACTGGTGGTCTGGCACTGGAACTGCATAGCCCTTGGTGATGATGTTTTCCATGAAGCACTTATAATCTTCAAAAAACTGAGGATTCTTCTTAAACTTCCTGAACAAACATGCTATCCGCTGCTCCGCAACACAACGGTTGTTTGGCATTTGAAGATTCTCATTCTTAAGTGGCAATCCAATGTTATAGTGTCCATTTTCGAAGATGGTTGTCTTTTCTACTGCTCGTAGAAACTGTTTGTCTTCCTGTGACATTTCCTCTTTGTCATCATAACTACGTTCTGAAAAATCGATGTTATACTGTTGGACCAGTAGCTTCTCAACTTCCACTAAGGAGATTCGGCTTACTGAGAAATGTGGTTCTTTGTTTTCTGAGTCATTTAGTTCTTTTCTCATGGGTCCATTCACCACCCAACCAATGGTGGTCTTCACTGCATAAGGACCTCCATTTTGTCCATTAATGATACGCCATGGCTCCATTGCTTTTGCACAGTTGGCTCCTATAAGCAGGTCTAATTTAGCCTCTATCTCTGGTAGCCTCACTTCATGTAGATAAGGCCACTTCTGGATGTCTGACTGCTTGGGTATGTTTCCACTACTCACAGGTATACTAGTGTGAGTGAACACCTTGGGTAAGTCAACGAACTTGGAATCTTCCAACCCACACACTTCCAAGTCTGATATAACAAAACTGTTCATGAGTTTCTGTTCTCCTGGTTTTTCTTGACTCATGGTACTTAGAAGTATCCGTGTAGGCTTTCCTTTAACATTCAGTTTCCTTTGTAGATCTTCCGTGCAGAATGTTGCCGTGCTTCCCGGGTCCAAAAAGGCATATGTCTCTATATATTTATCACTCATTTTAGATTTGATCTTGACTGGTACTATAGAGAGCACACACTCCTCTTCTCCGGCCCCTGTAAGCCCACAAGTCTCTTGACTGACAGGAACTTGAGCACAGGGTGCCTCATTACCATCAGTAACATCCTTCCTTTCTGTTTCCACAGAGCTTTCTGAAGCACCTCCAAAACTGGGCTAAAATCGCCCCTGATTTAATGTCGCACACACAGCCCTTCGAAAGGGGAGGGGGGCTGGCTGCTTCCAAATAGAGGACATTTCGTTCATAATGTTGTAAATCCAAGCCCATTATGTATTCATGATTTGAATCCTGGGTTGTGTGAAATCTCAGAAATAAACCCTAGACAAAGTGAATCTGTGAACTAAGGTGTAGGTGTGTTAGGTTATGTTGTGGTGATCCTCAAGTTGGGGGATTTGTGTTCATACTGGAGTGCAAAATTAAAACCAAGATGGACAAGAAAAGTTCAAAGCCATCAGGTCCTCAGTTTAGAAAAAAGAGAAAAGAGGAAGAGAAACGAGCAAAAGATACAGGTAAGCAGATGTGTGATTGGATAATGGCAGGTCATCCAGAAACAATCAGAATCAGAATCAAAACACTTTATTAATCTCTAAGGAAATTATGTGAATTACAGTTGCTCCAAGAAGAAATGGTAAAAATAGCAACTGTAACAGACTAAACTCCAAACAATACATTATGTTACAGATTTTAATATTAATTAGTCATTGTTAATTGTTGATTTGTCCTGTTCTCATTGTATGAGGAATTATGATGGCTGTTTGGTAGCTGTTTGCATACAATGCCAGAGGGAGTGTTCGCCCGGGGCGCCAAATGGGCTAGGACCGCCACTGATCGTAAGAAAAGCTTGTCTTGACGAAGTAAACTTTTTTTTACAACTTCATACAAAAAGCTATAACTTTTGATAGAAGAGTCAGACACACATATTTATGGCTTTATCTTATAGAATTCAATATCCCCGTGCTGGGCAAACAGGTTTTGCAGCTCTTTGAGTTAAGATTGTCAAGGTATTCACATAATGAAAACCTATACTTTATTTTGGGCGAGTGTCCCATTCAAATGCATGTAATCGTAAGAAAAGCTTGTCTTGACGAAGTAAAGCTTTTTTGTAAAACTTCATATAAATAGCTGTAAGTTTTGATAGAAGACTCAGACACACATATTTATGGCTTTATCTTATAGAATTCAATATCCCCGTGCTGGTGTTGGATTATAATATTATTTTATGCCATGTTAGACCCCTAATTAAAGATTGTGAATTATTATGTAGTTTTAGTTTGTATTATGCTCCTGAATTAGAACAAGGTGATAACTATTACATTTGGTAAACTGATTTGCATTATATTAGACTGCTGATTTATTGTGAATGAATGATAGTGTTTTATGATGCATTATACTGTGAGTTATAAGAAATACTGTTCCAGAAAGTCATCGCCTTATTTGTCTGGTTAGAAGAGAACAGAGCATACTGCCCCATCTCAGCAGGAGCAGATACACAGGGAGCCATGTGTGATGGCATCAGCCACACAGGGGTAAATTAGTCAATTTTTCACTTTATTAGTTTGCTTTGCAGTTTTCTTCATTAATATAATTCATTAATCATTTGGTTAAACCTAGCACTGATATTGTGAGGCGCGCACATAATAACATTGTGTGGTTTTTCTAAAATGTTTTGTTATATTAATTATGTTTCTCTTTCTTTGAGTTACCTGGGTTTGGGCGGTGGCTGTTTCCTGTCTGGGCAAAAGGCGTGGCTGAGGACTCTGTGAACAAAATGCCTGCTCAGCAGGACCAACCATGGGCTTACCAGGAGCAGGGGTGTTTTAGGTGTAGTTAGGTTATTCTGTGCTTAGTTAATATTAGTGTGTTTGTGTTTTCCCCCCTATTTTGTTCAAATGGTTTGGCCAAATCATTATAAAAGCTACCCTCATGTGTCTTTGTAATTAGGTCAGTTTGTGAGTTAAGTTGTGTCTCACTTTGTTTTGTTTAAGTTTCTGGAAATTACTTTTCGTAGAGTTATATTTAGTTGACCTCTTTTATGGGCCTGCTAAGTATGTTTTTGAATTTTGTTAATTTTGAACTTTTTGAGGGTTAAAATAAAGAAAACCCTTTTTGAAGATATTTTTTTGCCTGTGTCCTCTTTGCTTTGGCTGCTTGGTCCCTCACAATTGGTGGCAGCGGTGGGATCTGCCAGTTGAGGACACAGTTTTTTTTTCTTTGAGGTTTTCTCACCCCCAGAAAAAGAAAAGGAAAATGCATCGGGGAGGAAAGGTGGAAAAGAAGAAAGGAGTAACTGTTCAGAAGGAAGCTGATGCTGAGGAGGAAATTGGAATCTCTGAAATGGTGGAGAGCACTGAGGTTGAAGAAAGGGAGCCATCTCTGTCAGATCTGATGTCAATATTGCAAGCTCATATGGGTCAACAGGAGGCTCGGGAAGCAAGGCAAGAAGAGGTAACTGCACGACAAGAACAAAAATTCAAAGCATTGCAACATCAGTTTCAGCTTTTACAGTTAGAGGTGCAGTCCCGGACATCACCAGTACCAGAGCTACCATTACCTACCACGGAGTCACCAGAGTCAAGGGAGCTACCTTACATTTCTAGTTCTCCTCAAGCTCAAGCTGAATCCAGGCAGTCATTATCAGGTCAGTTTTCATTGCATGAACCCAGACTGGAAAAGTTGACTGATAGTGATGATATTGAGCATTTTTTTGACTACATTTGAACGCATTGCCTTAGCATATCGTTGGGAAAAAACAGACTGGGTTTTTCGATTAATACCACTGCTAACGGGCAAGGCAAGAGGGGCATACGTTCATATGGATATTGATGACTCTCTCAGCTATGACAAAGTTAAAGCTGCAATTTTGTCCAAGTATGATGTTAACCCTGAGACCTACAGGCAGCGATTCCGTTCACTGGAAGTCAGGCTTGATGAGAACCCTAAGGAGTTGTATGCTCGACTTAAAGATCTGTACGGGAAATGGATTCAACCAAAAGGTAAAACGAACCAAGAAATTGGTGAAATAATCATTCTTGAACAATATTTGAGAATGTTGTCCTCTGAGCTACAGGTTTGGATTCGAGAGCACAACCCGTCTTCTGCAGCGAAGGCAGCTGAGCTGGCAGAAGTATTTGTAGCTGCCAGGAGGAAAAGGCAACCTTGGACCTGTAATGCAAATAAAATGCCAAAGGAAGGCCCCAAATCAGCCCAGATGTATCATCAAAGGCCATTTTCAGCAGATAAAACTCCTGTGGGTGAGAACCAGTTTGCTGGTAGACCATTAAAAAATTCAAAAAAGATCATTTGTTACCTCTGTGGGTTAGAGGGCCACACAAAGCCAATGTGCCCAAAAACCTCAGCTAAGATGGTTCAAATGTGTTTCATGCCACGTTCACATGCTGAACATGGGCTCCAGTGTGACCAGACTGTTAAAATGATAAAAATTGAAGCTAATGGAACAACTTTAAGAGCTTTACTTGATTCTGGCAGTTCACGTACACTGATACACAGAGATTTTGTGCCCCCCAATATTGTCCGTGTCAGTGATACCATCCCCATTTGTTGTGTGCACGGAGATGAGAAGATGTACTCAACAGCTGACATGTACATTAAGGTGAATGGACAGACTTACCTTCTAAATGTTGGGGTGGTTGATAACCTGCCTTATTCAGCTATTCTGGGACGAGATTTTCCAGTGCTTTTTGATTTGTTGGAGTCAGACCAGAATCATCAATGCAATGTGGCTGTTACTAGAGCTCAAGCTCAAAAATCTAGTGAAACCTCAGAAGTTTTCAATGCCTTGCCATTTTTTAATGAGGAATGGGAAGTTGCACCTGGGAAGCCTCGGAAAAGTCGCAGACAGAGGAGACAGGAGAAGTTCCAGCATACTATAGTACACCCAGAAATGCATACTGACCCAGACTTGCCTTTGGGACTTCAAATTCCTGGCAATATAATAGAGTTGCAAAAAACTGATCCTAGTTTAGCTTCCTGTTTTCAGCGAGCGATAGACAAGGACCAAGTAGAGGAGGCAGGCATTAACAAAAGTGACTATGTCTTACAAAATGGCATACTTTACCATCAGATGGGCTCACTTCTGAAGCTAGTGGTCCCCCAAGAAGTTAGAGAAACCGTGCTTAATTTGGGACACTCTATTCCCTGGTCTGGCCACCTTGGTAAGCACAAAACCACAGCTCGTATTAAACAACATTTTTTCTGGCCTGGCCTCCATAGAGATGTAGCCTACTTCTGTAAGAGCTGTCCTCAGTGCCAGATGACATCCTCCAAAGTCCCTTCCAAAGCTCCCCTCCAACCACTGCCTATTATTGGTACCCCATTTGAGCGCCTCGGAATGGATATTGTTGGACCCGTTGAGAAGAGTAAGTCAGGGAATCGCTATATGCTTGTAATCACTGATTATGCAGCTAAATATCCAGAGGTCTTCCCACTGAAATCCATCAAGGCAAAATCAGTAGCTTTCTGCCTTGTACAGCTCTTCGCAAGAGTAGGGTTCCCACAGGAAATACTGACTGATCAGGGGAGTAACTTTATGTCCAACTTACTAAAACAGGTGTATAAGCTGCTGGGCATTAGAAGCCTGAGAACCACCCCATACCATCCTCAAAATGATGGGCTAACAGAACGGTTCAATCAGACTCTGAAGCAGATGCTCCAGAAGGTGGTAGATAAGAATGGTGCTGATTGGGATCAGTGGCTTCCTTATCTTCTCTTTGCCTACAGGGAAGTGCCACAAGCCTCCACTGGTTTCTCTCCTTTTGAACTTTTGTATGGGTATGAGGTACAAGGACCTCTAGCCCTGTTAAGAAACATCTGGGAGGGAGGCAAGGAAAAGATGGACTCTGTTAACATTGTTTCCTATGTTGTGCAGATGAGGGAGCGACTGCAGAAAATGAGTGAGCTTGCTCAGTCAAATATGACCAAAATCCAGCAGAAGCAGAAGTTTTGGTATGACCGAGCAGCTCGTCAGAGGTCTTTTAGTCCTGGACAAAAGGTGTTGGTGCTCCTCCCCACTGACAACAACAAGCTATTGGCTAAGTGGCAAGGGCCCTTTGAGGTTCAGAAGAAATTGGGGTCCACTACTTACCAAGTGTTCATCCCTGGAAAGCCACGCTCCAGCAGGGTTCTGCACATAAATCTTTTGAAGGAATGGGCGCAGCGCCCTGAAAAGACAGCAGAGGTGATGCTCATAAGGGGTGTTCCAGAGGAAGAAGAGGTCGGTGAGCAATACTTGCCTTCTGCTGATGTGGTAGATTTTGACCTTAGTCATCTGCCAGATGATAAACAGCTTCAGGTGAGAGCTGCATGCAACTCTGAGGTGCTTCAAGTGAATCCTGGCCGAACAGATATTGTTGAGCATGACATTGTCATTAAAGAGGGCGTCTCAGTAAAGCGTTTGAGCTACAGGATCCCTGAACGTCTGCTGATATCCCTGAAGAAGGAAATTGACCTCATGTTGTCCTTGGGGATCATCGAGCCATCAAAGAGTGAGTGGTGTAATCCGGTGGTCCTGGTGCCAAAGAAGGATGAAAGCATGAGGTTCTGTATAGACTTCAGGTACCTAAACTCAATATCACTGTTTGATTCATACCCCACGCCACGCATTGATGATTTGCTGGAACGGCTGGGGAAGGCAAAGTACTTGACCACACTTGACCTGTGCAAGGGATATTGGCAGGTGCCACTCACGGAGCAATCAAAGAAGTTGACTGCCTTTCGAACACCTTGGGGTCTCTTCCAGTTTACAGTGATGCCATTCGGGCTGCATGGGGCTCCAGCAACCTTTCAGAGATTAATGGACCAAGTACTATGTGGTTTCTCAGATTTTGCATCTGCATATCTTGATGATATTGTCATCTACAGCACCACATGGGAGGAACACTTGGAACATCTGCATGCTGTCTTCGACCGTCTTGGCACTGCTGGGTTGACGGTGAACCCCTCTAAGTGTGTTTTTGCCTCTGCTGAGACTGCGTACCTGGGCCATGTGATCGGGAATGGGGTGATCAAGCCTCAGGTCAGTAAGATTCAAGCCATTGAGTCTTGTCCTCTCCCACAGACAAGGAAGCAATTAAGATCCTTTTTGGGCATGGCAGGCTTTTATCGTCGGTTCATACCACGATTCTCCACCAGGGCAGCTCTACTAACGGACTTGATAGGCATCAAGTGTCCTAATCAGATTAACTGGACAGAGGAGGCTATAGCAGCTTTCAAGGACATCAGTCAATCACTGAGTAGTGAACCAGTTTTGTACAGTCCAGACTTTAATGAGCCCTTTTTCCTTCAAACTGATGCATCTCATAGGGGTCTGGGAGCAGTGCTACTTCAAGGTTTGGAAGGAGAACGTCATCCTGTTGCTTATATCAGCCGAAAGCTGTTCCCAAGAGAGGTTCGGTATTCAACAGTGGAAAAGGAGGCCCTTGCCATCAAGTGGGCCCTTGATTCCTTCAGGTACTACCTCCTTGGAAGAGAATTCACCCTGGAGACGGATCACAGTGCACTTCAGTGGATGGAAAAGATGAAAGATAAGAACGGAAGGATCACAAGATGGTACCTTGCTCTGCAACCTTTCCGGTTTGTCATCAAGCACATTCCTGGGAAGAACAACGTTACTGCCGACTTCCTCTCTCGCTGTACCAGCGAGAGTCCTGAAGAGGGGGGGTGTGTGATGGCATCAGCCACACAGGGGTAAATTAGTCAATTTTTCACTTTATTAGTTTGCTTTGCAGTTTTCTTCATTAATATAATTCATTAATCATTTGGTTAAACCTAGCACTGATATTGTGAGGCGCGCACATAATAACATTGTGTGGTTTTTCTAAAATGTTTTGTTATATTAATTATGTTTCTCTTTCTTTGAGTTACCTGGGTTTGGGCGGTGGCTGTTTCCTGTCTGGGCAAAAGGCGTGGCTGAGGACTCTGTGAACAAAATGCCTGCTCAGCAGGACCAACCATGGGCTTACCAGGAGCAGGGGTGTTTTAGGTGTAGTTAGGTTATTCTGTGCTTAGTTAATATTAGTGTGTTTGTGTTTTTCCCCCCTATTTTGTTCAAATGGTTTGGCCAAATCATTATAAAAGCTACCCTCATGTGTCTTTGTAATTAGGTCAGTTTGTGAGTTAAGTTGTGTCTCACTTTGTTTTGTTTAAGTTTCTGGAAATTACTTTTCGTAGAGTTATATTTAGTTGACCTCTTTTATGGGCCTGCTAAGTATGTTTTTGAATTTTGTTAATTTTGAACTTTTTGAGGGTTAAAATAAAGAAAACCCTTTTTGAAGATATTTTTTTGCCTGTGTCCTCTTTGCTTTGGCTGCTTGGTCCCTCACACCAAGGTCGTAGCTTAGGCGCTGTGTGTGAGAAAGAATGTGAATGTTTAGGCTTTTATGATTAGGTGGGGGCCACTAGAGGCTATAAGAGTTTGATCAAGGCTCCACCATTTTGAGATTTGATGCTGTCTGCTGTATGGTGTCCATCTCCCACGCGTGTATTAATTAAATCATCGTTTGACTTGACCCGGCCGGACCAGTGTGGTTATTTTTGGTTTTCCTCATGTATCCATCCCCAATATTTGAATCCGTAACAGTTTTGGGGGCTCGTCCTGTGGTATTGGGGTGGAAGATTTGGAGGTTTGGACGGTCCGAGGTGGTTGAACGGGCAGGCACGAGCCAGTGGTCTGACGTGAGTGGGCAAGCCGGCACATCTAAAGGTGAGGCACAACCTGTTGAATGTAAATCCATACTGTGCCAAATTGGACTGTATAAATTAAAAGTCTACTCACTGAAATTACTGGTGAAGGCCTGTTTTGATTTTGATGAAAAATCTCATGAGTGTTGAAACTTGAAGTAAGCTTATAAGTTATAATACTGGGTTAGAGTCCCAAGATAAAGGAAAATAATACTGGGTTCGAGTCCCAGGTAGTTTGATAGGGAATTGGTCATTTTGTGAGTTAGAGTCTCCATTGGTCTAAGGATTGCATCTGTGTTGGCCATGTTGCGAGTTAGAGTCTCCATTGTCCATAACGTTGCATCTGCGTTAGTTATACTCTTGTTTTAGAGGGTTGACGGCAGTTTAAAAGTATTATAAATTATCTAAGAACGGCAATAGCTAAGAGGCGCATTGCCTGGAGGTTACGCTCCCTCCTGGCCACGGACGCGCTACCTTGACTTGTCGGCGAACAGGGTTAGTTCAGTTTGGCTTGACTGTGGGGTATGGGCATCCTGGAATAAGCTAGGTTAGAGTCTCCTTACCGTGTTGAACGGTATCTGCGCTTTTTTTGGACACTCTAAATTGAGTTAGGGATTTTAGAGATGAGGCCAGATACAGTTAGAGTCTGATACTGGTTAATTGAGTACAAAAAAGTTGGACTTTCTTCGGTTGGACCCGTTATCTTAAATTTGTCAAAATTGTGTAGGCGCTAAAACTTTCAGGCCTGAGAGTGATTGTAAATATAAGATGTCTTTGTAATATAATAGAGAGTTGAGTGTGAAACAAGGCTGTGTGTGACGACAGCGCGCTATTTTTAGACAGTGTGTGAACATGCAAATGAGGTGGCTGCTGTGAAGCCCACAGAGGACTTCCTGTTTAGCGTGTTATTGAGTTTTATAAGTATGATTTGCAAACAATGATACATGCCTGTAATTAAAACGCTGATTTTGCTGATTATAATATTATAAATAAAGTTTTGAATGACTACGGAGAATGGCTTTGCGGCTGCTGGGGGTGAGTAGCTTTGTGTCTGTGACCGGAAATTTGCATGCCCATAAAAGGCAACTGCCTGACTGTGTGAACTATGCACCGAGAGAGAGTAAAATCTAGGCAGATGAACCAAATGGATGTTTTAAGAAAAATAGTAAATGAATGTTTTAGTCTCTTAATACAGGTGGATTTCTCTCAACCTGGAAACCTGAGTACAGCAGCAAAAGGATAGATTAACAAAATTGGGACGACAGACAGGCCAAGCTCTGGCTCAAAATTTTACAGCTTGACCTCTCACTTTGTCCCTACCTGAAAAAGAAGCTTAAAGGACATCTTCTCCTCCAGTCATCGGTTACCATCACTGGAAATTTTCAGGCAAGTTTTTCACTGAATTGTTTTTGGCACCATGTGTCCCTGAATCTCACAAGCAAGCTCTAATTCCTGGCTGAAGACATGGAATGCTGTTATTTAAGGTGGGAAATCAAAATTTGGGAAACAAAATTAAAAACACACACAATTAGAGAAATGCCTTGTTGGAGAAAAAAGTTAAAATAACCCACCCACAAACGCACACACACGCAATGAAGAAACAGCTTACATTCATGAACACGTGAAGATTTTCCAGCAAGGTTAAAGCAGCGAAACTTAACATACACCTGTTGTTACATGATAAAGTTTATCCACTACTAACAAATAAACTCTCTGGGTTGCAGGACAACAACTTGACTTCAAAAAGAAAGACACTGGTATGACAAACCAGTGATGAAACAACAAATTTAGTGGTTAAAAGAGTCAAAATGTTTTCCTCTGATTGATTAATACAAGTGATTACTGAATGAAATAAAATTCCTTTTTTGAGTTATTAAACATGATCTTAAGAATTTTAACGTGTACCTGTGTTGTCCTGTCAACTTGGTGGGTTATGAGTTGATTATATAGTGAGAAAAAACAAAAAAAAGGGGGGGAGAAGGCTGACACAGGGCCTGGCCCCTCTCTGAATAACACAGCCAAAACAACATCATTTTCCTGTTCGTCTGTTTTTGTTTTGTTTTTGTTTTTTCTCTTTATGCTTAATTACAGGCTGCTTTGTCGGCCCGGAAAGCCGAGGCTGACCTGGACTCCTGCTCTCCCCTTTACCATCTTTGCTCTCCCTTCTACCATCTTTGATGTGACCCTGACCAAATGCTACAGCAGCTGGACCCACCACAACAGCCTGAGAATGTCAACAGTGCTGCAGGAAAGCTATCTCATGCAGCGGAGACGGAGAACGTTAAATCCAAGGCCCGTTTCACTACACGGGGGAGATTTCCAGACAGCTTCAGCTGACAGAGCTGTGACGAGACGCATATTAAGCCCGGATGAAAAGTGAGGCCGAGCAAAAGAATGCTGACCTTAACAACTCTGCATTAAAACTGTGCAGGACAGTGACGGACCAACACGGATGATCGGGCAGCAAAAAGGGCGTGCCAGAGACACGAGTAGTAACTGAGGTCACCTCATGTTAATCTTCTATTTACAGGTGTCAAAAGTAGTCACCAAGTTCATGTTGAAGTGAAGTTCAATTCAATTCAATTTTATTTATATAGCGCCAAATCACAACAAATGTCGCCTCAAGGCGCTTCATAGATACAGAGAAAAGCCCAACAATCATATGACCCCCTATGAGCAAGCACTTTGGCGACAGTGGGAAGGAAAAACTCCCTTTTAACAGGAAGAAACCTCCGGCAGAACCAGGCTCAGGGAGGGGCGGCCATCTGCTGCGACCGGTTGGGGTGAGAGAAGGAAGACAGGATAAAGACATGCTGTGGAAGAGAGACAGAGATTAATAACAGATACGATTCAATACAGAGAGGTCTGTTAATACATAGTGAGTGAGAAAGGTGACTGGAAAGGAAAAACTCAATGCATCATGGGAATCCCCCGGCAGCCTACATCTATTGCAGCATAACTAAGGGAGGATTCAGGGTCACCTGGTCCAGCCCTAACTATATGCTTTAGCAAAAAGGAAAGTTTTAAGCCTAATCTTAAAAGTAGAGATAGTGTCTGTCTCCCGAATCCAAACTGGAAGCTGGTTCCACAGAAGAGGGGCCTGAAAACTGAAGGCTCTCCCTCCCATTCTACATGAAGTTCATGTTAATACAGGTTTTGTTTGGAGACAATTGTGAAGACGCAGGCTCTGGGCGGAGCCAGGAGTTGAACAGATCTAACATGACAATTAACTTGATTTCATTCCCTAAGACAGGATAACAAGACTGGAGCAACTACACTGGATAGGAGAAAGTCTGATACTTTCTAAGATATGAGGTCACTAACCTTTTCTTTTAATTTTCTAGCTCCGTTGAATTGACACATGTTAGAATTAGAAATGGCTAATTTGTTTTTGATGTCTTTTATTAGAATGAGTGGTTTTAATCATTTTCATACATACCTTGCAAATGTGCTTATAATGAGTTGGCACTCGGTCTTTTGAAGGTTATAAGCTTCGTTCGGCGATAGTCCGGACTGATAAAGTGTAGGAAATGCCAGTGCAGTGGGCTAAATGCAAACACGCTTACACACACATACACTAAATTAGGATAAGTCCTTGGGACATTCTGAATGTTCTAAACCAATTCTGAACCACCAAAAGATCAGTAGACAGCAACATTAGATTGTTAGAGCTAGGAAGAGAGGTGTTTTGGTTTTCTGTCTCTTACAGAGAAAGGAACAGACACCAGACGAGGTCACAGATATACGAGGATCCTTCGCAGCAGAGACAGACATGGTGACTGCTGAAACATCAACTGGGTTCAAGTGTCATGGCATTTTGGGCTCCAGTTAGTCACCTCAAAAGGATGGTTCCCATAAACAAAGCAATAACCATGAAGGGGTTGACGGAAATCCAGGAACACCAGACCAACGACGTTCGAGAGGCTCTTGGTCATAAGGGGGACACGTTCCTGTTCCTTTTTCTGGGGAACACAGCTGTGACCCCAGAATACACAGATCATTGTTTGAAATCGGGGCAGAATAATCCCCTGATCTGTGCAACGACTGAAGGGTTGTCTAACCCCTGAGGTTGAAGGAAGAAGAGCAGAGGCTCACCCGACTGGAAGACACTGGTGCCTACAGCCATAAAATAAAGGTTAAAAGCTCCTCGGACAGAGGTTCTAGTCGTTTGAAGGGTATAAGGTAGCACCGAAATAAAGTTGTGGGAGAACTGGGGAGTGATGGGAGTATCATCTGTACCTACTATTGTTGTTGTAATAAAAGTTTTTCTTGCATCTGAACTGCGCAAACACAGAGGTCATCTCACATATGGTTCACCCAACAGGGGGACAAAAGGGCCTCAGGGGTAAGAAGAAATGAACCCGGCAACACTGGATTGCAGGGTGTAAGTGACCTCTTTAAGTCTAAAGAGCTCATCAGGGGGAATTGTTGGATTATAATATTATTTTATGCCATGTTAGACCCCTAATTAAAGATTGTGAATTATTATGTAGTCTTAGTTTGTATTATGCTCCTGAATTAGAAGAAGGTGATAACTATTACATTTGGTAAACTGATTTGCATTATATTAGACTGCTGATTTATTGTGAATGAATGATATTGTTTTATGATGCATTATACTCTGAGTTATAAGAGATACGGTTCGAGAAAGTAATCGCCTTATTTGTCTGGTTAGAAGAGAACAGAGCATACTGCCCCATCTCAGCAGGAGCAGATAAACAGCTTTTTGAGTGAAGATTTTCAAGGTATTCACATAATGAAAACCTATACTTTGTTTCGGGCGAATTCCCCATTCAAATGCATGTATATGTAAGAAAAGCTTGTCTTGACGAAGTAAAGCTTTTTTGTACAACTTCATATAAAAAGCTGTAAGTTTTGATAGAAGAGTCAGACACACATATTTATGGCTTTATTTTTTAGAATTCAATATCCCCGTGCTGGGCAAACAGGTTTTGCAGCTCTTTAAGTTAAGATTGTCAAGGTATTCACATAATGAAAACCTATACTTTGTTTCGGGCGAGTTGCCCATTCAAATGCATGTATATGTAAAAAACGCACTGTCGTGACGAAATAAATCGTTTTTGTACAACTTCATATAAAAAGCTGTAAGTTTTGATAGAAGACTCAGACACACATATTTATGGCTTTATCTTATAGAATTGAATATATCCCCGTGCTGGGCAAACAGGTTTTGCAGCTTTGTGAGTGAAGATTTTCAAGGTATTCACATAATGAAAACCTATACTTTGTTTCGGGCGAATTCCCCATTCAAATGCATGTATATGTAAGAAAAGCTTGTCTTGACGAAGTAAAGCTTTTTTGTACAACTTCATATAAATAGCTGTAACTTTTGATAGAAGAGTCAGACTGTTAGGTTTTGTATTGTTGATTGTCATTTATGCTTAGAAATATCTACTTATATATGCTTAGAGGTGTATAATTAATTGTGTAGTGATGGATGTGTGATCTTTAGCAGGCTGCAAAGGCTTGGTGTGCATTCCAGAGTGTTCTGGAATCCACACCTACATCCTGGGAGCATGGGAAGAGGTCGTACATTGTTTTATTGTTTTATGGTAGGATAAACGTAGCTATATCTGTTTTAGTCTGAGTGCCTTTTGTTTAGATGAACTGGTGGACTTTCCAGACCAGTAGGTTTAGGGAAGTCATTTATGGGGTCATACTCTGACCCCACACACACACACACACACACACACACACACAGTATTCTTTGTTCACATGTATACCTATGTAAGATGTTATATGTTAATGAACCTATGCATATTCATGTAAACACAATAAAAGGAGTGCTATGGGGAACCTGGCTGAGAGTCTGACGGAGGTCAAGTGGTGGAACGACACTTGGCTCCAGGCAGGTCTCCCTCATGCATGAGTAACATGAAGAACTTTGCCTACTTTGTGTCTTGCTTTGCTGTGTAATTATATTGTCTTCAACGTTCCAGCGAATAGGTTCAAGCTACAAACCTATCATTAATTGGTCCTTCGATGCCGGATCCCTGGAGTCGACATTCACCGAGGGGAGAAGAGACACACTGAAAGACTGACGTCAGCCAGGAAGTTCCTGTGGATGAACTGTCTGTCTTTCCTCCTCGATGAATGACGATCGGCGGGATCCGAGGCTGATATTACACGCTAAGCAACACCAAGTAAGTTCCTAGAGCCCGACTCTATAACCGTGTGGTTGTGCAGTCTCCGCCACTTTGTGAGGCGTTGAGAAGTTCGCTACTTTGTGGAGCGATACGTGAGTTTTTCGCTGCTTTGTGGAGCGATAAGTGAGTTTTTCGCTGCTTTGTGGAGCGATAACTGAGTTCCTCGCTGCTTTGTGGAGCGAGAGGTGAGTTCTCCGCCGCTTTGTGGGGCGTTGAGAAGTTCCGCGGGGTCCAGACTGTGCTGGACAATAGGCCTATTTTGTGTTGTTGTTGTTGTGTTTGAGTGTGTTTGTGTGAGTGGGTGCGGAGCAGAACATGTGGTCTGTGACACAGGCTCTTGTTGTTATCAAGGGTTCCTAAGCAACCAAGAGTGCGTCAGAGGGTGACAGATGTTTATGCTGGACTTTGGCAGCGCAAAGTATTTAAATAAAAGAGAGCGACGGCTCCTTAGCTGCGCGGGTACACGCGAGCACGGTCGCGCGGGTTTCACGCGGACCTGAGCCGTGCGGTTAATCGCAGGCTTATAAACAAAAGAGAGCGACGCCTATGCTGTGCGGGTTCACGCAGGCTGGGGAAAGTTAAAGGCCTATTTGTGTTGTTTGTGTACGTCTGTGTCAGTTGTTAAAAGTAATCTGCATGAATCTTAGGGTTGCTCAAATTCGGTACAATGACATATGAGATGAAGTGATATAGGTAAATATTTTAACTAATTACGTGCATAGAGGCACTTGACCTGTCTGAAAAACTGTCATCCTAATATGAGCCATGGTTGAGATATAGAGCACACCTATGAAAACAACCAATATGCTGAACCCTGTATGAAACATCTAAAAGTACATGATGGAGAAGCTGAATTGAATATGAAAGTGCAAGTCTTTGCCACTGTGGGGCAAAGCACGCAACCACTGTGTGAGGTTGCGTTGTGGTCTCTTCTGAGCTGATGAGCAAGCTACACATTATCAGATCAGGAGCTGGCTGAGAACTCTTCAAAGAGAAGGAAACAGAACTATGATAACTATGATAACTGGAGTGTGCAGCGTTTCCGTGAGTTCAGTTTCTTCTTTCAGATGCGCAGCAGTTTTCCTGCATCTTGACTCATGTGTGTAGAGTGTTCATAACATCAGCATCATGTTTTTGTTTATTTGTTTTGTTGGGTTGAAAAATAATTAAATAAACTTGTGATCATATTTATGGATCACCATGGCACATGCCATTGGCCAAATGATTTATTTACGCAGATGAAAAAAGTGAGTGTGAATGTGTCTGACGTCACAGTGTTTTTGTGCGCTGTGTAAAAGTAATTGCCTCTGATTGTGAGAGCGGTGATTCTGCAGGTCACCAGCTATTGAAAAAAAAAAAAGAGTACAATAGAGACAAAATTTACATTGTAGATGAAAAATAATCATAGGAAAAAGGTTTTGTGTTTATCAGCCAAGAACAACTACAATCTCATTTTCTGCTTTTAAGAAAGGACTGTTCACAAAAACAGAGAGAGAGATATGTGTGTTGATTAAGCAGTGATGATAATATTGAAAATGTCTTAGTTTGTCACTTTCAGATGAAAAGCAGACCTGAATCAATTTTCCACATGCAGCGGTTGGAAGAAAGTTATAGTTTAACATCATTGGAAACGTTCAGGCCAAGTTACTGGCTGACTTATTTACAGCTCCATGTGTCCCTCAACCTCACAAGCAAGCTCTCACTCCTCCCTGAAGACAAGGAATGCAGCTCCAAAGAGCAATAACATGGCAGATAAAGAGACAGCAGCAAAGTCCTGAGCAAAGAGTCCCAGCAAGCAGCAGCAGTGTGGACAAATAGCATCAGAGAAGAAGAGCAAACCCATCATCCTGCCTGATTGGATGAATGCCACTGTGTTTCCAACAAGCTGCAACTTCACTGTGCATGTGAAAAGAACATTTGAGGAGAACTGAGGAGACTGTTGGAGTTTGACATTTGCCACCTTTGGAGTAAAATGGCAAGAAGAGACAGTGGAACACAGGACAAAGCGGAAGGAGAACTGCCTGCTATTAGACTGTTGAAGTGGGAGAGGACAACAGAGTGAGAGCAGTGGTGAGAACACATAGGAATTTTGTTTTTAATATGGGAAATCAAAATTTGGGTTAGCAAACCTGGGGAAAAGAAAACTGACTGCTTAAGTTGGAAAATTGTGAAGGAGTCTGAAACACTGCAAAAAAAGAAACATATACAAAATCACACACACAAGCAGAACATGCATTAACCCTACTAACACAAACACAAGAGAGCTCATGAAGATTAGACAACATCTTGAGCATGTGAGTCTGTTTATCATCTTGTCCAAGTCACTTAGTGTGATGAGAAGTGATGCAAAGATCAATGGACTCATAGCACATCAGTTAAGAAATGATCAAATAATAGCAGAGAAGTGTGTAGGAAAGGCAGCTTTAAGAGCATGCCCTGCTGGAGATGCAGCTCCACAGACATTGATTAAACCTGCCTAATAACACAAACACACATGCAATGAAGATCAGCTTGTTATCTTTCATCAGTGTTAAAATAGTGTGAATTTAACAGACACTTGTTATCAAATGCTGAATTTATCCAATGAAAAAATTGACTCTCTAGGTTGCAGGACAACAGTTTAACTTTTGTGAAAAAAAAAAAAGATTCTGGTTTGACCACCCAGTGATCAGACAATAAATTTAGTTGTTAATATAGTAAATTGGGAGATGCTTTCTGCTTGATTGATGCAGCACAAATAATTTACTGTATGAGGGAAATTCTATTTTTGTGATAACATTTTGAACATGCATTTCTGTTGTCCTGTCATCTTAGTGGGTTAATAGCTGATATGCAAATTAGTTGATCGTTCTTAGATTGAGGAAAGGTGACTGAATTCTAGCACGAGTGAATGAGATGTGTTGGAGCTTGTTGTGTGTTGAGTGGAGACTCTAAAACACTGAGTTTCCTGTTTTGATGTGCGAGTGAATCCTGTACCTAAATACACAACTCTGAATACGTCAGAACAAACTTCTTTTGTGAAGTGCATGACAACACGTCACATGTTTTATGATGAAGGGAAAAAGGAAAACTGAATAAAATGGGTGTGTGTGGCCTAAATGAGTGAAAAGCACAGATCTGGGGATTAAACTCCTAGCTAATAACATATTAGGCTTATGTTGTGTGTTGTGCAGCTGATGGTTGGTTTGGAGTGAATCTAGCTGATGATTTTTCTTTTGTTGTGAAGTTGAGCCTGCCAATTAGTATGATGGTATGATAAACCGTGCTAATGGTATGATTTACCCTCCTGAGATGAGGAGCATGTGTCATGACTTAACAAGGCCTTTTTATTTTGTTACTTTCACCGTGCACTGAAAGTTTTGTTCGATAATCTCTGTTTGAGCAGATCTGCACGATTAGAACAGAAAGCGCTGTACGACACGTCGTCGAGAAAATTGTTACAAGTGAGCTTCTCCACATTAAAATGGGCTCAGGAGAAAGTCACTTATCTGGGACAATTAGAGAGTAAGTTCCTGCCCAAAAAGGATTCAGCGAGGTAATCCGATCTAAAGTTCTTCTTTTTCTTTTTGAAATGACGTCATTTTGCTGAGAGTGGAAACGTAATGCGACGATCGATTCCACTATTAGCAAAGAAAGAAAGAATGAATGTATGAATGAATGAGTGAAAGAGAAAAAAAACTGATTGGTAAAAGCTGACAAAAGCTGACAAGGCTTGACCACTACTCAAGGTTAACCTCCACCTAGACAGGACAAAAGGGTGGATGAATCTATGTGTGTTTCCTTTTACAGGAGCAGAAAGATGACATCAACATTCGAGGTTGCGTGACGATTTAACCTTTTAAATGCCACTTTCTGTGTCTGTGCATCTACCAGGGGTGTTATTCACTACCTTGTGTTGCTCACAGAGGAAACTGTGAGAAAGAGTGTATACATCTGCGCAGCGCTAACATTTGCATTTTCTTTTCTACAGCATTACAGTTCTTCATGTGAGTTGATCATGTGATTTATACCAGGACAGCTGGTTGATGTTTTTTCCTACTATAGGATTTCTGGGTTTATGTGTGAAGAAAACTGTGTTTATAGGTTATGAGTGGTGATGCTGTTACACTGTGTTTTTGGGAAAATGTGAAGGTTACTTTGACAATGTGAATAACATGTGAGAAATTTCCTGTGTTGAAAACTAGTGTCACTTCTTTCCACAGCTATGGATGGTTAACTTTATGGTCCTTTTATAGCACCTCTGGAACCTGTCGACCTGCGTCTGACCACCGGGATGGTCAATGTGTATTGCTAATGTTTGTTTTTCTAAGAGTACATGTAGAGAATTCAGCAGAAGCGGACAAGTGACATGAGAAAAACAAATAAGAGATGCAGTGTTTATGGAATAGTTGAACATGGAGCTCATTAACTGGCCACTTTTGAGCTCCTAGTGATACATGAGTGGAGTGACTTTGCTTAAGGGAAGTCACCGATTACATTAATGTTAACTGAGCACATGGGATGATCCATGTCTGAGGCAAATTATGGTAATAATTGTAGTTTACTGATTTGAGAAAACCTGCACATGACACTTGTCTTGCTGATGTTGAATGCTTTATTACTCTTATGATACAATTATTTATAGGTGTGAAGTTTGATTTCACTTCCAGATCTGTTTTCCAGGCCATGATGGTGTGTATGCAGGCTCCTGGCAGAGCCAGGTGTTAAGCAAACTTAATGTGCAAAACACGCTAACATCTTTTATTGCAGGGTTACGGAGCTACTCTGGAGGAGATGCCCTGATGTTGCCTGGGACATGATCTAGCTAACCTTTTTTCTTTAAGACGGGAATCTAGGTTTGATGAGTTGACTCATGGGAGTGTCCATGCGTCAAGAGGAGGGGTCCAGGATTAACATGAAACAATGTTTTCTGTTATTGTTGCAGTGATTTGTGTGATTAACAGTTCATTTATGGGTATTTTAACCTATGCAAGTGGAGCATCCATGTTCAGATGAGGCTTTGATGGCCTATAAGTGAGGTTCACTGAACTAAAGAATGTGGTTTGATGATTGTTGACATGCTCTCCAAATAGAAGTTTTTCCTCCTAGCAAGGAAATATAGGTGCAGCAGTCAGAGTATTGCTGAAAGGGATCTCCTGAGAAATCTCCAGAGGCCCAGTGAGAAACAAGAACCATTCCAGGCATAGCTGACAGTCCAGGCAGTGGTTGAGGTCAAAGGTCGAGCTGTTTGGGCCCATCATGAGATCAGACTTTGGAGCCACAGCAAGGAACTGAAGCTGCGTTGGAATGAGCGCTGTGCCAAGGGGGCTTTCCAGAGGCCAACAGAGGAGATTGTGGACAACAGACGGGCACCTGAAGGATGAGGGGAGCATGCCAAGCTCCATTGACAGCGCAGAGGGAGTCTAAGGATGGCATCATGATTCTGTGAAAAGCACATGAACCAGAAGCTATGGTGGTGATGGCAGCAGTTTCCTATGAACATCACCTAATGCTGTGCCACTGTACTGTGCATATGATGACACTCTGAAGACTGCTGGGATCTTAACAGCAGTAAGATAACTGGACCCAGCACCCTTTCCACAGAGGGGTTTTTCTGCAGAGCATGGACAATGGAGGAGTCATAAGTATCCCCCTCGCAGGACGAAGGCCTGAAGTGAGGTGATGGGGGTTGGTAGAGGCCATAAAACTAGAGTGCTGAAGAGGTCTCCAGCTTTGGAGATAACTGAGACCCATGTTGACAAACAACAAAGCCAACTGGTATGTTTGAATGTCTATTCTACATACATTTGGACTCTGGTCCTATGGACAGTGATGGAAACAACTGGAAGAGACATTCATGACACCCTGCCGAACTTAAACCACTCTGCAGAGAGACATGTGATTTGCACGCCCAGAGGAGCACCACCAAGCTGAGATGTTTTTGAAAATGTTACTTTCTTATTTTAACTATTAAATTAACAATTCATTTGTTTGCTCGTAGGATGCAGTTTGCCATTGGATGAGATCAATGAGGAATGGGATAACTGCTAATACATTTGTTAAACTGTGTGTGTTTACAGTAATTTAGGGTGATTGACATATGCTGTGTATAAAAATGTTTGCATTGAAACTTTCAGACATGAGGTGATCATAACTGGGAACTTTTCTAGCATAAAGGTCAAAAAGGGGGGAATGTTAGGTTTTGTATTGTTGATTGTCATTTATGCTTAGAAATATCTACTTATATATGCTTAGAGGTGTATAATTAATTGTGTAGTGATGGTTGTGTGATCTTTAGCAGGCTGCAAAGGCTTGGTGTGGATTCCAGAGTGTTCTGGAATCCACACCTACATCCTGGGAGCATGGGAAGAGGTCGTACATTGTTTTATTGTTTTATGGTAGGATAAACGTAGCTATATCTGTTTTAGTCTGAGTGCCTTTTGTTTAGATGAACTGGTGGACTTTCCAGACCAGTAGGTTTAGGGAAGTCATTTATGGGGTCATACTCTGACCCCACACACACGCACACACACACACACACACACACACACACACACACACACACACAGTATTCTTTGTTCACATGTATACCTATGTAAGATGTTATATGTTAATGAACCTATGCATATTCATGTAAACACAATAAAAGGAGTGCTATGGGGAACCTGGCTGAGAGTCTGACGGAGGTCAAGTGGTGGAACGACACTTGGCTCCAGGCAGGTCTCCCTCATGCATGAGTAACATGAAGAACTTTGCCTACTTTGTGTCTTGCTTTGCTGTGTAATTATATTGTCTTCAACGTTCCAGCGAATAGGTTCAAGCTACAAACCTATCACAAACACACATATTTATGGCTTTATTTTTTTAGAATTCAATATTCCCGTGCTGGGCAAACAGGTTTTGCAGCTCTGTGAGTGAAGATTGTCAAGGTATTCACATAATGAAAACCTATACTTTGTTTCGGGCGAGTTGCCCATTCAAATGCATGTAATCGTAAGAAAAGCTTGTCTTGACGAAGTAAAGCTTTTTTGTACAACTTCATATAAATAGCTGTAAGTTTTGATAGAAGAGTCAGACACACATATTTAAGGCTTTATCTTAAAGAATTGAATATATCCCCGTGCTGGGAAAACAGGTTTTGCAGCTTTTTGAGTGAAGATTTTCAAGGTATTCACATAATGAAAACCTATACTTTGTTTCGGGCGAGTTGCCCATTCAAATGCATGTAATCGTAAGAAAAGCTTGTCTTGACGAAGTAAAGCTTTTTTGTACAACTTCATATAAATAGCTGTAACTTTTGATAGAAGACTCAGACACACATATTTATGGCTTTATTTTTTTAGATTTCAATATCCCCGTGCTGGGCAAACAGGTTTTGCAGCTCTTTGAGTGAAGATTGTCAAGGTATTCACATAATGAAAACCTATACTTTGTTTCGGGCGAATTCCCCATTCAAATGCATGTAATCGTAAGAAACGCACTGTCTTGACGAAATAAATCTTTTTTGTACAACGTCATATAAAAAGCTTTAAGTTTTGATAGAAGACTCAGACACACATATTTATGGCTTTATCTTAAAGAATTGAATATATCCCCGTGCTGGGCAAAAAGGTTTTGCAGCTTTTTGAGTGAAGTTTTACAAGTTATTCACATAATGAAACCCTATACTTTGTTTCGGGCGAGTGTCCCATTCAAATGCATGTAATCATAAGAAAAGCTTGTCTTGACGAAGTAAAGCTTTTTGTACAACTTCATATAAATAGCTGTAATAAAACACATATTTATGGCTTTATCTTAAAGAATTCAATATCCCCGTGCTGGGCAAACAGGTTTTGCAGCTCTTTGAGTTGAGATTGTCAAGGTATTCACATAATGAAAACCTATACTTTGTTTCGGGCGAGTGCCCCATTCAAATGCATGTAATGGTAAGAAACGCACTGTCTTGACAAAGTAAAGCTTTTTTTGTACAACTTCATATAAAAAGCTGTAACTTTTGATAGAAGACTCAGACACACATATTTATGGCTTTATCTTATACAATTCAATATCCCTGTGCTGGGCAAACAGGTTTTGCAGCTCCTTAAGTTAAGATTGTCAAGGTATTCACATAAGGAAAACCTATACTTTGTGTCGGGCGAGTTGCGCATTCAAATGCATGTAATCGTAGGAAACACACTGTCTTGAGGAAATAAAGCTTTTTTTTACAACTTCATATAAAAAGCTGTAACTTTTGATAGAAGACTCAGACACACATATTTATGGCTTTATCTTATACAATTCAATATCCCGTGCTGGGCAAACAGGTTTTGCAGCTCTTTGAGTTAAGATTGTCAAGGTATTCACATAATGAAAACCTATACTTTGTTTCGGGCGAGTGTCCCATTCAAATGCATGTAATCGTAAGAAACGCACTGTCTTAACCAAATAAAGCTTTTTTTTACTACTTCATATAAAAAGCTGCAAGTATTGATAGAAGACTCAGACACACATATTTATGGCTTTATCTTATAGAATTCAATATTCCCGTGCTGGGCAAACAGGTTTTGCAGCTCTTTGAGTTAAGATTGTCAAGGTATTCACATAATGAAAACCTATACTTTGATAAGGGTGAGTGTCCCATTCAAATGCATGTAATCGTAAGAAAAGCTTGTCTCGACGAAGTAAAGCTTTTTTTTACAACTTCATATAAATAGCTGTAATAAAGCACATATTTATGGCTTTATCTTATAGAAGTCAATATCCCCGTGCTGGGCAAACAGGTTTTGCAGCTCTTTGAGTTAAGATTGTCAAGGTATTCACATAATGAAAACCTATACTTTGTTTCGGGCGAGTGTCCCATTCAAATGCATGTAATCGTAAGAAAAGCACTGTCTTAACCAATTAAAGCTTTTTTTTACAACTTCATATAAAAAGCTGTAACTTTTGATAGAAGACTCAGACACACATATTCATGGCTTTATCTTATACAATTCAATATCCCCGTGCTGGGCAAACAGGTTTTGCAGCTCCTTGAGTTAAGATTGTCAAGGTATTCACATAATGAAAACCTATACTTTGTTTCGGGCGAGTGTCCCATTTAAATGCTTGTAATCGTAAGAAAAGCTTGTCTTGACGAAGTAAAGCTTTTTTTTACAACTTCATATAAATAGCTGTAACTTTTGATAGAAGAGTCAGACACACATATTTATGGCTTTATTTTTTAGAATTCAATATTCCCGTGCTGGGCAAACAGGTTTTGCAGCTCCTTGAGTTAAAATTGTCAAGGTATTCACATAATGAAAACCTATACTTTGTTTCGGGCGAGTGTCCCATTCAAATGCATGTAATCGTAAGAAACGCACTGTCTTGACGAAATAAACCTTTTTTTTTACAACTTGATATAAAAAGCTGTAACTTTTGATAGAAGACTCAGACACACATATTTATGGGTTTATCTTATAGAATTCAATATCCCCGTGCTGGGCAAACAGGTTTTGCAGCTCTTTGAGTTAAGATTGTCAAGGTATTCACATAATGAAAACCTATACTTTGTTTCGGGCGAGTGTCCCATTCAAATGCATGTAATCGTAAGAAAAGCTTGTCTTGACGAAGTAAAGCTTTTTTTTTAAAACTTCATATAAATAGCTGTAACTTTTGATAGAAGACTCAGACACACATATTTATGGCTTTATTTTTTAGAATTCAATAATCCCGTGCTGGGCAAACAGGTTTTGAAGCTCATTGAGTGAAGATTTTCAAGTTATTCACATAATGAAAACCTATACTTTGTTTCGGGCGAGTTTCCCATTCAAATGCATGTAATCGTAAGAAAAGCTTGTCTTGACGAAGTAAAGCTTTTTTTTACAACTTCATATAAAAAGCTGCAAGTTTTGATAGGAGACTCAGACACACATATTTATGGCTTTATCTTATAGAATTCAATATCCCCGTGCTGGGCAAACAGGTTTTGCAGCTCTTTGAGTTAAGATTGTCAAGGTATTCACATAATGAAAACCTATACTTTGTTTCGGGCGAGTGTCCCATTCAAATGCATGTAATCGTAAGAAAAGCTTGTCTTGACGAAGTAAAGCTTTTTTTCTTAAAACTTCATATAAGAAGCTGTAAGTTTTGATAGAAGACTCAGACACACATATTTATGGCTTTATCTTATAGAATTCAATATCCCGTGCTGGGCAAACAGGTTTTGCAGCTCTTTGAGTTAAGATTGTCAAGGTATTCACATAATGAAAACCTATACTTTGTTTCGGCGAGTTGCGCATTCAAATGCATGTAATCGTAAGAAACGCACTGTCTTGACGAAATAAAACCTTTTTTTACAACTTCATATAAAAAGCTGTAAGTTTTGATAGAAGACTCAGACACACATATTTATGGCTTTTATTTTTTAGAATAAAATATCCCCGTGCTGGGCAAACAGGTTTTGCATCTCTTTGAGTTAAGATTGTCAAGGTATTCACATAATGAAAACCTATACTTTGTTAAGGGCGAGTGTCCCATTCAAATGCATGTAATTGTAAGAAACGCACTGTCTTAACCAAATAAACCTTTTTTTTACAACTTCATATAAATAGCTGTAATAAAGCACATATTTATAGCTTTATCTTATACAATTCAATATCCCCGTGCTGGGCAAACAGGTTTTGCAGCTCTTTGAGTTAAGATTGTCAAGGTATTCACATAATGAAAACCTATACTTTATTTTGGGCGAGTATCCCATTCAAATGCATGTAATCGTAAGAAAAGCTTGTCTTGACGAAGTAAAGCTTTTTTTCTTAAAACTTCATATAATTAGCTGTAAGTTTTGATAGAAGACTCAGACACACATATTTATGGCTTTATCTTATACAATTCAATATCCCCGTGCAGGGCAAACAGGTTTTCCACCTCCGTGAGTTAAGATTGTCAAGTTATTCACATAATGAAAACCTATACTTTGTTTCGGGCGAGTGTCCCATTCAAATGCATGTAATCGTAGGAAACGCACTGACTCGACGAAATAAAGCGTTTTTGTACAACTTCATATAAATAGCTGTAAGTCTTGATAGAAGAAGCATACACTCATATTTACGGCGTTATCTTATAGAATTCAAGATCCCCGTGCTGGGATAACAGGTTTTGAAGCTGTTTGAGCTAAGATTTTCAAGTTATTCACATAATGAAAACCTATACTTTGTTTCGGGCGAGTTCCCCATTCAAATGCATGTAATCGTAGGAAACGCACTGTCTTGACGAAATAAAGCGTTTTTGTACAACTTCATATAAATAGCTGTAAGTCTTGATAGACGACTCAGACACACATATTTACGGCGTTATCTTATACAGTTCAAGATCCCCGTGCTGGGCAAAAGGGGTTTTGAAGCTGTTTGAGCTAAGATTTTCAAGTTATTCACATAATGAAAACCTATACTTTGTTTCGGCCGAATTGCCCCATTCAAATGCATGTAATCGTAGGAAACGCACTGTCTTGACGAAATAAAGCCTTTTTGTACAACTTCATATAAATAGCTGTAAGTCTTGATAGAAGACTCAGACACACATATTTACGGCGTCATCTTTTAGAATTCAAGATCCATCCCCGTGCTGGGCAAACAGGTTTTGAAGCTGTTTGAGCTAAGATTTTCAAGTTATTCACATAATGAAAACCTATACTTTGTTTCGGGCGAATTGTCCCATTCAAATGCATGTAATCGTAGGAAACGCACTGTCTTGACGAAATAAAGCGTTTTTGTACAACTTCATATAAATAGCTGTAAGTTTTGATAGAAGAAGCATACACACATACTTGTGGCTTTCTCTTATACAATTCAAGATCCCCGTGCTGGGCAAACAGGTTTTGAAGCTGTTTGAGCTAAGATTTTCCAGTTATTCACATAATGAAAACCTATACTTTGTTTCGGGCAAATTCCCCCATTCAAATGCATGTAATCGTAGGAAACGCACTGTCTTGAGGAAATAAAGCCTTTTTGTACAACTTCATATAAATAGCTGTAAGTCTTGATAGAAGACTCAGACACACATATTTACGGCGTCATCTTTTAGAATTCAAGATCCATCCCCGTGCTGGGCAAACAGGTTTTGAAGCTGTTTGAGCTAAGATTTTCCAGTTATTCACATAATGAAAACCTATACTTTGTTTCGGGCAAATTCCCCCATTCAAATGCATGTAATCGTAGGAAACGCACTGTGTTGAGGAAATAAAGCCTTTTTGTACAACTTCATATAAATAGCTGTAAGTCTTGATAGAAGAAGCATACACACATATTTAAGGCGTTATCTTATACAGTTCAAGATCCCCGTGCTGGGCAAACATGTTTTGAAGCTGTTTGAGCTAAGATTTTCAAGTTATTCACATAATGAAAACCTATACTTTGTTTTGGGCGTATTCCCCCATTCAAATGCATGTAATCGTAGGAAACGCACTGTCTTGACGAAATAAATCCTTTTTGTACAACTTCATATAAATAGCTGTAAGTGTTGATAGAAGAGTCAGACACACATATTTACGGCGTTATCTTATACAGTTCAAGATCCCCGTGCTGGGCAAACAGGTTTTGAAGCTGTTTGAGCCAAGATTTTCAAGTTATTCACATAATGAAAACCTATACTTTGTTTTGGGCGCATTCCCCCATTCAAATGCATGTAATCGTAGGAAACGCACTGTCTTGACGAAATAAAGCGTTTTTGTACAACTTCATATAAATAGCTGTAAGTCTTGATAGAAGAAGCATACACGCATATTTACGGCGTTATCTTATACAATTCAATATCCCCGTGCTGGGCAAACAGGTTTTGAAGCTGTTTGAGCCAAGATTTTCAAGTTATTCACATAATGAAAACCTATACTTTGTTTCGGCCGAATTCCACCATTCAAATGCATGTAATCGTAGGAAACGCACTGTCTTGACGAAATAAAGCGTTTTTGTACAACTTCATATAAATAGCTGTAAGTGTTGATAGAAGAGTCAGACACACATATTTACGGCGTTATCTTATACAATTCAAGATCCCCGTGCTGGGCAAACAGGTTTTGAAGCTGTTTGAGCCAAGATTTTCAAGTTATTCACATAATGAAAACCTATACTTTGTTTTGGGCGTATTCCCCCATTCAAATGCATGTAATCGTAGGAAACGCACTGTCTTGATGAAATAAAGCCTTTTTGTACAACTTCATATAAATAGCTGTAAGTCTTGATAGAAGAAGCATACACACATATTTGTGGCTTTCTCTTATACAGTTCAAGATCCCCGTGCTGGGCAAACAGGTTTTGAAGCTGTTTGAGCTAAGATTTTAAAGTTATTCACATAATGAAAACCTATACTTTGTTTCGGGCGCATTCCCCCATTCAAATGCATGTAATCGTAGGACACGCACTGTCTTGACGAAATAAAGCGTTTTTGTACAACTTCATATAAATAGCTGTAAGTGTTGATAGAAGAAGCATACACACATATTTACGGCGTTATCTTATACAATTCAAGATCCCCGTGCTGGGCAAACAGGTTTTGAAGCTGTTTGAGCTAAGATTTTCAAGTTATTCACATAATGAAAACCTATACTTTGTTTTGGGTGCATTCCCCCATTCAAATGCATGTAATCGTAGGAAACGCACTGTCTTGACGAAATAAAGCATTTTTGTACAACTTCATAAAAATAGCTGTAAGTCTTGATAGAAGAGTCAGACACACATATTAACGGCGTTATCTTATACAATTCAAGATCCCCGTGCTGGGCAAACAGGTTTTGAAGCTGTTTGAGCTAAGATTTTCAAGTTATTCACATAATGAAAACCTATACTTTGTTTCGGGCGAATTCCCCCATTCAAATGCATGTAATCGTAGGAAACGCACTGTCTTGACGAAATAAAGCGTTTTTCTACAACTTCATATAAATAGCTGTAAGTGTTGATAGAAGAAGCATACACACATATTTACGGCGTTATCTTATACAATTCAAGATCCCCGTGCTGGGCAAACAGGTTTTGAAGCTGTTTGAGCCAAGATTGTCAAGGTATTCACATAATGAAAACCTATACTTTGTTTCGGGCGAGTGTCCCATTCAAATGCATGTAATGGTAAGAAACGCACTGTCTTGACCAAATAAACCTTTTTTTTACAACTTCATATAAAAAGCTGTAAGTTTTGATAGAAGACTCAGACACACATATTTATGGCTTTATCTTATACAATTCAATATCCCCGTGCTGGGCAAACAGGTTTTGCAGCTCCTTGAGTTAAGATTCTCAAGGTATTCACATAATGAAAACCTATACTTTGTTTTGGGCGAGTGTCCCATTCAAATGCATGTAATCGTAAGAAAAGCTTGTCTTGACGAAGTAAAGCTTTTTTTCTTACAACTTCATATAATTAGCTGTAAGTTTTGATAGAAGACTCAGACACACATATTTATGGCTTTATCTTATAGAATTCAATATCCCCGTGCTGGGCAAACAGGTTTTGCAGCTCTTTGAGTTAAGATTTTCAAGGTATTCACATAATGAAAACCTATACTTTCTTTCGGGCGAGTGTCCCATTCAAATGCATGTAATTGTAAGAAACGCACTGTCTTAACCAAATAAACCTTTTTTTTACAACTTCATATAAAAAGCTGTAACTTTTGATAGAAGACTCAGACACACATATTTATGGCTTTATCTTATACAATTCAATATCCCCGTGCTGGGCAAACAGGTTTTGCAGCTCCTTGAGTTAAGATTCTCAAGGTATTCACATAATGAAAACCTATACTTTGCTTTGGGTAGGTGTCCCATTCAAATGCATGTAATCGTAAGAAAAGCTTGTCTTGACGAAGTAAAGCTTTTTTTCTTAAAACTTCATATAATTAGCTGTAAGTTTTGATAGAAGACTCAGACACACATATTTATGGCTTTATCTTATAAAATTCAATATCCCCGTGCTGGGCAAACAGGTTTTCCACCTCCTTGAGTTAAGATTGTACAGTTATTCACATAATGAAAACCTATACTTTGTTTCGGGCGAGTTGCGCATTCAAATGCATGTAATCGTAAGAAACGCACTGTCTTGAGGAAATACAGCTTTTTTTTACAACTTCATATAAAAAGCTGTAAGTTTTGATAGAAGACTCAGACACACATATTTATGGCTTTATTTTTTAGAATTCAATATTCCCGTGCTGGGCAAAAAGGTTTTGCAGCTCTTTGAGTTAAGATTGTCAAGGTATTCACATAATGAAAACCTATACTTTGTTAAGGGCGAGTGTCCCATTCAAATGCATGTAATCGTAAGAAAAGCTTGTCTTGACGAAGTAAATCTTTTTTTTACAACTTCATATAAATAGCTGTAATAAAGCACATATGTATGGCTTTATCTTATAGAATTCAATATCCCCGTGCTGGGCAAACAGGTTTTGCAGCTCCTTGAGTTAAGATTCTCAAGGTATTCACATAATGAAAACCTATACTTTGTTTTGGGCGAGTGTCCCATTCAAATGCATGTAATCGTAAGAAAAGCTTGTCTTGACGAAGTAAAGCTTTTTTTCTTAAAACTTCATATAATTAGCTGTAAGTTTTGATAGAAGACTCAGACACACATATTTATGGCTTTATCTTATACAATTCAATATTCCCGTGCTGGGCAAACAGGTTTTGCAGCTCTTTGAGTTAAGATTGTCAAGGTATTCACATAATGAAAGCCTATACTTTGTTTCGGGCGAGTTGCGCATTCAAATGCATGTAATCGTAAGAAACGCACTGTCTTGACGAAGTAAAGCTTTTTTTCTTAAAACTTCATATAATTAGCTGTAAGTTTTGATAGAAGACTCAGACACACATATTTATGGCTTTATCTTATACAATTCAATATCCCCGTGCAGGGCAAACAGGTTTTCCACCTCCGTGAGTTAAGATTGTCAAGTTATTCACATAATGAAAACCTATACTTTGTTTCGGGCGAGTGTCCCATTCAAATGCATGTAATCGTAGGAAACGCACTGACTCGACGAAATAAAGCGTTTTTGTACAACTTCATATAAATAGCTGTAAGTCTTGATAGAAGAAGCATACACTCATATTTACGGCGTTATCTTATAGAATTCAAGATCCCCGTGCTGGGATAACAGGTTTTGAAGCTGTTTGAGCTAAGATTTTCAAGTTATTCACATAATGAAAACCTATACTTTGTTTCGGGCGAGTTCCCCATTCAAATGCATGTAATCGTAGGAAACGCACTGTCTTGACGAAATAAAGCGTTTTTGTACAACTTCATATAAATAGCTGTAAGTCTTGATAGACGACTCAGACACACATATTTACGGCGTTATCTTATACAGTTCAAGATCCCCGTGCAGGGCAAAAGGGGTTTTGAAGCTGTTTGAGCTAAGATTTTCAAGTTATTCACATAATGAAAACCTATACTTTGTTTCGGCCGAATTGCCCCATTCAAATGCATGTAATCGTAGGAAACGCACTGTCTTGACGAAATAAAGCCTTTTTGTACAACTTCATATAAATAGCTGTAAGTCTTGATAGAAGACTCAGACACACATATTTACGGCGTCATCTTTTAGAATTCAAGATCCATCCCCGTGCTGGGCAAACAGGTTTTGAAGCTGTTTGAGCTAAGATTTTCAAGTTATTCACATAATGAAAACCTATACTTTGTTTCGGGCGAATTGTCCCATTCAAATGCATGTAATCGTAGGAAACGCACTGTCTTGACGAAATAAAGCGTTTTTGTACAACTTCATATAAATAGCTGTAAGTTTTGATAGAAGAAGCATACACACATACTTGTGGCTTTCTCTTATACAATTCAAGATCCCCGTGCTGGGCAAACAGGTTTTGAAGCTGTTTGAGCTAAGATTTTCCAGTTATTCACATAATGAAAACCTATACTTTGTTTCGGGCAAATTCCCCCATTCAAATGCATGTAATCGTAGGAAACGCACTGTCTTGAGGAAATAAAGCCTTTTTGTACAACTTCATATAAATAGCTGTAAGTCTTGATAGAAGACTCAGACACACATATTTACGGCGTCATCTTTTAGAATTCAAGATCCATCCCCGTGCTGGGCAAACAGGTTTTGAAGCTGTTTGAGCTAAGATTTTCCAGTTATTCACATAATGAAAACCTATACTTTGTTTCGGGCAAATTCCCCCATTCAAATGCATGTAATCGTAGGAAACGCACTGTGTTGAGGAAATAAAGCCTTTTTGTACAACTTCATATAAATAGCTGTAAGTCTTGATAGAAGAAGCATACACACATATTTAAGGCGTTATCTTATACAGTTCAAGATCCCCGTGCTGGGCAAACATGTTTTGAAGCTGTTTGAGCTAAGATTTTCAAGTTATTCACATAATGAAAACCTATACTTTGTTTTGGGCGTATTCCCCCATTCAAATGCATGTAATCGTAGGAAACGCACTGTCTTGACGAAATAAATCCTTTTTGTACAACTTCATATAAATAGCTGTAAGTGTTGATAGAAGAGTCAGACACACATATTTACGGCGTTATCTTATACAGTTCAAGATCCCCGTGCTGGGCAAACAGGTTTTGAAGCTGTTTGAGCCAAGATTTTCAAGTTATTCACATAATGAAAACCTATACTTTGTTTTGGGCGCATTCCCCCATTCAAATGCATGTAATCGTAGGAAACGCACTGTCTTGACGAAATAAAGCGTTTTTGTACAACTTCATATAAATAGCTGTAAGTCTTGATAGAAGAAGCATACACACATATTTACGGCGTTATCTTATACAATTCAATATCCCCGTGCTGGGCAAACAGGTTTTGAAGCTGTTTGAGCCAAGATTTTCAAGTTATTCACATAATGAAAACCTATACTTTGTTTCGGCCGAATTCCACCATTCAAATGCATGTAATCGTAGGAAACGCACTGTCTTGACGAAATAAAGCGTTTTTGTACAACTTCATATAAATAGCTGTAAGTGTTGATAGAAGAGTCAGACACACATATTTACGGCGTTATCTTATACAATTCAAGATCCCCGTGCTGGGCAAACAGGTTTTGAAGCTGTTTGAGCCAAGATTTTCAAGTTATTCACATAATGAAAACCTATACTTTGTTTTGGGCGTATTCCCCCATTCAAATGCATGTAATCGTAGGAAACGCACTGTCTTGATGAAATAAAGCCTTTTTGTACAACTTCATATAAATAGCTGTAAGTCTTGATAGAAGAAGCATACACACATATTTGTGGCTTTCTCTTATACAGTTCAAGATCCCCGTGCTGGGCAAACAGGTTTTGAAGCTGTTTGAGCTAAGATTTTAAAGTTATTCACATAATGAAAACCTATACTTTGTTTCGGGCGCATTCCCCCATTCAAATGCATGTAATCGTAGGACACGCACTGTCTTGACGAAATAAAGCGTTTTTGTACAACTTCATATAAATAGCTGTAAGTGTTGATAGAAGAAGCATACACACATATTTACGGCGTTATCTTATACAATTCAAGATCCCCGTGCTGGGCAAACAGGTTTTGAAGCTGTTTGAGCTAAGATTTTCAAGTTATTCACATAATGAAAACCTATACTTTGTTTTGGGTGCATTCCCCCATTCAAATGCATGTAATCGTAGGAAACGCACTGTCTTGACGAAATAAAGCATTTTTGTACAACTTCATAAAAATAGCTGTAAGTCTTGATAGAAGAGTCAGACACACATATTAACGGCGTTATCTTATACAATTCAAGATCCCCGTGCTGGGCAAACAGGTTTTGAAGCTGTTTGAGCTAAGATTTTCAAGTTATTCACATAATGAAAACCTATACTTTGTTTCGGGCGAATTCCCCCATTCAAATGCATGTAATCGTAGGAAACGCACTGTCTTGACGAAATAAAGCGTTTTTCTACAACTTCATATAAATAGCTGTAAGTGTTGATAGAAGAAGCATACACACATATTTACGGCGTTATCTTATACAATTCAAGATCCCCGTGCTGGGCAAACAGGTTTTGAAGCTGTTTGAGCCAAGATTGTCAAGGTATTCACATAATGAAAACCTATACTTTGTTTCGGGCGAGTGTCCCATTCAAATGCATGTAATGGTAAGAAACGCACTGTCTTGACCAAATAAACCTTTTTTTTACAACTTCATATAAAAAGCTGTAAGTTTTGATAGAAGACTCAGACACACATATTTATGGCTTTATCTTATACAATTCAATATCCCCGTGCTGGGCAAACAGGTTTTGCAGCTCCTTGAGTTAAGATTCTCAAGGTATTCACATAATGAAAACCTATACTTTGTTTTGGGCGAGTGTCCCATTCAAATGCATGTAATCGTAAGAAAAGCTTGTCTTGACGAAGTAAAGCTTTTTTTCTTACAACTTCATATAATTAGCTGTAAGTTTTGATAGAAGACTCAGACACACATATTTATGGCTTTATCTTATAGAATTCAATATCCCCGTGCTGGGCAAACAGGTTTTGCAGCTCTTTGAGTTAAGATTTTCAAGGTATTCACATAATGAAAACCTATACTTTCTTTCGGGCGAGTGTCCCATTCAAATGCATGTAATCGTAAGAAACGCACTGTCTTAACCAAATAAACCTTTTTTTTACAACTTCATATAAAAAGCTGTAACTTTTGATAGAAGACTCAGACACACATATTTATGGCTTTATCTTATACAATTCAATATCCCCGTGCTGGGCAAACAGGTTTTGCAGCTCCTTGAGTTAAGATTCTCAAGGTATTCACATAATGAAAACCTATACTTTGCTTTGGGTAGGTGTCCCATTCAAATGCATGTAATCGTAAGAAAAGCTTGTCTTGACGAAGTAAAGCTTTTTTTCTTAAAACTTCATATAATTAGCTGTAAGTTTTGATAGAAGACTCAGACACACATATTTATGGCTTTATCTTATAAAATTCAATATCCCCGTGCTGGGCAAACAGGTTTTCCACCTCCTTGAGTTAAGATTGTACAGTTATTCACATAATGAAAACCTATACTTTGTTTCGGGCGAGTTGCGCATTCAAATGCATGTAATCGTAAGAAACGCACTGTCTTGAGGAAATACAGCTTTTTTTTACAACTTCATATAAAAAGCTGTAAGTTTTGATAGAAGACTCAGACACACATATTTATGGCTTTATTTTTTAGAATTCAATATTCCCGTGCTGGGCAAAAAGGTTTTGCAGCTCTTTGAGTTAAGATTGTCAAGGTATTCACATAATGAAAACCTATACTTTGTTAAGGGCGAGTGTCCCATTCAAATGCATGTAATCGTAAGAAAAGCTTGTCTTGACGAAGTAAATCTTTTTTTTACAACTTCATATAAATAGCTGTAATAAAGCACATATGTATGGCTTTATCTTATAGAATTCAATATCCCCGTGCTGGGCAAACAGGTTTTGCAGCTCCTTGAGTTAAGATTCTCAAGGTATTCACATAATGAAAACCTATACTTTGTTTTGGGCGAGTGTCCCATTCAAATGCATGTAATCGTAAGAAAAGCTTGTCTTGACGAAGTAAAGCTTTTTTTCTTAAAACTTCATATAATTAGCTGTAAGTTTTGATAGAAGACTCAGACACACATATTTATGGCTTTATCTTATACAATTCAATATTCCCGTGCTGGGCAAACAGGTTTTGCAGCTCTTTGAGTTAAGATTGTCAAGGTATTCACATAATGAAAGCCTATACTTTGTTTCGGGCGAGTTGCGCATTCAAATGCATGTAATCGTAAGAAACGCACTGTCTTGAGGAAATAAAGCTTTTTTTTACAACTTCATATAAAAAGCTGTAAGTTTTGATAGAAGACTCAGACACACATATTTATGGCTTTATTTTTTAGAATTCAATATTCCCGTGCTGGGCAAACAGGTTTTGCAGCTCTTTGAGTTAAGATTGTCAAGGTATTCACATAATGAAAACCTATACTTTGTTAAGGGCGAGTGTCCCATTCAAATGCATGTAATCGTAAGAAAAGCTTGTCTTGACAAAGTAAAGCTTTTTTTTACAACTTCATATAAATAGCTGTAATAAAGCACATATTTATGGCTTTATCTTATACAATTCAATATCCCCGTGCTGGGGAAACAGGTTTTGCAGCTCTTTGAGTTAAGATTTTCAAGGTATTCACATAATGAAAACCTATACTTTATTTTGGGCGAGTGTCCCTTTCAAATGCATGTAATCGTAAGAAAAGCTTGTCTTGACGAAGTAAAGCTTTTTTTCTTAAAACTTCATATAATTAGCTGTAAGTTTTGATAGAAGACTCAGACACACATATTTATGGCTTTATCTTATACAATTCAATATCCCCGTGCTGGGCAAACAGGTTTTCCACCTCCGTGAGTTAAGATTGTCAAGGTATTCACATAATGAAAACCTATACTTTGTTTCGGGCGAGTGTCCCATTCAAATGCATGTAATCGTAAGAAACGCACTGTCTTGACGAAATAAAGCTTTTTTTTAAAAAAAAACTTCATATAAATAGCTGTAACTTTTGATAGAAGAGTCAGACACACATATTTATGGCTTTATTTTTTAGAATTCAATATTCCCGTGCTGGGCAAACAGGTTTTGCAGCTCTTTGAGTTAAGATTGTCAAGGTATTCACATAATGAAAACCTATACTTTGTTTCGGGCGAGTGTCCCATTCAAATGCATGTAATCGTAAGAAACGCACTGTCTTAACCAAATAAACCTTTTTTTTACAACTTCATATAAAAAGCTGTAACTTTTGATAGAAGACTCAGACACACATATTTATGGCTTTATCTTATGCAATTCAATATCCCCGTGCTGGGCAAAAAGGTTTTGCAGCTCCTTGAGTTAAGATTCTCAAGGTATTCACATAATGAAAACCTATACTTTGTTTCGGGCGAGTTGCGCATTCAAATGCATGTAATCGTAAGAAACGCACTGTCTTGACGAAATAAAGCTTTTTTTTACAACTTCATATAAAAAGCTGTAAGTTTTGATAGAAGACTCAGACACACATATTTATGGCTTTATTTTTTAGAATTCAATATTCCCGTGCTGGGCAAACAGGTTTTGCAGCTCTTTGAGTTAAGATTTTCAAGGTATTCACATAATGAAAACCTATACTTTGTTAAGGGCGAGTGTCCCATTCAAATGCATGTAATTGTAAGAAACGCACTGTCTTAACCAAATAAACCTTTTTTTTACAACTTCATATAAATAGCTGTAATAAAGCACATATTTATGGCTTTATCTTATACAATTCAATATCCCCGTGCTGGGCAAACAGGTTTTGCAGCTCTTTGAGTTAAGATTGTCAAGGTATTCACATAATGAAAACCTATACTTTATTTTGGGCGAGTATCCCATTCAAATGCATGTAATCGTAAGAAAAGCTTGTCTTGACGAAGTAAAGCTTTTTTTCTTAAAACTTCATATAATTAGCTGTAAGTTTTGATAGAAGACTCAGACACACATATTTATGGCTTTATCTTATACAATTCAATATCCCCGTGCTGGGCAAACAGGTTTTGAAGCTGTTTGAGCTAAGATTTTCAAGTTATTCACATAATGAAAACCTATACTTTGTTTCGGGCGAATTGCCCCATTCAAATGCATGTAATCGTAGGAAACGCACTGTCTTGACGAAATAAAGCCTTTTTGTACAACTTCATATAAATAGCTGTAAGTCTTGATAGACGACTCAGCCACACATATTTACGGCGTTATCTTATACAGTTCAACATCCCCGTGCTGGGCAAGCAGGTTTTGAAGCTGTTTGAGCTAAGATTTTCAAGTTATTCACATAATGAAAACCTATACTTTGTTTCGGGCGAGTTCCCCATTCAAATGCATGTAATCGTAGGAAACCCACTGTCTTGACGAAATAAAGCGTTTTTGTACAACTTCATATAAATAGCTGTAAGTCTTGATAGACGACTCAGACACACATATTTACGGCGTTATCTTATACAGTTCAAGATCCCCGTGCTGGGCAAACAGGTTTTGAAGCTGTTTGAGCTAAGATTTTCAAGTTATTCACATAATGAAAACCTATACTTTGTTTCGGGCGAATTCCTCATTCAAATGCATGTAATCGTAGGAAACGCACTGTCTTGACGAAATAAAGCGTTTTTGTACAACTTCATATAAATAGCTGTAAGTTTTGATAGACGACTCAGACACACATATTTACGGCGTTATCTTATACAGTTCAAGATCCCCGTGCTGGGCAAACAGGTTTTGAAGCTGTTTGAGCCAAGATTTTCAAGTTATTCACATAATGAAAACCTATACTTTGTTTCGGGCGAGTTCCCCATTCAAATGCATGTAATCGTAGGAAACCCACTGTCTTGACGAAATAAAGCGTTTTTGTACAACTTCATATAAATAGCTGTAAGTCTTAATAGACGACTCAGACACACATATTTACGGCGTTATCTTATACAGTTCAAGATCCCCGTGCTGGGCAAACAGGTTTTGAAGCTGTTTGAGCTAAGATTTTCAAGTTATTCACATAATGAAAACCTATACTTTGTTTCGGGCGAGTTCCCCATTCAAATGCATGTAATCGTAGGAAACGCACTGACTCGACGAAATAAAGCGTTTTTGTACAACTTCATATAAATAGCTGTAAGTCTTGATAGAAGAAGCATACACTCATATTTACGGCGTTATCTTATAGAATTCAAGATCCCCGTGCTGGGCAAACAGGTTTTGAAGCTGTTTGAGCTAAGATTTTCAAGTTATTCACATAATGAAAACCTATAGCGTTTTTGTACAACTTCATATAAATAGCTGTAAGTCTTGATAGAAGAAGCATACACTCATATTTAAGGCGTTATCTTATAGAATTCAATATCCATCCCCGTGCTGCGCAAACAGGTTTTGAAGCTGTTTGAGCTAAGATTTTCAAGTTATTCACATAATGAAAACCTATACTTTGTTTCGGCCGAATTGCCCCATTCAAATGCATGTAATCGTAGGAAACGCACTGTCTTGACGAAATAAAGCCTTTTTGTACAACTTCATATAAATAGCTGTAAGTTTTGATAGAAGAAGCATACGCACATACTTGTGGCTTTCTCTTATACAATTCAAGATCCCCGTGCTGGGCAAACAGGTTTTGAAGCTGTTTGAGCTAAGATTTTCCAGTTATTCACATAATGAAAACCTATACTTTGTTTAGGGCAAATTCCCCCATTCAAATGCATGTAATCGTAGGAAACGCACTGTCTTGACGAAATAAAGCGCTTTCGTACAACTTCATATAAATAAGTGTAAGTTTTGATAGAAGACTCAAACACACATATTTACGGCGTCATCTTTTAGAATTCAATATCCATCCCCGTGCTGGGCAAACAGGTTTTGAAGCTGTTTGAGCTAAGATTTTCAAGTTATTCACATAATGAAAACCTATACTTTGTTTCGTCCGAATTGCCCCATTCAAATGCATGTAATCGTAGGAAACGCATTGTCTTGACGAAATAAAGCCTTTTTGTACAACTTCATATAAATAGCTGTAAGTCTTGATAGAAGACTCAGACACACATATTTACGGCGTCATCTTTTAGAATTCAAGATCCATCCCCGTGCTGGGCAAACAGGTTTTGAAGCTGTTTGAGCTAAGATTTTCAAGTTATTCACATAATGAAAACCTATACTTTGTTTCGGGCGAATTGCCCCATTCAAATGCATGTAATCGTAGGAAACGCACTGTCTTGACGAAATAAAGCGTTTTTGTACAACTTCATAAATAGCTGTAAGTCTTGATAGACGACTCAAACACACATATTTACGTCGTCATCTTTTAGAATTCAATATCCATCGCCGTGCTGGGCAAACAGGTTTTGAAGCTGTTTGACCTAAGATTTTCAAGTTATTCACATAAAGAAAACCTATACTTTGTTCCGGCGAATTCCCCCATTCAAATGCATGTAATCGTAGGAAACGCACTGTCTTGACGAAATAAAGCGTTTTTGTACAACTTCATATAAATAGCTGTAAGTCTTGATAGAAGAAACATACACACATATTTACGGCGTTATCTTATACAATTCAATATCCCCGTGCTGGGCAAACAGGTTTTGAAGCTGTTTGAGCCAAGATTTTCAAGTTATTCACATAATGAAAACCTATACTTTGTTTCGGCCGAATTCCCCCATTCAAATGCATGTAATCGTAGGAAACGCACTGTCTTGACGAAATAAAGCGTTTTTGTACAACTTCATATAAATAGCTGTAAGTCTTGATAGAAGAAGCATACACACATATTTACGGCGTTATCTTATATAATTCAATATCCCCGTGCTGGGCAAACAGGTTTTGAAGCTGTTTGAGCCAAGATTTTCAAGTTATTCACATAATGAAAACCTATACTTTGTTTCGGCCGAATTCCCCCATTCAAATGCATGTAATCGTAGGAAACGCACTGTCTTGACGAAATAAAGCGTATTTCTACAACTTCATATAAATAGCTGTAAGTGTTGATAGAAGAAGCATACACACATATTTACGGCGTTATCTTATACAATTCAAGATCCCCGTGCTGGGAAAACAGGTTTTGAAGCTGTTTGAGGTAAGATTTTCAAGTTATTCACATAATGAAAACCTATACTTTGTTTCGGGCGAATTCCCCCATTCAAATGCATGTAATCGTAGGAAACGCACTGTCTTGACGAAATAAAGCGTTTTTGTACAACTTCATATAAATAGCTGTAAGTTTTGATAGAAGAAGCATACACACATACTTGTGGCTTTCTCTTATACAATTCAAGATCCCCGTGATGGGCAAACAGGTTTTGAAGCTGTTTGAGCTAAGATTTTCCAGTTATTCACATAATGAAAACCTATACTTTGTTTCGGGCAAATTCCCCCATTCAAATGCATGTAATCGTAGGAAACGCACTATCTTGACGAAATAAAGCGCTTTCGTACAACTTCATATAAATAAGTGTAAGTTTTGATAGAAGACTCAAACACACATATTTACGGCGTCATCTTTTAGAATTCAATATCCATCCCCGTGCTGGGCAAACAGGTTTTGAAGCTGTTTGAGCTAAGATTTTCAAGTTATTCACATAATGAAAACCATACTTTGTTTCGGGCGAATTGCCCCATTCAAATGCATGTAATCGTAGGAAACGCACTGTCTTGACGAAATAAAGCGTTTTTGTACAACTTCATAAATAGCTGTCAGTTTTGATAGACGACTCAAACACACATATTTACGGCGTCATCTTTTAGAATTCAATATCCATCGCCGTGCTGGGCAAACAGGTTTTGAAGCTGTTTGAGCTAAGATTTTCAAGTTATTCACATAATGAAAACCTATACTTTGTTTCGGCCGAATTCCCCCATTCAAATTCATGTAATCGTAGGACACGCACTGTCTTGACGAAATAAAGCGTTTTTGTACAACTTCATATAAATAGCTGTACGTGTTGATAGAAGAAGCATACACACATATTTACGGCGTTATCTTATACAATTCAAGATCCCCGTGCTGGGCAAACAGGTTTTGAAGCTGTTTGAGCCAAGATTTTCAAGTTATTCACATAATGAAAACCTATACTTTGTTTCGGCCGAATTCCCCCATTCAAATGCATGTAATCGTAGGAAACGCACTGTCTTGACGAAATAAAGCGTTTTTGTACAACTTCATATAAATAGCTGTAAGTGTTGATAGAAGAGTCAGACACACATATTTACGGCGTTATCTTATAGAATTCAAGATCCCCGTGCTGGGCAAACAGGTTTTGAAGCTGTTTGAGCCAAGATTTTCAATTTATTCACATAATGAAAACCTATACTTTGTTTTGGGCGTATTCCCCCATTCAAATGCATGTAATCGTAGGAAACGCACTGTCTTGACGAAATAAAGCGTTTTTGTACAACTTCATATAAATAGCTGTAAGTCTTGATAGAAGAGTCAGACACACATATTTACGGTGTTATCTTATACAGTTCAAGATCCCCGTGCTGGGCAAACAGGTTTTGAAGCTGTTTGAGCCAAGATTTTCAAGTTATTCACATAATGAAAACCTATACTTTGTTTTGGGCGCATTCCCCCATTCAAATGCATGTAATCGTAGGAAACGCACTGTCTTGACGAAATAAAGCGTTTTTCTACAACTTCATATAAATAGCTGTAAGTGTTGATAGAAGAAGCATACACACATATTTACGGCGTTATCTTATACAATTCAAGATCCCCGTGCTGGGCAAACAGGTTTTGAAGCTGTTTGAGCCAAGATTTTCAAGTTATTCACATAATGAAAACCTATACTTTGTTTTGGGCGCATTCCCCCATTCAAATGCATGTAATCGTAGGAAACGCACTGTCTTGACGAAATAAAGCGTTTTTGTACAACTTCATAAAAATAGCTGTAAGTCTTGATAGAAGAGTCAGACACACATATTTACGGCGTTATCTTATACAATTCAAGATCCCCGTGCTGGGCAAACAGGTTTTGAAGCTGTTTGAGCCAAGATTTTCAAGTTATTCACATAATGAAAACCTATACTTTGTTTTGGGCGTATTCCCCCATTCAAATGCATGTAATCGTAGTAAACGCACTGTCTTGACGAAATAAAGCGTATTTCTACAGCTTCATATAAATAGCTGTAAGTGTTGATAGAAGAAGCATACACACATATTTACGGCGTTATCTTATACAATTCAAGATCCCCGTGCTGGGCAAACAGGTTTTGAAGCTGTTTGAGCCAAGATTTTCAAGTTATTCACATAATGAAAACCTATACTTTGTTTCGGGCGAATTCCCCCATTCAAATGCATGTAATCGTAGGAAACGCACTGTCTTGACGAAATAAAGCGTTTTTGTACAACTTCATATAAATAGCTGTAAGTTTTGATAGAAGAAGCATACACACATACTTGTGGCTTTCTCTTATACAATTCAAGATCCCCGTGCTGGGCAAACAGGTTTTGAAGCTGTTTGAGCTAAGATTTTCCAGTTATTCACATAATGAAAACCTATACTTTGTTTCGGGCAAATTCCCCCATTCAAATGCATGTAATCGTAGGAAACGCACTATCTTGACGAAATAAAGCGCTTTCGTACAACTTCATATAAATAAGTGTTAGTTTTGATAGAAGACTCAAACACACATATTTACGGCGTCATCTTTTAGAATTCAATATCCATCCCCGTGCTGGGCAAACAGGTTTTGAAGCTGTTTGAGCCAAGATTTTCAAGTTATTCACATAATGAAAACCATACTTTGTTTCGGCCGAATTGCCCCATTCAAATGCATGTAATCATAGGAAACGCACTGTCTTGACGAAATAAAGCCTTTTTGTACAACTTCATATAAATAGCTGTAAGTCTTGATAGAAGACTCAGACACACATATTTACGGCGTCATCTTTTAGAATTCAAGATCCATCCCCGTGCTGGGCAAACAGGTTTTGAAGCTGTTTGAGCTAAGATTTTCCAGTTATTCACATGATGAAAACCTATACTTTGTTTCGGGCAAATTCCCCCATTCAAATGCATGTAATCGTAGGAAACGCACTTTCTTGACGAAATAAAGCCTTTTTGTACAACTTCATATAAATAGCTGTAAGTCTTGATAGAAGAAGCATACACACATATTTACGGCGTTATCTTATACAGTTCAAGATCCCCGTGCTGGGCAAACAGGTTTTGAAGCTGTTTGAGCTAAGATTTTCAAGTTATTCACATAATGAAAACCTATACTTTGTTTCGGGCAAATTCCCCCTTTCAAATGTATGTAATCGTAGGAAACGCACTGTCTTGAGGAAATAAAGCCTTTTTGTACAACTTCATAAAAATAGCGGTAAGTCTTGATAAAAGAAGCATACACACATATTTACGGCGTTATCTTATACAATTCAAGATCCCCGTGCTGGGCAAACAGGTTTTGAAGCTGTTTTAGCTAAGATTTTCAAGTTATTCACATAATGAAAACCTATACTTTTTTCGTGCGAATTCCCCCATTCAAATGCATGTAATCGTAGGAAACGCAATGTCTTGACGAAATAAAGCTTTTTTGTACAACTTCATATAAATAGCTGTAAGTCTTGATAGAAGAAGCATACACACATATTTACGGCGTTATCTTTTAGAATTCAATATCCATCCCCGTGCTGGGCAAACAGGTTTTGAAGCTGTTTGAGCTAAGATTTTCAAGTTATTCACATAATGAAAACCTATACTTTGTTTCGGCCGAATTCCCCCATTCAAATTCATGTAATCGTAGGACACGCACTGTCTTGACGAAATAAAGCGTTTTTGTACAAATTCATATAAATAGCTGTAAGTCTTGATAGAAGAAGCATACACACATATTTGTGGTTTTCTCTCATACAATTCAAGCTCCCCGTGCTGGGCAAACAGGTTTTGAAGCTGTTTGAGCTAAGATTTTCAAGTTATTCACATAAAGAAAACCTATACTTTGTTCCGGCAAATTCCCCCATTCAAATGCATGTAATCGTAGGAAACGCACTGTCTTGACGAAATAAAGCGTTTTTGTACAACTTCATATAAATAGCTGTAAGTCTTGATAGAAGAAGCATACACACATATTTGTGGCTTTCTCTTATACAATTCAAGATCCCCGTGCTGGGCAAACAGGTTTTGAAGCTGTTTGAGCTAAGATTTTCAAGTTATTCACATAATGAAAACCTATACTTTGTTTTGGGCGCATTTCCCCATTCAAATACATGTAATCGTAGGAAACGCACTGTCTTGACGAAATAAAGCGTTTTTCTACAACTTCATATAAATAGCTGTAAGTGTTGATAGAAGAAGCATACACACATATTTACGGCGTTATCTTATACAATTCAAGATCCCCGTGCTGAGCAAACAGGTTTTGAAGCTGTTTGAGCCAAGATTTTCAAGTTATTCACATAATGAAAACCTATACTTTGTTTTGGGCGCATTCCCCCATTCAAATGCATGTAATCGTAGGAAACGCACTGTCTTGACGAAATAAAGCCTTTTTGTACAACTTCATAAAAATAGCTGTAAGTCTTGATAGAAGAGTCAGACACACATATTTACGGCGTTATCTTATACAATTCAATATCCCCGTGCTGGGCAAACAGGTTTTGAAGCTGTTTGAGCCAAGATTTTCAAGTTATTCACATAATGAAAACCTATACTTTGTTTTGGGCGCATTCCCCCATTCAAATGCATGTAATCGTAGGAAACGCACTGTCTTGACGAAATAAAGCGTTTTTGTAAAACTTCATAAAAATAGCTGTAAGTCTTGATAGAAGAGTCAGACACACATATTTACGGCGTTATCTTATACAATTCAAGATCCCCGTGCTGGGCAAACAGGTTTTGAAGCTGTTTGAGCCAAGATTTTCAAGTTATTCACATAATGAAAACCTATACTTTGTTTTGGGCGCATTCCCCCATTCAAATGCATGTAATCGTAGGAAACGCACTGTCTTGACGAAATAAAGCCTTTTTGTACAACTTCATATAAATAGCTGTAAGTCTTGATAGAAGAAGCATACACACATATTTGTGGCTTTCTCTTATACAGTTCAAGATCCCCGTGCTGGGTAAACAGGTTTTGAAGCTGTTTGAGCTAAGATTTTCAAGTTATTCACATAATGAAAACCTATACTTTGTTTTGGGTGCATTCCCCCATTCAAATGCATGTAATCGTAGGAAACGCACTGTCTTGACGAAATAAAGCGTTTTTGTACAACTTCATATAAATAGCTGTAAGTGTTGATAGAAGAAGCATACACACATATTTACGGCGTTATCTTATACAATTCAAGATCCCCGTGCTGGGCAAACAGGTTTTGAAGCTGTTTGAGCTAAGATTTTCAAGTTATTCACATAATGAAAACCATACTTTGTTTCGGGCGAATTCCCCCATTCAAATGCATGTAATCGTAGGACACGCACTGTCTTGACGAAATAAAGCGTTTTTGTACAACTTCATATAAATAGCTGTAAGTCTTGATAGAAGAAGCATACACACATATTTGTGGCTTTCTCTTATACAGTTCAAGATCCCCGTGCTGGGCAAACAGGTTTTGAAGCTGTTTGAGCTAAGATTTTCAAGTTATTCACATAATGAAAACCTATACTTTGTTTCGGGCGAATTCGCCGGTTCAAATGCATGTAATCGTAGGAAACGCACTGTCTTGACGAAATAAAGCGTTTTTGTACAACTTCATATAAATAGCTGTAAGTCTTGATAGAAGAAGCTTACACACATATTTGTGGCTTTCTCTTATACAGTTCAAGATCCCCGTGCTGGGCAAACAGGTTTTGAAGCTGTTTGAGCCAAGATTTTCAAGTTATTCACATAATGAAAACCTATACTTTGTTTTGGGCGCATTTCCCCATTGAAATGCATGTAATCGTAGGAAACGCACTGTCTTGACAAAATAAAGCGTTTTTGTAAAACTTCATAAAAATAGCTGTAAGTCTTGGTAGAAGAGTCAGACACACATATTTACGGCGTTATCTTATACAATTCAAGATCCCCGTGCTGGGCAAACAGGTTTTGAAGCTGTTTGAGCCAAGATTTTCAAGTTATTCACATAATGAAAACCTATACTTTGTTTCGGGCGCATTCCCCCATTCAAATGCATGTAATCGTAGGAAACGCACTGTCTTGACGAAATAAAGCGTTTTTTTAAAACTTCATAAAAATAGCTGTAAGTCTTGATAGAAGAGTCAGACACACATATTTATGGCGTTATCTTATACAATTCAAGATCCCCGTGCTGGACAAACAGGTTTTGAAGCTGTTTGAGCTAAGATTTTCAAGTTATTCACATAATGAAAACCTATACTTTGTTTTGGGCGCATTCCCCCATTCAAATGCATGTAATCGTAGGACACGCACTGTCTTGACGAAAAAAAGCGTTTTTGTACAACTTCATATAAATAGCTGTAAGTGTTGATAGAAGAAGCATACACCCATATTTACGGCGTTATCTTACACAATTCAAGATCCCCGTGCTGGGCAAACAGGTTTTGAAGCTGTTTGAGCTAAGATTTTCAAGTTATTCACATAATGAAAACCTATACTTTGTTTTGGACGAATTCCCCCATTCAAATGCATGTAATCGTAGGAAACGCACTGTCTTGACCAAATAAAGCGTTTTTCTACAACTTCATATAAATAGCTGTAAGTCTTGATAGAAGAGTCAGACACACATATTTATGGCGTTATCTTATACAATTCAAGATCCCCGTGCTGGACAAACAGGTTTTGAAGCTGTTTGAGCTAAGATTTTCAAGTTATTCACATAATGAAAACCTATACTTTGTTTTGGGCGCATTCCCCCATTCAAATGCATGTAATCGTAGGACACGCACTGTCTTGACGAAATAAAGCGTTTTTGTACAACTTCATATAAATAGCTGTAAGTGTTGATAGAAGAAGCATACACCCATATTTACGGCGTTATCTTATACAATTCAAGATCCCCGTGCTGGGCAAACAGGTTTTGAAGCTGTTTGAGCTAAGATTTTCAAGTTATTCACATAATGAAAACCTATACTTTGTTTTGGACGAATTCCCCCATTCAAATGCATGTAATCGTAGGAAACGCACTGTCTTGACCAAATAAAGCGTTTTTCTACAACTTCATATAAATAGCTGTAAGTCTTGATAGAAGAAGCATACACACACATTTGTGGCTTTCTCTTATACAGTATAAGATCCCCGTGCTGGGCAAACAGGTTTTGAAGCTGTTTGAGCTAAGATTTTCAAGTTATTCACATAATGAAAACCTATACTTTGTTTCGGGCGTATTCCCCTGTTCAAATGCATGTAATCGTAGGAAACGCACTGTCTTGACGAAATAAAGCCTTTTTGTACAACTTCATATAAATAGCTGTACGTCTTGATAGAAGAAGCACACACATATTTACGGCGTTATCTTTTAGAATTCAAGATCCCCGTGCTGGGCAAACAGGTTTTGAAGCTGTTTGAGCCAAGATTTTCAAGTTATTCACATAATGAAAACCTATACTTTGTTTCGGGCGAATTCCCCCATTCAAATGCATGTAATCGTAGGAAACGCACTGTCTTGACGAAATAAAGCGTTTTTCTACAACTTCATATAAATAGCTGTAAGTGTTGATAGAAGAAGCATACACACATATTTATGGCGTTATCTTATACAATTCAAGATCCCCGTGCTGGACAAACAGGTTTTGAAGCTGTTTGAGCTAAGATTTTCAAGTTATTCACATAATGAAAACCTATACTTTGTTTTGGGCGCATTCCCCCATTCAAATGCATGTAATCGTAGGACACGCACTGTCTTGACGAAATAAAGCGTTTTTGTACAACTTCATATAAATAGCTGTAAGTGTTGATAGAAGAAGCATACACCCATATTTACGGCGTTATCTTATACAATTCAAGATCCCCGTGCTGGGCAAACAGGTTTTGAAGCTGTTTGAGCTAAGATTTTCAAGTTATTCACATAATGAAAACCTATACTTTGTTTTGGACGAATTCCCCCATTCAAATGCATGTAATCGTAGGAAACGCACTGTCTTGACCAAATAAAGCGTTTTTCTACAACTTCATATAAATAGCTGTAAGTCTTGATAGAAGAAGCATACACACACATTTGTGGCTTTCTCTTATACAGTATAAGATCCCCGTGCTGGGCAAACAGGTTTTGAAGCTGTTTGAGCTAAGATTTTCAAGTTATTCACATAATGAAAACCTATACTTTGTTTCGGGCGTATTCCCCTGTTCAAATGCATGTAATCGTAGGAAACGCACTGTCTTGACGAAATAAAGCGTTTTTGTACAACTTCATATAAATAGCTGTACGTCTTGATAGAAGAAGCACACACATATTTACGGCGTTATCTTTTAGAATTCAAGATCCCCGTGCTGGGCAAACAGGTTTTGAAGCTGTTTGAGCCAAGATTTTCAAGTTATTCACATAATGAAAACCTATACTTTGTTTCGGGCGAATTCCCCCATTCAAATGCATGTAATCGTAGGAAACGCACTGTCTTGACGAAATAAAGCGTTTTTCTACAACTTCATATAAATAGCTGTAAGTGTTGATAGAAGAAGCATACACACATATTTATGGCGTTATCTTATACAATTCAAGATCCCCGTGCTGGACAAACACGTTTTGAAGCTGTTTGAGCTAAGATTTTCAAGTTATTCACATAATGAAAACCTATACTTTGTTTTGGGCGCATTCCCCCATTCAAATGCATGTAATCGTAGGACACGCACTGTCTTGACGAAATAAAGCGTTTTTGTACAACTTCATATAAATAGCTGTAAGTGTTGATAGAAGAAGCATACACCCATATTTACGGCGTTATCTTATACAATTCAAGATCCCCGTGCTGGGCAAACAGGTTTTGAAGCTGTTTGAGCTAAGATTTTCAAGTTATTCACATAATGAAAACCTATACTTTGTTTTGGACGAATTCCCCCATTCAAATGCATGTAATCGTAGGAAACGCACTGTCTTGACCAAATAAAGCGTTTTTCTACAACTTCATATAAATAGCTGTAAGTCTTGATAGAAGAAGCATACACACACATTTGTGGCTTTCTCTTATACAGTATAAGATCCCCGTGCTGGGCAAACAGGTTTTGAAGCTGTTTGAGCTAAGATTTTCAAGTTATTCACATAATGAAAACCTATACTTTGTTTCGGGCGTATTCCCCTGTTCAAATGCATGTAATCGTAGGAAACGCACTGTCTTGACGAAATAAAGCGTTTTTGTACAACTTCATATAAATAGCTGTACGTCTTGATAGAAGAAGCACACACATATTTACGGCGTTATCTTTTAGAATTCAAGATCCCCGTGCTGGGCAAACAGGTTTTGAAGCTGTTTGAGCCAAGATTTTCAAGTTATTCACATAATGAAAACCTATACTTTGTTTCGGGCGAATTCCCCCATTCAAATGCATGTAATCGTAGGAAACGCACTGTCTTGACGAAATAAAGCGTTTTTCTACAACTTCATATAAATAGCTGTAAGTGTTGATAGAAGAAGCATACACACATATTTACGGCGTTATCTTATACAATTCAAGATCCCCGTGCTGGGCAAACAGGTTTTGAAGCTGTTTGAGCCAAGATTTTCAAGTTATTCACATAATGAAAACCTATACTTTGTTTTGGGCGCATTCCCCCATTCAAATGCATGTAATCGTAGGAAACGCACTGTCTTGACGAAATAAAGCGTTTTTGTACAACTTCATATAAATAGCTGTAAGTCTTGATAGAAGAGTCAGACACACATATTTACGGCGTTATCTTATACAATTCAAGATCCCCGTGCTGGGCAAACAGGTTTTGAAGCTGTTTGAGCCAAGATTTTCAAGTTATTCACATAATGAAAACCTATACTTTGTTTTGGGCGTATTCCCCCATTCAAATGCATGTAATCGTAGGACACGCACTGTCTTGACGAAATAAAGCGTTTTTGTACAACTTCATATAAATAGCTGTAAGTGTTGATAGAAGAAGCATACACCCATATTTACGGCGTTATCTTATACAATTCAAGATCCCCGTGCTGGGCAAACAGGTTTTGAAGCTGATTGAGCTAAGATTTTCATGTTATTCACATAATGAAAACCTATACTTTGTTTCGGCCGAATTCCCCCATTCAAATTCATGTAATCGAAGGAAACACACTGTCTTGACGAAATAAAGCCTTTTTGTACAACTTCCTATAAATAGCTGTAAGTCTTGATAGAAGAAGCATACACACACATTTGTGGCTTTCTCTTATACAGTATAAGATCCCGGTGCTGGGCAAACAGGTTTTGAAGCTGTTTGAGCCAAGATTTTCAAGTTATTCACATAATGAAAACCTATACTTTGTTTCGGCAAAATTCCCCCATTCAAATGCATGTAATCGTAGGAAAGGCAATATCTTGACGAAATAAAGCGTTTTTGTACAACTTCATATAAATAGCTGTACGCCTTGATAGAAGAAGCACACACATATTTGTGGCTTTCTCTTATACAGGTCAAGATCCCCGTGCTGGGCAAACAGGTTTTGAAGCTGTTTGAGCTAAGATTTTCAAGTTATTCACATAATGAAAACCTATACTTTGTTTCGGGCGAATTCCCCCATTCAAATGCATGTAATCGTAGGAAACGCACTGTCTTGACGAAATAAAGCGTTTTTGTACAACTTCATATAAATAGCTGTAAGTCTTGATAGAAGAAGCATACACACACATTTTATTGGCATTCTCTTATACAGTTCAAGATCCCCGTGCTGGGCAAACAGGTTTTGAAGCTGTTTGAGCTAAGATTTTCAAGTTATTCACATAATGAAAACCTATACTTTGTTTCGGGCGAATTCCCCCATTCAAATGCATGTAATCGTAGGAAACACACTGTCTTGACGAAATAAAGCGTTTTTGTACAACTTCATATAAATAGCTGTAAGTCTTGATAGAAGAAGCATACACACATATTTACGGCGTTATCTTTTAGAATTCAATATCCATCCCAGTGCTGGGCAAACAGATTTTGAAGCTGTTTGAGCTAAGATTTTCAAGTTATTCACATAATGAAAACCTATACTTTGTTTCGGGCGAATTCCCCCATTCAAATGCATGTAATCGTAGGAAACGCACTGTCTTGACGAAATAAAGCGTTTTTGTACAACTTCATATAAATAGCTGTAAGTCTTGATAGAAGAAGCATACACACACATTTTATTGGCATTCTCTTATACAGTTCAAGATCCCCGTGCTGGGCAAACAGGTTTTGAAGCTGTTTGAGCCAAGATTTTCAAGTTATTCACATAATGAAAACCTATACTTTGTTTTGGGCGCATTCCCCCATTCAAATGCATGTAATCGTAGGAAACGCACTGTCTTGACGAAATAAAGCGTTTTTGTACAACTTCATATAAATAGCTGTAAGTGTTGATAGAAGAAGCATACACCCATATTTACGGCGTTATCTTATACAATTCAAGATCCCCGTGCTGGGCAAACAGGTTTTGAAGCTGATTGAGCTAAGATTTTCATGTTATTCACATAATGAAAACCTATACTTTGTTTCGGCCGAATTCCCCCATTCAAATTCATGTAATCGAAGGAAACACACTGTCTTGACGAAATAAAGCCTTTTTGTACAACTTCCTATAAATAGCTGTAAGTCTTGATAGAAGAAGCATACACACACATTTGTGGCTTTCTCTTATACAGTATAAGATCCCGGTGCTGGGCAAACAGGTTTTGAAGCTGTTTGAGCCAAGATTTTCAAGTTATTCACATAATGAAAACCTATACTTTGTTTCGGCAAAATTCCCCCATTCAAATGCATGTAATCGTAGGAAAGGCAATATCTTGACGAAATAAAGCGTTTTTGTACAACTTCATATAAATAGCTGTACGCCTTGATAGAAAAAGCATACACACACATTTTATTGGCATTCTCTTATACAGTTCAAGATCCCCGTGCTGGGCAAACAGGTTTTGAAGCTGTTTGAGCTAAGATTTTCAAGTTATTCACATAATGAAAACCTATACTTTGTTTCGGGCGAATTCCCCCATTCAAATGCATGTAATCGTAGGAAACACACTGTCTTGACGAAATAAAGCGTTTTTGTACAACTTCATATAAATAGCTGTAAGTCTTGATAGAAGAAGCATACACACATATTTACGGCGTTATCTTTTAGAATTCAATATCCATCCCAGTGCTGGGCAAACAGATTTTGAAGCTGTTTGAGCTAAGATTTTCAAGTTATTCACATAATGAAAACCTATACTTTGTTTCGGGCGAATTCCCCCATTCAAATGCATGTAATCGTAGGAAACGCACTGTCTTGACAAAATAAAGCGTTTTTGTACAACTTCATATAAATAGCTGTAAGTCTTGATAGAAGAAGCATACACACACATTTTATTGGCATTCTCTTATACAGTTCAAGATCCCCGTGCTGGGCAAACAGGTTTTGAAGCTGTTTGAGCCAAGATTTTCAAGTTATTCACATAATGAAAACCTATACTTTGTTTTGGGCGCATTCCCCCATTCAAATGCATGTAATCGTAGGAAACGCACTGTCTTGACGAAATAAAGCGTTTTTGTACAACTTCATATAAATAGCTGTAAGTCTTGATAGAAGAGTCAGACACACATATTTACGGCGTTATCTTATACAATTCAAGATCCCCGTGCTGGGCAAACAGGTTTTGAAGCTGTTTGAGCCAAGATTTTCAAGTTATTCACATAATGAAAACCTATACTTTGTTTTGGGCGTATTCCCCCATTCAAATGCATGTAATCGTAGGACACGCACTGTCTTGACGAAATAAAGCGTTTTTGTACAACTTCATATAAATAGCTGTAAGTGTTGATAGAAGAAGCATACACCCATATTTACGGCGTTATCTTATACAATTCAAGATCCCCGTGCTGGGCAAACAGGTTTTGAAGCTGATTGAGCTAAGATTTTCATGTTATTCACATAATGAAAACCTATACTTTGTTTCGGCAAAATTCCCCCATTCAAATTCATGTAATCGAAGGAAACACACTGTCTTGACGAAATAAAGCCTTTTTGTACAACTTCCTATAAATAGCTGTAAGTCTTGATAGAAGAAGCATACACACACATTTGTGGCTTTCTCTTATACAGTATAAGATCCCGGTGCTGGGCAAACAGGTTTTGAAGCTGTTTGAGCCAAGATTTTCAAGTTATTCACATAATGAAAACCTATACTTTGTTTCGGCAAAATTCCCCCATTCAAATGCATGTAATCGTAGGAAAGGCAATATCTTGACGAAATAAAGCGTTTTTGTACAACTTCATATAAATAGCTGTACGCCTTGATAGAAGAAGCACACACATATTTGTGGCTTTCTCTTATACAGGTCAAGATCCCCGTGCTGGGCAAACAGGTTTTGAAGCTGTTTGAGCTAAGATTTTCAAGTTATTCACATAATGAAAACCTATACTTTGTTTCGGGCGAATTCCCCCATTCAAATGCATGTAATCGTAGGAAACGCACTGTCTTGACGAAATAAAGCGTTTTTGTACAACTTCATATAAATAGCTGTAAGTCTTGATAGAAGAAGCATACACACACATTTTATTGGCATTCTCTTATACAGTTCAAGATCCCCGTGCTGGGCAAACAGGTTTTGAAGCTGTTTGAGCTAAGATTTTCAAGTTATTCACATAATGAAAACCTATACTTTGTTTCGGGCGAATTCCCCCATTCAAATGCATGTAATCGTAGGAAACACACTGTCTTGACGAAATAAAGCGTTTTTGTACAACTTCATATAAATAGCTGTAAGTCTTGATAGAAGAAGCATACACACATATTTACGGCGTTATCTTTTAGAATTCAATATCCATCCCAGTGCTGGGCAAACAGATTTTGAAGCTGTTTGAGCTAAGATTTTCAAGTTATTCACATAATGAAAACCTATACTTTGTTTCGGGCGAATTCCCCCATTCAAATGCATGTAATCGTAGGAAACGCACTGTCTTGACGAAATAAAGCGTTTTTGTACAACTTCATATAAATAGCTGTAAGTCTTGATAGAAGAAGCATACACACACATTTTATTGGCATTCTCTTATACAGTTCAAGATCCCCGTGCTGGGCAAACAGGTTTTGAAGCTGTTTGAGCCAAGATTTTCAAGTTATTCACATAATGAAAACCTATACTTTGTTTTGGGCGCATTCCCCCATTCAAATGCATGTAATCGTAGGAAACGCACTGTCTTGACGAAATAAAGCGTTTTTGTACAACTTCATATAAATAGCTGTAAGTCTTGATAGAAGAGTCAGACACACATATTTACGGCGTTATCTTATACAATTCAAGATCCCCGTGCTGGGCAAACAGGTTTTGAAGCTGTTTGAGCCAAGATTTTCAAGTTATTCACATAATGAAAACCTATACTTTGTTTTGGGCGTATTCCCCCATTCAAATGCATGTAATCGTAGGACACGCACTGTCTTGACGAAATAAAGCGTTTTTGTACAACTTCATATAAATAGCTGTAAGTGTTGATAGAAGAAGCATACACCCATATTTACGGCGTTATCTTATACAATTCAAGATCCCCGTGCTGGGCAAACAGGTTTTGAAGCTGATTGAGCTAAGATTTTCATGTTATTCACATAATGAAAACCTATACTTTGTTTCGGCCGAATTCCCCCATTCAAATTCATGTAATCGAAGGAAACACACTGTCTTGACGAAATAAAGCCTTTTTGTACAACTTCCTATAAATAGCTGTAAGTCTTGATAGAAGAAGCATACACACACATTTGTGGCTTTCTCTTATACAGTATAAGATCCCGGTGCTGGGCAAACAGGTTTTGAAGCTGTTTGAGCCAAGATTTTCAAGTTATTCACATAATGAAAACCTATACTTTGTTTCGGCAAAATTCCCCCATTCAAATGCATGTAATCGTAGGAAAGGCAATATCTTGACGAAATAAAGCGTTTTTGTACAACTTCATATAAATAGCTGTACGCCTTGATAGAAGAAGCACACACATATTTGTGGCTTTCTCTTATACAGGTCAAGATCCCCGTGCTGGGCAAACAGGTTTTGAAGCTGTTTGAGCTAAGATTTTCAAGTTATTCACATAATGAAAACCTATACTTTGTTTCGGGCGAATTCCCCCATTCAAATGCATGTAATCGTAGGAAACGCACTGTCTTGACGAAATAAAGCCTTTTTGTACAACTTCCTATAAATAGCTGTAAGTCTTGATAGAAGAAGCATACACACACATTTGTGGCTTTCTCTTATACAGTATAAGATCCCCGTGCTGGGCAAACAGGTTTTGAAGCTGTTTGAGCCAAGATTTTCAAGTTATTCACATAATGAAAACCTATACTTTGTTTCGGGCGAATTGCCCCATTCAAATGCATGTAATCGTAGGAAACACACTGTCTTGACGAAATAAAGCGTTTTTGTACAACTTCATATAAATAGCTGTAAGTCTTGATAGAAGAAGCATACACACATATTTACGGCGTTATCTTTTAGAATTCAATATCCATCCCAGTGCTTGGCAAACAGGTTTTTTAAGCTGTTTGAGCTAAGATTTTCAAGTTATTCACATAATGAAAACCTATACTTTGTTTCGGGCGAATTCCCCCATTCAAATGCATGTAATCGTAGGAAACGCACTGTCTTGACGAAATAAAGCGTTTTTGTACAACTTCATATAAATAGCTGTAAGTCTTGATAGAAGAAGCATACACACACATTTTATTGGCATTCTCTTATACAGTTCAAGATCCCCGTGCTGGGCAAACAGGTTTTGAACCTGTTTGAGCTAAGATTTTCAAGTTATTCACATAATGAAAACCTATACTTTGTTTCGGGCGAATTCCCCTATTCAAATGCATGTAATCGTAGGAAACGCACTGTCTTGATGAAATAAAGCGTTTTTGTACAACTTCATAAAAATAGCTGTAAGTCTTGATAGAAGAGTCAGACACACATATTTACGGCGTTATCTTATACAGTTCAAGATCCCCGTGCTGGGCAAACAGGTTTTGAAGCTGTTTGAGCCAAGATTTTCAAGTTATTCACATAATGAAAACCTATACTTTGTTTTGGGCGCATTCCCCCATTCAAATGCATGTAATCGTAGGAAACGCACTGTCTTGACGAAATAAAGCGTTTTTGTAAAACTTCATAAAAATAGCTGTAAGTCTTGATAGAAGAGTCAGACACACATATTTACGGCGTTATCTTATACAATTCAAGATCCCCGTGCTGGGCAAACAGGTTTTGAAGCTGTTTGAGCTAAGATTTTCAAGTTATTCACATAATGAAAACCTATACTTTGTTTTGGGCGTATTCCCCCATTCAAATGCATGTAATCGTAGGAAACGCACTGTCTTGACGAAATAAAGCGTTTTTGTACAACTTCATATAAATAGCTGTAAGTCTTGATAGAAGAGTCAGACACACATATTTACGGCGTTATCTTATACAGTTCAAGATCCCCGTGCTGGGCAAACAGGTTTTGAAGCTGTTTGAGCCAAGATTTTCAAGTTATTCACATAATGAAAACCTATACTTTGTTTTGGGCGCATTCCCCCATTCAAATGCATGTAATCGTAGGAAACGCACTGTCTTGACGAAATAAAGCGTTTTTCTAAAACTTCATATAAATAGCTGTAAGTGTTGATAGAAGAAGCATACACACATATTTACGGCGTTATCTTATACAATTCAAGATCCCCGTGCCGGGCAAACAGGTTTTGAAGCTGTTTGAGCCAAGATTTTCAAGTTATTCACATAATGAAAACCTATACTTTGTTTCGGCAAAATTCCCCCATTCAAATGCATGTAATCGTAGGAAAGGCAATATCTTGACGAAATAAAGCGTTTTTGTACAACTTCATATAAATAGCTGTACGCCTTGATAGAAGAAGCACACACATATTTGTGGCTTTCTCTTATACAGGTCAAGATCCCCGTGCTGGGCAAACAGGTTTTGAAGCTGTTTGAGCTAAGATTTTCAAGTTATTCACATAATGAAAACCTATACTTTGTTTCGGGCGAATTCCCCCATTCAAATGCATGTAATCGTAGGAAACACACTGTCTTGACGAAATAAAGCGTTTTTGTACAACTTCATATAAATAGCTGTAAGTCTTGATAGAAGAAGCATACACACATATTTACGGCGTTATCTTTTAGAATTCAATATCCATCCAAGTGCTGGGCAAACAGGTTTTGAAGCTGTTTGAGCTAAGATTTTCAAGTTATTCACATAATGAAAACCTATACTTTGTTTCGGCCGAATTCCCCCATTCAAATGCATGTAATCGTAGGAAACGCACTGTCTTGACGAAATAAAGCGTTTTTGTACAACTTCATATAAATAGCTGTAAGTCTTGATAGAAGAAGCATACACACATATTTACGGCGTTATCTTATACAGTTCAAGATCCCCGTGCTGGGCAAACAGGTTTTGAAGCTGTTGAGCTAAGATTTTCAAGTTATTCACATAATGAAAACCTATACTTTGTTTCGGGCGAGTTCCCCATTCAAATGCATGTAATCGTAAGAAACGCACTGTCTTGACGAAATAAAGCGTTTTTGTACAAACTCATATAAATAGCTGTAAGTTTTGATAAAAGACTCAGACACACATATTTACGGCGTTATCTTTTAGAATTCAATATCCATACCCGTGCTGAGCAAACAGATTTTGAAGCTGTTTAAGCTAAGATTTTCAAGTTATTCACATAATGAAAACCTATACTTTGTTTCGGGCGAATTGCCCCATTCAAATGCATGTAATCGTAGGAAACTCACTGTCTTGACGAAATAAAGCGTTTTTGTACAACTTCATATAAATAGCTGTAAGTTTTGATAGAAGACTCAGACACACATATTTACGGCGTTGTTTTTAGAATTCAATATCCATCCCCGTGCTGGGCAAACAGGTTTTGAAGCTGTTTGAGCTAAGATTTTCAAGTTATTCACATAATGAAACAAAGTATAGGTATACTTTGTTTCGGCCGAATTCCCCCATTCAAATGCATGTAATCGTAGGAAACGCACTGTCTTGACGAAATAAAGCGTTTTTGTACAACTTCATAAAAATAGCTGTAAGTCTTGATAGAAGAGTCAGACACACATATTAACGGCGTTATCTTATACAATTCAAGATCCCCGTGCTGGGCAAACAGGTTTTGAAGCTGTTTGAGCTAAGATTTTCAAGTTATTCACATAATGAAAACCTATACTTTGTTTCGGGCGAATTCGCCCATTCAAATGCATGTAATCTTAGGAAACGCACTGTCTTGACGAAATAAAGCCTTTTTGTACAACTTCATATAAATAGCTGGAAGTTTTGATAGAAGAAGCATACACACATATTTGTGGCTTTCTCTTATACAATTCAAGATCCCCGTGCTCGGCAAACAGGTTTTGAAGCTGTTTGAGCTAAGATTTTCAAGTTATTCACATAATGAAAACCTATACTTTGTTTCGGGCAAATTGCCCCATTCAAATGCATGTAATCGTAGGAAACGAACTGTCTTGACGAAATAAAGCGTTTTTGTACAACTTCATATAAATAGCTGTAAGTCTTGATAGAAGAGTCAGACACACATATTTACGGCGTTATCTTATACAATTCAAGATCCCCGTGCTGGGCAAACAGGTTTTGAAGTTGTTTGAGCTAAGATTTTCAAGTTATTCACATAATGAAAACCTATACTTTGTTTTGGGCGTATTCCTCCATTCAAATGCATGTAATCGTAGGACACGCACTGTCTTGACGAAATAAAGCCTTTTTGTACAACTTCATATAAATAGCTGTAAGTCTTGATAGAAGAAGCATACACACATATTTGTGGCTTTCTCTTATACAATTCAAGATCCCCGTGCTGGGCAAACAGGTTTTGAAGCTGTTTGAGCCAAGATTTTCAAGTTATTCACATAATGCAAACCTATACTTTGTTTCGGGCGAATTGCCCCATTCAAATGCATGTAATCGTACACTGTAACAAAAGTCAGTAAAATATACAGCAAAACACTGTCAAATTCCAACGGTAATGGAGCGTAAAACCAAAAACTTCCTTTTACTGTATTAAATAGATTGAATAACCGTTAATTGTCAGACTGGATAAAACTTTGTTTTTTACTGTAATAAAATGTTGAAATGATAAATATTTTCTGTGAAAACAAATAAATATGCATACATTTTACAATCAAATATTGTAATGTTGAAAATGTCTGAAAAACTTAGATTTTACGGTATTATTTGAGTAAAACTACATCTTTTGGGGTTGTGCACATTGGAATTCACAGTATAAAGCTGTAGATTTTTAAGCAAACAAAAACATTCATTTTTACAAAAGCAAGATGTTAAAAAATAGGGTCCACCGTAATAATTCAACCAGTAAATACCATTAAAAAAAAAAAAAAAAAGCAAATATCAGCAGTGAAAGACAATAAAAAAATTTTTTAAATTCAGATACTGATATACAGATTAAAAGTTAGGCCTGCAGTATATCATTGTTAACCTTCTGATAAAAAAAATCAACAGCAAAAGAAGATGTTAAAAATAAAGTTCATGGTTGTGAATAAAATTGATTTCAATAATCTTTTTTAATTATTATTTTAAAACAACTTTATGTTGTTGTGTTTCACGCCATATTATCAGACCACCTTAAGTGGGTCCGCCTTAAATTTTGAGTTTGTGTGATCGCTGTTGATTGGTAGCTAAACTGCTGGTAAACTGTGTACAGACGTTTTACATTCGAATTGCAGAGAAAAAAAATTCTGGTAGCAACATTGTGCAGTTTGAGCGAACCATTTCACCAAAAAAAGGGGAAGCAAGGCAAGACGTGGCTGCAGCGGTCTGCAGACGTGACTTCTGATCAAATTCGAACCTCCTCCTAAAGAAACAAAGAGCGACATTACATTGCGGGATGACGTCACCTGAAACTGACCAATAGCGCGGCGCGCTGCTGAGCTGTGTGCCAACCGCTCTTTTTTTCATGCAGGAGACTCAAGTTGGCTTCGCTAACGGACACAGTTTTGAACTCATATATTAGCGCCATTTATTGCTGCTTGGACCACAGCATCTTCGGAATTTGTAGACATCCTGGCAGCTTACAATTAGTTCGAGGTGAGGTGAGTACATGCAACTTCAAGTTATCTCTGTTATAAAAATCCACCAGCCCAGTGTTTATAGATAATTTTAGCAGTTCGTTTTTTATGAGTGAGGTTGTGAATTTAGTTAGCATTTGTGAGTTGAGTTAGCATTACTGTCGCGAGGGAAGCATTGCTCTGGATTAGTTTCTGTGTTTGGCGTGCTTAATTCGCTAGGGAGGAATTACCAAAGTACATGGAGTTATGTTAACCTGTAATTTCTGTGGTAAGGTAGTTCAGTCATCAAGGGGCTACGGGCTTCATTGTAAACTGCATCGGAATGAGCCACGTTGTTTCTTTCGGTGTATTGAAGCAGGCTGCAAGCAGACATACACCAGGTATGGCGCCGAAGACACTCTGCCCCCACCCATGTCACTGGTGTGGCGGTGGTTTCTTCGTTTACATGTGCAATGGCGATGTGTGAACGTCAGTGTCAGAACTCTAAAGAGTTAATAGCTCATCTGAAGAGCCATATTGTGGAAGGACACGTGGTCACTTGTCCAGTAAGAGGTTGCACAAATACCTTTAGAGTTAAATCATCTTTTACTGCTCACATGTCACATAAACACAGAGAGTTTTCAGACAGCAGCATTGGTGATTTATATAGAGAGTCTGCATGTCAATCATCATCTGTTCCAACCACATCAGATGACTTTGTACCCTTGATTTCCGAGCCTGCTGCACAGTCTATTACAGATGAAGATAACATGGAAATGCCCCCTGAATTCTGTGATCTTTTTCTGAGAAACGTTTCACTATTCTACTTAAAATTGCAGGGTCAGTTTCTACTGCCTGCTTCAACCATACAGAACATTGTGGAGGAAATGCAGAACATACATGAGTTGGGACAGACATACAGTTTGGGTAAACTTGCATCACTGTTAAAAGATGACACATCATTATCAGAGGAGGACATCAACAAAGTCTGCGAGTCTGTCAAAAGCTATGATCTTTTTTCTGCATGTCATACCGGGCCATTGAGAACAGTGCACTCCAGAGCTCAGACCTTTAAAAAAGCCTTCAACTATGTGGAACCAAAGAAAATATTTTTACGGAGAGATGAAAACAGAAAAGATAGGTTTGCCTATTATGTGCCTTTAAGAGAGACTTTGAGATGTCTGCTAGAGTCTGATCTGTGGCAGAAATCAGAAGAGCCCTCTACTGAGCCTCCTGCTGATGTTCTGTGTGACATAAGTGATAGTAAGCTGTTTAAATCAAATTATTTTTTTGGTCAAAACCCATCGTGTCTCAAGCTAGTACTCTACCAGGATGCCTTTGAAGTCGTTAACCCTTTAGGCTCTGCAAGGACAAAACACAAGGTATTAGCTGTATATGCATCAGTGGCAAACTTGCCACTTCATGTACGCTCAGACACAGATCACATGTCTCTTGTCTTACTGTGCAGGGAGAAAGATTTTAAAGAGTTTGGTCATGCTAATGTGTTCTCTGAATTACTGGCAGACTTGAAAGAATTGGAGGACAGTGGGATTGTTGCATCAGATGAAACTAGAGTCAAAGGAACTTTGTTTTGCATTGCTGGTGATAATCTGGGTTCTCACTGTATTGGTGGCTTCACTGAAAACTTTAGTTCTTCAAAGTACTTCTGCAGGTACTGCCTGATAACGAAATCTGAATTTCAGGGTGCTGACCCAAATCTGTGTGGACCAGAACGTACCAAAGAGAACTACAACTCTGCTGTTGATCGCCTCCAGATTGACAATACACCAGACGTCGAAGGAGTGAAGTTCAGGTCAGTGTTCAATTCACTGAAATACTTCAACGTTTGTATGCCAGGCTTGCCACCATGTCTAGGTCATGATATCTTTGAGGGAGTTTTGGCTTATGATGTGGCACTGTATCTGAAATACTTCATAAAGAAAAAAGCATGGTTCACTTATTCCACTCTGAACCGACGCATCAAACAGTTTAGTTACCATGCCTCTGATGCTTCTACAAAGCCATCTGAGGTCAGTCCTCAAGCAGCTAAACTCTCAGGACAGGCTATACAGAACTGGAACTTCTTCCGATTGCTGCCTCTCATAGTTGGTGACATAGTGACAGACCCCACAGATGATGTGTGGAACTTAACTCTGCAGCTGAAAGATATTGTAGACATGGTGTGTGCTCAGAAAATTTCAGGGGCTCAGGTAGCATATCTTGATATTCTTATTCAAGAATATTTAGAGTCAAGAAAAGCTCTGTTCCCAGAATGCAACCTGAGACCAAAACACCATTTTCTACGCCATTACCCAGCACTGATTCTGAAATTTGGCCCACTGATAAGATTATGGACAATGCGCTTTGAAAGTAAGCACAGTTATTTCAAGAGGTGTGCCAGAAATCTGAAAAATTTCAAAAACCTCTGCCATACACTCTCTGAAAGACATCAGATGTTTCAAGCCTATCTTGCAGCAGGGTCATTGTGTCAATCTGTCTTGAAAGTCAAAGATGGTTCTCCATTTTACTCAGTGCTGTACAGTAAAGCCATTCAAGAAGCAGTTCAAATGTTTGACTTTACTGAAACCAATACAAAGGTCACAGTAGAAATGATGTACAAGGGAACACAGTACAAGAAAGGACACTTCCTTGTCACAGGGGGCTCTGACTCTGTTGAGTTTGGTGAAGTAGTTCTCATTTTGATTAAGAATGACAGTGTTTATTTTCTGGTGTCGGTGCACGTGACAGAATACCATTCTCAGTATCATCTGCACTCAGTGAGAAAGGAAAAAGAAAAGATGCAGTGTGTGAACATCATTGACTTAATTGATTTCTATCCATTAACATCTTACATGAAGTATGGGTACCAAATGGTTCCATTGAAACACAGTGTGCTGTCACAATAATGGTGCTGTTAGTTTGGTACTTACAAAACACTGTATAAAAGTGTAGTATCAAGCAAGATCAGCTTCATATTTTAAGACCAAAGGTACCACTTGGTGTAAATTGACCTTTATTCACATTCTTTTATCAGACATCTCGGAAATGGGGGACAGCATAAGGAGTTCCATTACTAAGGTGCTGCCGGACCTGTCTGCCTCAATCCTTGAAATTGTACTGGAGGCACTACAATCATTAGGAGTGGAAACATCTGAGGACTTGCAGTTCATCAGTGAGACTGATATGAACTCTGTCCTGAGACCAGTTCAGGCAAGAAAACTGCTGGCTGCCTGGAAACAAACCAGTAAGTATTATGATTTCATTGCACAATAGCCATGAAGGGCTTTCTGTTTTTTCTATTGTGCTTTGGCCAAGGTCCAAAAAGTACAATTAATCTATTATTTGTGATATTGTTTTACAGCACCAAATATGGAAATTTCAAGCCAGGCCAGCATATCGTCTCCATCTTCTTGCTCCTCATTTTCTGCCTCCCCCTCACCCAGTTCAATATATTCTCTAGACTGGGTAGATAACTTTAGAATTCCAAGTGAAGATTTTCCAGAAGACTTGATCCAGTGTCTTCAGAGAGAGAGAAGACCAAAGCCTCGATTGCAGAGGGAGATGATCCGCATCATTGTAAAGGAGATGATGAAAGCCTGTGCCTCTCCAAGTAGAAGAGCCTCGACTGAAATTGCAAAAAAAACTGGTTGCGATGTATCCCAAGTCACTGCAGGATGTCATAGAGGGGGATGTGGTAGGACAGGGGTACCACTCTTTGGTAAAACAGATTCAGGCACGAATTGAAAATGTGAAGAGATCTACTTCACCGGTGTTACGGAAGCGCAAACAGGGAGGATCAGATGACACCGATGAAGTGACACCTGAAAAGCGAGCATCTGTTCAAGACACATATGGCTGCATAAAGTGGGACATGAAGTTTTTGCCAGTCAGTGAGACACTGGAAACCCAGCAGGAGAAGAAGGAATGTATGAAGATTCTCAGTGAACAGACAAGCTTCAGTCATGAAGAAGTAAAAACTCTAATGAAATGCACCTACTCCTCTCAGCGCAAAGCAATAAACAGCGGAGCAGACATGCAAACCCTCAAAGAAGAGTGGCCTTTTTTGTTTCAGGCGATTGGAATGACAGTCCATTTTGAAGAACTTACTGGGGTACCGCTGAAAGAGACTTTCCTCACCAGTCTGGAAAAGAAGGGAAAACGGCTTCTGGACTTTCTGAAAACCACTTGTGCAGACAAGAGCAAGCGTGTCTTGGAGGCTGTCATAAAGCTTCGAATGCAGAGGGGACAGCTGAAGGGCTGCTCAGAAGACGTGAAAGATATGATGCTCCTCCTCCTCTCCTATTTCGATGAGAAAGAGGAGACCCTCTTCCACTATGTTGATGAAACATGTCTGGCAAAAGAAGTCCAAGTGGAAAGCCTGCCTGTGACACCATGTATCATTGTTTGTGGTGAGTTGAAAATCAGTACAGTGTGCACAGAAGTGCACAGAACCTAAGCTAATGCAAGGATACGCTATATTAAATGTCTGCACTTTCACTATTTTAAGACACATTTGAATGGTAAAGGGGGTTTTACAGTTAATTCTTTTACACTTGTATTTCATTCCAAGGATCCTCCTGCTTTGCATCGAGACTGTTCATGCTCAGCATTGACCACAAAGTTGTAAATGACCAAATAACTGACTTCATCTCTGCAATCTGTCTGATGCTTGGTAGCTACTACTGCCTGAACATCCACTATCCCCTGAAACTTGGCTCCACACTTGAATTTCTTCAGAGGTAATTCTTTTACTTTTCCCTTGCCTTTCCCTTTCTTTTTTTTTTTTTTCCATTGTATAGTGTTTTATTATGGATTATTGTGTTTATCAAGGTGTTTCTTCAACATTAACCCAGAGAAGGGAACAAAAGTTGAAAAAACTAAGAAGAAGACACTGCCTGTGAACCCAAGAGTACTCACCCTCATCGCTGATCTCTCTGATCACGAGTGGCGAGAGACCGTTTAAAGACATTTTGAACAGATCGGTACAGTCAGCTTAACTGTACCTTGACTGGGAACTACTGTGTTGTTTATGTTTTCAGTTATCCCAGCTGATATTGAGTACTGTGCTCTTACCTGATTTCTGTTATCACAGGCATGCTTTTCAGAGGTTTTGACCATATCTTTAAACAATCCCTCTAACTAGGGATTGTTACTGAGAACTGTACTTTTGATGTTTCAGAGATGTTCTATATTCTATACAACAGAGTTTAAACTATTTGAATTTTGTATTGCCCTAATTAGCAAATAAGTTAAGTGTTGCACTGAACTCTTAACATTGAAATTTAAACAGCACTGTCTGTTACAAACATTGCTTGACTTTAACTGTTATTATTAGAGATGGACCGATCCGATATTACGTATCGGTATCGGTCCGATACTGACCCAAATTCCTGGATCGGATATTGGCGAGAAATAAAAAATGTAATCCGATCCATTAAATATCAAAAAAAGCACCTCACAAAACTTGCTACACGGCGTAACTCGGCTCATAACCGTAGCACGTTGCAGCAGTGTGGTCACGTGATAGAGCGGCTGCGTGCTACCAAACCAGCAGTTATCCCAGAGAGAAGTAAAGCAAGTGTGCAAGTTCATCTCTGAATGTTTGCAAAGCATTCCAGCGTTAAGCTTAACAACCAATATATGGAGCGACTGCCTCTCTCTCTCTCTCTCCTGCTCCCACTTCAATCGTGAAACTGCTTAATGATCAGCTGATCGGCATTTCTGTCGTGAGTCCGTCTCTCTTCTTTGTTTTTGGCCCACTTTGCACCAGAAAGAGGAAACCAGCGGCTGAACAACAGCAGCACGTTTAACCTTGATCAGCTGTTGTTAGAATTTATTTAATATTACTTTCTACACCAGGATCTTTTTCTACGCAGCTGACGGCTGGCAACTGTGCAGGGGCGGATCTAGCAAAGTTTAGCCAGGGGGGCCGATAGGGCATGAACAGGGAAAAGGGGGCACAAAGACATACTTTTCTTTCTTATTCTCATTTAAAATGTCGAGCTTTTAATAAATAATTATCTGACTCTTACACCCAAAGTTTTAATCTGATGTAAAATATATATATAAGTCCATTACTGTATATAGTAACTGTTAATTCTAATATACCCTAGTAAGCTATACTACTTTTTCCTTTGGGAAGGAACCATCTGTGCAGTCTGCAAATCTGTTGAAGAAAGATGTTGAATCTATTTAATTATTCTTGAAAAATAATTTATTTCTGTGCATATTCCCCCTGCATCAAATTAAATTTGATTACATCGATTAAGCATCATGAGGTGGAGGGTGGTTCCCTATTTTTTTTTTTTTTTTTTTTTTTTTGCTGGGAGTTTGCAACCCTATTAGTTAGGTTGCTTGATATTTCTGCTAAGTACTCTTTAAAATACCAGAACAGGGAGGATGGAGCAGGTTTAAGTTTATTAGATTGATCAGTGTTGCTGAACTATGAAATATTTTGGGTGCAGTGTATTTTTTACATACAGGTATAACAGAATAGATTTAGTGTTGTTATTTATTTAAACTTGAGTATAAACTTATACAAAATGCAGCAAGATATTAAAAAACGTTTTATTGATTAAAAAAACAGACTATATCGGATTCATATCGGTATCGGCAGATATCCAAATTTATGATATCGGTATCGGTATCGGACATAAAAAAGTGGTATCGTGCCATCTCTAGTTATTATAGCATTTTGTAGCTGTACGTTTCTGCAAAAGTGATGTCACAAGCTTATGTGCTTGTTCAAATTCATGTTTTCCTGAAAATGGTTAATATACATTTGTTAGTTGACTTGTGAAGGGTGGTGGCACAGCTAAGACCCAAGAGTCTCTTTCAAGGTTAGTAAAGTAAACAGATTCAAGAAGATATTTTACACATTTCTTTGTTGTCTGTCTCTAAATCTTATTTTGTCTTTATTAAAAAGGTTTGTTTTGTTCCTGCCCTTTTCAGACACTGAATTTGAGCAGAAACCATAAGGATACTCAAAGGACCTGTGACTCTCAGGAAATGGTGAGATTTCAGGTCATAATCTTTTTTTCTTTTTTTTTTTTTTACATTAAATTCATTTTCCTTTTTCCCTTTACAATATTGCTGTTTTGTTTTTGTAAACAGCATCAAATGAGAGGGACAGATGAAACAGTTTCAAGACAATGGCAGGAAAAACATGCTGAAGATTGAAACAAACCTTGGCTGGAAATATTTGGTATGTGTTTTACCGTAAATCAAATTGTTGAAAAACATTCAGCTACACTGCAACACAGGGAAACTTGATTTGCACTTATTTTGTTACTTTAATTTCTTGTCTCATTATTTTTGTCAGTTATTATTGTTTATGGTGTATGCCCTTCTTGCTTTCTTTCTGAATGCAGAAGGTATCTAGCCAGTCCACAATGAAAGCTTCGTTGCACCCCATGAGTCTTCTGGCAGAAATGTTGGCGTCTGTATTCTTTGGTTTCCCTAAACATCACACCCTGCCTGTTTATACGAGGCTCTTCAATTAAGTCTGCACCCAAAGATTCAATAAGAGGTAAGCAGTGGTATTATTCAAGTTTTGCTAAAGAAATATGGACAGGAGACACTAATCTTAATCAGCCAAGCTCACGTTCATGTCCAGGTGAGCAGTTTCATACGCTATAAAATGTAGATTGAATGATAGGTCTCATCACCATGCATTCAGCCATTAACTTCAAGTTCTAAGATAAATCAATAGGAAACTTAAATACGTTTTCCAACAAATTATGATTGTGATTAGGGCTGCGTTGTCTATGTATCACTTTTACATAAGTAGATTTAAAGGATAACTATTGCCAAAACGCAACCTGGGCTGTTTTTTTTTTTTTTTTTTTTTTACTATATCAATTTTGATGCGCTCAAATTTATGCCCCGGCCCCCTAGTATTCCCATTCACTGGCTATTGACCACAAAACAAAATCACGGTCAATCTCAAAAACGGCTCGTTTGTCGTAATTATGCTTTTAGATATATGTTTGTCTCGTTTACAGTAAAAAAAACAAAAAAACAGCCCAGGTTGCATTTTGACAATAGCTATCCTTTAAGAACTGTATATTTTACACTTAAGAAATCATTTATCATTAGATCTGTTTTTGGCAGCACCTTTTGTTCATTTCTGTGCATTTTGCTCAAGCACTGATCAAACTTTGTCCATTTTTTGCTGCAGAGGGGATCCTGCCAGTCCAAAGTGAACTCCTGATGGACTCCTGCAGAGCTTGTATCTTCGACACCATGCACATTAGAAACTCCACTGAGTCCTTTCCTTCACCAAGGCAGGACCCAGTGACTCATTACTGTTGATAGGTCAGGGGCAGGTAATATTTTGTTTCATGTTTATTCATTCCTCCATGGATTACCAGCCATATATATGGACACATGCTGTATTCTCAAGATCTATGCTGTTTTGTAGGAATGGAGAAAATGATATGTTTAGTCTGTTTTCAAATGGTATGTCAAATTTTCTCATTATTTATCAGTAATATTCACTACCTTGGTTATATATGAGCATCTTTAGATTTTTTTGTATTTAGCGGTTGCAAATGTAAAATGTACGGTAAACCATTTATGTTCCTCATATTGTACTGTATTTTTAGCGGTAAAGTACCGGCAGCTGTGGTTGCCAGGAATTTACCGTAAAATGTATCTGGTCAAAATAAAATGCTGCAATTTGTTATACAATTTCACTGTGTTTTTTACTGTCAAAGGTTTTAATAAGGTTTAACATATTTCTGTTATTTTTACAGTTATTTACAATAATAGGGTCTATCCTATTACTGTTAAATTAACAACAAATTACTGTAAATATTATTAGATTATAACTTTTTTTTTTACTGCAAATATCCGTAAAAAGCTATGGAAAGTTGCATTTTTTACATTAAATTGCTGTATAATTGACAAATATATTTGTTTTTTTCTATCATGATTTTGGTAAAATAATACGTTGTCTACCTTAAAATTTAGGGTTACAAAACCAGTATACCGTATTGTCTTTTACAGATTCCACATTTTTTTCACGGTATATTCCTGGCAACCACAGCTGCCGGTATTTTACCTAAATTGGACAGTTTTTTTTTTTACAGTGTACAACTTCATATAAATAGCTGTAAGTCGTGATAGAAGAAGCATACACACATATTTGTGGCTTTCTCTTATACAATTCAAGATCCCCGTGCTGGGCAAACAGGTTTTGAAGCTGTTTGAGCTAAGATTTTCAAGTTATTCACATAATGAAAACGTATACTTTGTTTCGGCCGAATTCCCCCATTCAAATGCATGTAATCGTAGGAAACGCACTGTCTTGACGAAATAAAGCGTTTTTGTACAACTTCATATAAATAGCTGTAAGTCTTGATAGAAGAAGCATACACACATATTTGTGGCTTTCTCTTATACAATTCAAGATCCCCGTGCTGGGCAAACAGGTTTTGAAGCTGTTTGAGCTAAGATTTTCAAGTTATTCACATAATAAAAACCTATACTTTGTTTCGGCCGAATTCCCCCATTCAAATGCATGTAATCGTAGGAAACGCACTGTCTTGACGAAATAAAGCGTTTTTGTACAACTTCATATAAATAGCTGTAAGTCTTGATAGAAGAAGCATACACACATATTTACGGCGTTATCTTATACAATTCAAGATCCCCGTGCTGGGCAAACAGGTTTTGAAGCTGTTTGAGCTAAGATTTTCAAGTTATCACATAATGAAAACCTATACTTTGTTTCGGGAGAATTCCCCCATTCAAATGCATGTAATCGTAGGAAACGCACTGTCTTGACAAAATAAAGCGTTTTTGTACAACTTCATATAAATAGCTGTAAGTTTTGATAGAAGACTCAGACACACATATTTACGGCGTTGTTTTTAGAATTCAATATCCATCCCAGTGCTGGGCAAACAGGTTTTGAAGCTGTTTGAGCTAAGATTTTCAAGTTATTCACATAATGAAACAAAGTATAGGTATACTTTGTTTCGGCCGAATTCCCCCATTCAAATGCATGTAATCGTAGGAAACGCACTGTCTTGACGAAATAAAGCGTTTTTGTACAACTTCATATAAATAGCTGTAAGTCTTGATAGAAGAAGCATACACACATATTTGTGGCTTTCTCTTATACAATTCAAGATCCCCGTGCTGGGCAAACAGGTTTTGAAGCTGTTTGAGCTAAGATTTTCAAGTTATTCACATAATGAAAACCTATACTTTGTTTCGGCCGAATTCCCCCATTCAAATGCATGTAATCGTAAGAAACGCACTGTCTTGACGAAATAAAGCGTTTTTGTACAAACTCATATAAATAGCTGTAAGTTTTGATAAAAGACTCAGACACACATATTTACGGCGTTATCTTTTAGAATTCAATATCCATACCCGTGCTGAGCAAACAGATTTTGAAGCTGTTTGAGCTAAGATTTTCAAGTTATTCACATAATGAAAACCTATACTTTGTTTCGGGCGAATTGCCCCATTCAAATGCATGTAATCGTAGGAAACTCACTGTCTTGACGAAATAAAGCGTTTTTGTACAACTTCATATAAATAGCTGTAAGTTTTGATAGAAGACTTAGACACACATATTTACGGCGTTGTTTTTAGAATTCAATATCCATCCCCGTGCTGGGCAAACAGGTTTTGAAGCTGTTTGAGCTAAGATTTTCAAGTTATTCACATAATGAAACAAAGTATAGGTATACTTTGTTTCGGCCGAATTCCCCCATTCAAATGCATGTAATCGTAGGAAACGCACTGTCTTGACGAAATAAAGCGTTTTTGTACAACTTCATATAAATAGCTGTAAGTTTTGATAGACGACTCTGACACACATATTTACGGCGTTATCTTATAGAGTCCAAGATCCCCGTGCTGGGCAAACAGGTTTTGAAGCTGTTTGAGCTAAGATTTTCAAGTTATTCACATAATGAAAACCTATACTTTGTTTCGGGCGAATTCCCCCATTCAAATGCATGTAATCGTAGGAAACGCACTGTCTTGACGAAATAAAGCGTTTTTGTACAACTTCATATAAATAGCTGTAAGTCTTGATAGAAGAAGCATACACACATATTTACGGCGTTATCTTATACAATTCAAGATCCCCGTGCTGGGCAAACAGGTTTTGAAGCTGTTTGAGCTAAGATTTTCAAGTTATCACATAATGAAAACCTATACTTTGTTTCGGGAGAATTCCCCCATTCAAATGCATGTAATCGTAGGAAACGCACTGTCTTGACGAAATAAAGCGTTTTTGTACAACTTCATAAAAATAGCTGTAAGTCTTGATAGAAGAGTCAGACACACATATTTACGGCGTTATCTTATACAATTCAAGATCCCCGTGCTGGGCAAACAGGTTTTGAAGCTTTTTGAGCCAAGATTTTCAAGTTATTCACATAATGAAAACCTATACTTTGTTTTGGGCGTATTCCCCCATTCAAATGCATGTAATCGTAGGACACGCACTGTCTTGACGAAATAAAGCGTTTTTGTACAACTTCATATAAATAGCTGTAAGTGTTGATAGAAGAAGCATACACCCATATTTACGGCGTTATCTTATACAATTCAAGATCCCCGTGCTGGGCAAACAGGTTTTGAAGCTGATTGAGCTAAGATTTTCATGTTATTCACATAATGAAAACCTATACTTTATTTTGGGCGTATTCCCCCATTCAAATGCATGTAATCGTAGGAAACGCACTGTCTTGACGAAATAAAGCGTTTTTCTACAACTTCATATAAATAGCTGTAAGTGTTGATAGAAGAAGCATACACACATATTTACGGCGTTATCTTATACAATTCAAGATCCCCGTGCTGGGCAAACAGGTTTTGAAGCTGTTTGAGCCAAGATTTTCAAGTTATTCACATAATGAAAACCTATACTTTGTTTCGGCCGAATTCCCCCATTCAAATGCATGTAATCGAAGGAAACACACTGTCTTGACGAAATAAAGCCTTTTTGTACAACTTCCTATAAATAGCTGTAAGTCTTGATAGAAGAAGCATACACACACATTTGTGGCTTTCTCTTATACAGTATAAGATCCCCGTGCTGGGCAAACAGGTTTTGAAGCTGTTTGAGCCAAGATTTTCAAGTTATTCACATAATGAAAACCTATACTTTGTTTCGGGCGAATTGCCCCATTCAAATGCATGTAATCGTAGGAAACACACTGTCTTGACGAAATAAAGCGTTTTTGTACAACTTCATATAAATAGCTGTAAGTCTTGATAGAAGAAGCATACACACATATTTACGGCGTTATCTTTTAGAATTCAATATCCATCCCAGTGCTTGGCAAACAGGTTTTGAAGCTGTTTGAGCTAAGATTTTCAAGTTATTCACATAATGAAAACCTATACTTTGTTTCGGGCGAATTCCCCCATTCAAATGCATGTAATCGTAGGAAACGCACTGTCTTGACGAAATAAAGCGTTTTTGTACAACTTCATATAAATAGCTGTAAGTCTTGATAGAAGAAGCATACACACACATTTTATTGGCATTCTCTTATACAGTTCAAGATCCCCGTGCTGGGCAAACAGGTTTTGAACCTGTTTGAGCTAAGATTTTCAAGTTATTCACATAATGAAAACCTATACTTTGTTTCGGGCGAATTCCCCTATTCAAATGCATGTAATCGTAGGAAACGCACTGTCTTGATGAAATAAAGCGTTTTTGTACAACTTCATAAAAATAGCTGTAAGTCTTGATAGAAGAGTCAGACACACATATTTACGGCGTTATCTTATACAGTTCAAGATCCCCGTGCTGGGCAAACAGGTTTTGAAGCTGTTTGAGCCAAGATTTTCAAGTTATTCACATAATGAAAACCTATACTTTGTTTTGGGCGCATTCCCCCATTCAAATGCATGTAATCGTAGGACACGCACTGTCTTGACGAAATAAAGCGTTTTTGTAAAACTTCATAAAAATAGCTGTAAGTCTTGATAGAAGAGTCAGACACACATATTTACGGCGTTATCTTATACAATTCAAGATCCCCGTGCTGGGCAAACAGGTTTTGAAGCTGTTTGAGCTAAGATTTTCAAGTTATTCACATAATGAAAACCTATACTTTGTTTCGGGCGAATTCCCCCATTCAAATGCATGTAATCGTAGGAAACACACTGTCTTGACGAAATAAAGCGTTTTTGTACAACTTCATATAAATAGCTGTAAGTCTTGATAGAAGAAGCATACACACATATTTACGGCGTTATCTTTTAGAATTCAATATCCATCCAAGTGCTGGGCAAACAGGTTTTGAAGCTGTTTGAGCTAAGATTTTCAAGTTATTCACATAATGAAAACCTATACTTTGTTTCGGCCGAATTCCCCCATTCAAATGCATGTAATCGTAGGAAACGCACTGTCTTGACGAAATAAAGCGTTTTTGTACAACTTCATATAAATAGCTGTAAGTCTTGATAGAAGAAGCATACACACATATTTACGGCTTTCTCTTATACAGTTCAAGATCCCCGTGCTGGGCAAACAGGTTTTGAAGCTGTTGAGCTAAGATTTTCAAGTTATTCACATAATGAAAACCTATACTTTGTTTCGGGCGAGTTCCCCATTCAAATGCATGTAATCGTAAGAAACGCACTGTCTTGACGAAATAAAGCGTTTTTGTACAAACTCATATAAATAGCTGTAAGTTTTGATAAAAGACTCAGACACACATATTTATGGCGTTATCTTTTAGAATTCAATATCCATACCCGTGCTGAGCAAACAGATTTTGAAGCTGTTTAAGCTAAGATTTTCAAGTTATTCACATAATGAAAACCTATACTTTGTTTCGGGCGAATTGCCCCATTCAAATGCATGTAATCGTAGGAAACTCACTGTCTTGACGAAATAAAGCGTTTTTGTACAACTTCATATAAATAGCTGTAAGTTTTGATAGAAGACTCAGACACACATATTTACGGCGTTGTTTTTAGAATTCCATATCCATCCCCGTGCTGGGCAAACAGGTTTTGAAGCTGTTTGAGCTAAGATTTTCAAGTTATTCACATAATGAAACAAAGTATAGGTATACTTTGTTTCGGCCGAATTCCCCCATTCAAATGCATGTAATCGTAGGAAACGCACTGTCTTGACGAAATAAAGCGTTTTTGTACAACTTCATAAAAATAGCTGTAAGTCTTGATAGAAGAGTCAGACACACATATTAACGGCGTTATCTTATACAATTCAAGATCCCCGTGCTGGGCAAACAGGTTTTGAAGCTGTTTGAGCTAAGATTTTCAAGTTATTCACATAATGAAAACCTATACTTTGTTTCGGGCGAATTCGCCCATTCAAATGCATGTAATCTTAGGAAACGCACTGTCTTGACGAAATAAAGCCTTTTTGTACAACTTCATATAAATAGCTGGAAGTTTTGATAGAAGAAGCATACACACATATTTGTGGCTTTCTCTTATACAATTCAAGATCCCCGTGCTGGGCAAACAGGTTTTGAAGCTGTTTGAGCTAAGATTTTCAAGTTATTCACATAATGAAAACCTATACTTTGTTTCGGGCAAATTGCCCCATTCAAATGCATGTAATCGTAGGAAACGAACTGTCTTGACGAAATAAAGCGTTTTTGTACAACTTCATATAAATAGCTGTAAGTCTTGATAGAAGAGTCAGACACACATATTTACGGCGTTATCTTATACAATTCAAGATCCCCGTGCTGGGCAAACAGGTTTTGAAGTTGTTTGAGCTAAGATTTTCAAGTTATTCACATAATGAAAACCTATACTTTGTTTTGGGCGTATTCCTCCATTCAAATGCATGTAATCGTAGGACACGCACTGTCTTGACGAAATAAAGCCTTTTTGTACAACTTCATATAAATAGCTGTAAGTCTTGATAGAAGAAGCATACACACATATTTGTGGCTTTCTCTTATACAATTCAAGATCCCCGTGCTGGGCAAACAGGTTTTGAAGCTGTTTGAGCCAAGATTTTCAAGTTATTCACATAATGCAAACCTATACTTTGTTTCGGGCGAATTGCCCCATTCAAATGCATGTAATCGTACACTGTAACAAAAGTCAGTAAAATATACAGCAAAACACTGTCAAATTCCAACGGTAATGGAGCGTAAAACCAAAAACTTCCTTTTACTGTATTAAATAGATTGAATAACCGTTAATTGTCAGACTGGATAAAACTTTGTTTTTTACTGTAATAAAATGTTGAAATGATAAATATTTTCTGTGAAAACAAATAAATATGCATACATTTTACAATCAAATATTGTAATGTTGAAAATGTCTGAAAAACTTAGATTTTACGGTATTATTTGAGTAAAACTACATCTTTTGGGGTTGTGCGCATTGGAATTCACAGTATAAAGCTGTAGATTTTTAAGCAAACAAAAACATTCATTTTTACAAAAGCAAGATGTTAAAAAATAGGGTCCACCGTAATAATTCAACCAGTAAATACCATTAAAAAAAAAAAAAAAAAGGAAATATCAGCAGTGAAAGACAATAAAAATTTTTTTTAAATTCAGATACTGATATACAGATTAAAAGTTAGGCCTGCAGTATATCATTGTTAACCTTCTGATAAAAAAAATCAACAGCAAAAGAAGATGTTAAAAATAAAGTTCATGGTTGTGAATAAAATTGATTTCAATAATCTTTTTTAATTATTATTTTAAAACAACTTTATGTTGTTGTGTTTCACGCCATATTATCAGACCACCTTAAGTGGGTCCGCCTTAAATTTTGAGTTTGTGTGATCGCTGTTGATTGGTAGCTAAACTGCTGGTAAACTGTGTACAGACGTTTTACATTCGAATTGCAGAGAAAAAAAATTCTGGTAGCAACATTGTGCAGTTTGAGCGAACCATTTCACCAAAAAAAGGGGAAGCAAGGCAAGACGTGGCTGCAGCGGTCTGCAGACGTGACTTCTGATCAAATTCGAACCTCCTCCTAAAGAAACAAAGAGCGACATTACATTGCGGGATGACGTCACCTGAAACTGACCAATAGCGCGGCGCGCTGCTGAGCTGTGTGCCAACCGCTCTTTTTTTCATGCAGGAGACTCAAGTTGGCTTCGCTAACGGACACAGTTTTGAACTCATATATTAGCGCCATTTATTGCTGCTTGGACCACAGCATCTTCGGAATTTGTAGACATCCTGGCAGCTTACAATTAGTTCGAGGTGAGGTGAGTACATGCAACTTCAAGTTATCTCTGTTATAAAAATCCACCAGCCCAGTGTTTATAGATAATTTTAGCAGTTCGTTTTTTATGAGTGAGGTTGTGAATTTAGTTAGCATTTGTGAGTTGAGTTAGCATTACTGTCGCGAGGGAAGCATTGCTCTGGATTAGTTTCTGTGTTTGGCGTGCTTAATTCGCTAGGGAGGAATTACCAAAGTACATGGAGTTATGTTAACCTGTAATTTCTGTGGTAAGGTAGTTCAGTCATCAAGGGGCTACGGGCTTCATTGTAAACTGCATCGGAATGAGCCACGTTGTTTCTTTCGGTGTATTGAAGCAGGCTGCAAGCAGACATACACCAGGTATGGCGCCGAAGACACTCTGCCCCCACCCATGTCACTGGTGTGGCGGTGGTTTCTTCGTTTACATGTGCAATGGCGATGTGTGAACGTCAGTGTCAGAACTCTAAAGAGTTAATAGCTCATCTGAAGAGCCATATTGTGGAAGGACACGTGGTCACTTGTCCAGTAAGAGGTTGCACAAATACCTTTAGAGTTAAATCATCTTTTACTGCTCACATGTCACATAAACACAGAGAGTTTTCAGACAGCAGCATTGGTGATTTATATAGAGAGTCTGCATGTCAATCATCATCTGTTCCAACCACATCAGATGACTTTGTACCCTTGATTTCCGAGCCTGCTGCACAGTCTATTACAGATGAAGATAACATGGAAATGCCCCCTGAATTCTGTGATCTTTTTCTGAGAAACGTTTCACTATTCTACTTAAAATTGCAGGGTCAGTTTCTACTGCCTGCTTCAACCATACAGAACATTGTGGAGGAAATGCAGAACATACATGAGTTGGGACAGACATACAGTTTGGGTAAACTTGCATCACTGTTAAAAGATGACACATCATTATCAGAGGAGGACATCAACAAAGTCTGCGAGTCTGTCAAAAGCTATGATCTTTTTTCTGCATGTCATACCGGGCCATTGAGAACAGTGCACTCCAGAGCTCAGACCTTTAAAAAAGCCTTCAACTATGTGGAACCAAAGAAAATATTTTTACGGAGAGATGAAAACAGAAAAGATAGGTTTGCCTATTATGTGCCTTTAAGAGAGACTTTGAGATGTCTGCTAGAGTCTGATCTGTGGCAGAAATCAGAAGAGCCCTCTACTGAGCCTCCTGCTGATGTTCTGTGTGACATAAGTGATAGTAAGCTGTTTAAATCAAATTATTTTTTTGGTCAAAACCCATCGTGTCTCAAGCTAGTACTCTACCAGGATGCCTTTGAAGTCGTTAACCCTTTAGGCTCTGCAAGGACAAAACACAAGGTATTAGCTGTATATGCATCAGTGGCAAACTTGCCACTTCATGTACGCTCAGACACAGATCACATGTCTCTTGTCTTACTGTGCAGGGAGAAAGATTTTAAAGAGTTTGGTCATGCTAATGTGTTCTCTGAATTACTGGCAGACTTGAAAGAATTGGAGGACAGTGGGATTGTTGCATCAGATGAAACTAGAGTCAAAGGAACTTTGTTTTGCATTGCTGGTGATAATCTGGGTTCTCACTGTATTGGTGGCTTCACTGAAAACTTTAGTTCTTCAAAGTACTTCTGCAGGTACTGCCTGATAACGAAATCTGAATTTCAGGGTGCTGACCCAAATCTGTGTGGACCAGAACGTACCAAAGAGAACTACAACTCTGCTGTTGATCGCCTCCAGATTGACAATACACCAGACGTCGAAGGAGTGAAGTTCAGGTCAGTGTTCAATTCACTGAAATACTTCAACGTTTGTATGCCAGGCTTGCCACCATGTCTAGGTCATGATATCTTTGAGGGAGTTTTGGCTTATGATGTGGCACTGTATCTGAAATACTTCATAAAGAAAAAAGCATGGTTCACTTATTCCACTCTGAACCGACGCATCAAACAGTTTAGTTACCATGCCTCTGATGCTTCTACAAAGCCATCTGAGGTCAGTCCTCAAGCAGCTAAACTCTCAGGACAGGCTATACAGAACTGGAACTTCTTCCGATTGCTGCCTCTCATAGTTGGTGACATAGTGACAGACCCCACAGATGATGTGTGGAACTTAACTCTGCAGCTGAAAGATATTGTAGACATGGTGTGTGCTCAGAAAATTTCAGGGGCTCAGGTAGCATATCTTGATATTCTTATTCAAGAATATTTAGAGTCAAGAAAAGCTCTGTTCCCAGAATGCAACCTGAGACCAAAACACCATTTTCTACGCCATTACCCAGCACTGATTCTGAAATTTGGCCCACTGATAAGATTATGGACAATGCGCTTTGAAAGTAAGCACAGTTATTTCAAGAGGTGTGCCAGAAATCTGAAAAATTTCAAAAACCTCTGCCATACACTCTCTGAAAGACATCAGATGTTTCAAGCCTATCTTGCAGCAGGGTCATTGTGTCAATCTGTCTTGAAAGTCAAAGATGGTTCTCCATTTTACTCAGTGCTGTACAGTAAAGCCATTCAAGAAGCAGTTCAAATGTTTGACTTTACTGAAACCAATACAAAGGTCACAGTAGAAATGATGTACAAGGGAACACAGTACAAGAAAGGACACTTCCTTGTCACAGGGGGCTCTGACTCTGTTGAGTTTGGTGAAGTAGTTCTCATTTTGATTAAGAATGACAGTGTTTATTTTCTGGTGTCGGTGCACGTGACAGAATACCATTCTCAGTATCATCTGCACTCAGTGAGAAAGGAAAAAGAAAAGATGCAGTGTGTGAACATCATTGACTTAATTGATTTCTATCCATTAACATCTTACATGAAGTATGGGTACCAAATGGTTCCATTGAAACACAGTGTGCTGTCACAATAATGGTGCTGTTAGTTTGGTACTTACAAAACACTGTATAAAAGTGTAGTATCAAGCAAGATCAGCTTCATATTTTAAGACCAAAGGTACCACTTGGTGTAAATTGACCTTTATTCACATTCTTTTATCAGACATCTCGGAAATGGGGGACAGCATAAGGAGTTCCATTACTAAGGTGCTGCCGGACCTGTCTGCCTCAATCCTTGAAATTGTACTGGAGGCACTACAATCATTAGGAGTGGAAACATCTGAGGACTTGCAGTTCATCAGTGAGACTGATATGAACTCTGTCCTGAGACCAGTTCAGGCAAGAAAACTGCTGGCTGCCTGGAAACAAACCAGTAAGTATTATGATTTCATTGCACAATAGCCATGAAGGGCTTTCTGTTTTTTCTATTGTGCTTTGGCCAAGGTCCAAAAAGTACAATTAATCTATTATTTGTGATATTGTTTTACAGCACCAAATATGGAAATTTCAAGCCAGGCCAGCATATCGTCTCCATCTTCTTGCTCCTCATTTTCTGCCTCCCCCTCACCCAGTTCAATATATTCTCTAGACTGGGTAGATAACTTTAGAATTCCAAGTGAAGATTTTCCAGAAGACTTGATCCAGTGTCTTCAGAGAGAGAGAAGACCAAAGCCTCGATTGCGGAGGGAGATGATCCGCATCATTGTAAAGGAGATGATGAAAGCCTGTGCCTCTCCAAGTAGAAGAGCCTCGACTGAAATTGCAAAAAAAACTGGTTGCGATGTATCCCAAGTCACTGCAGGATGTCATAGAGGGGGATGTGGTAGGACAGGGGTACCACTCTTTGGTAAAACAGATTCAGGCACGAATTGAAAATGTGAAGAGATCTACTTCACCGGTGTTACGGAAGCGCAAACAGGGAGGATCAGATGACACCGATGAAGTGACACCTGAAAAGCGAGCATCTGTTCAAGACACATATGGCTGCATAAAGTGGGACATGAAGTTTTTGCCAGTCAGTGAGACACTGGAAACCCAGCAGGAGAAGAAGGAACGTATGAAGATTCTCAGTGAACAGACAAGCTTCAGTCATGAAGAAGTAAAAACTCTAATGAAATGCACCTACTCCTCTCAGCGCAAAGCAATAAACAGCGGAGCAGACATGCAAACCCTCAAAGAAGAGTGGCCTTTTTTGTTTCAGGCGATTGGAATGACAGTCCATTTTGAAGAACTTACTGGGGTACCGCTGAAAGAGACTTTCCTCACCAGTCTGGAAAAGAAGGGAAAACGGCTTCTGGACTTTCTGAAAACCACTTGTGCAGACAAGAGCAAGCGTGTCTTGGAGGCTGTCATAAAGCTTCGAATGCAGAGGGGACAGCTGAAGGGCTGCTCAGAAGACGTGAAAGATATGATGCTCCTCCTCCTCTCCTATTTCGATGAGAAAGAGGAGACCCTCTTCCACTATGTTGATGAAACATGTCTGGCAAAAGAAGTCCAAGTGGAAAGCCTGCCTGTGACACCATGTATCATTGTTTGTGGTGAGTTGAAAATCAGTACAGTGTGCACAGAAGTGCACAGAACCTAAGCTAATGCAAGGATACGCTATATTAAATGTCTGCACTTTCACTATTTTAAGACACATTTGAATGGTAAAGGGGGTTTTACAGTTAATTCTTTTACACTTGTATTTCATTCCAAGGATCCTCCTGCTTTGCATCGAGACTGTTCATGCTCAGCATTGACCACAAAGTTGTAAATGACCAAATAACTGACTTCATCTCTGCAATCTGTCTGATGCTTGGTAGCTACTACTGCCTGAACATCCACTATCCCCTGAAACTTGGCTCCACACTTGAATTTCTTCAGAGGTAATTCTTTTACTTTTCCCTTGCCTTTCCCTTTCTTTTTTTTTTTTTTTCATTGTATAGTGTTTTATTATGGATTATTGTGTTTATCAAGGTGTTTCTTCAACATTAACCCAGAGAAGGGAACAAAAGTTGAAAAAACTAAGAAGAAGACACTGCCTGTGAACCCAAGAGTACTCACCCTCATCGCTGATCTCTCTGATCACGAGTGGCGAGAGACCGTTTAAAGACATTTTGAACAGTCAGCTTAACTGTACCTTGACTGGGAACTACTGTGTTGTTTATGTTTTCAGTTATCCCAGCTGATATTGAGTACTGTGCTCTTACCTGATTTCTGTTATCACAGGCATGCTTTTCAGAGGTTTTGACCATATCTTTAAACAATCCCTCTAACTAGGGATTGTTACTGAGAACTGTACTTTTGATGTTTCAGAGATGTTCTATATTCTATATAACAGAGTTTAAACTATTTGAATTTTGTATTGCCCTAATTAGCAAATAAGTTAAGTGTTGCACTGAACTCTTAACATTGAAATTTAAACAGCACTGTCTGTTACAAACATTGCTTGACTTTAACTGTTATTATTAGAGATGGACCGATCCGATATTACGTATCGGTATCGGTCCGATACTGACCCAAATTCCTGGATCGGATATTGGCGAGAAATAAAAAATGTAATCCGATCCATTAAATATCAAAAAAAGCACCTCACAAAACTTGCTACACGGCGTAACTCGGCTCATAACCGTAGCACGTTGCAGCAGTGTGGTCACGTGATAGAGCGGCTGCGTGCTACCAAACCAGCAGTTATCCCAGAGAGAAGTAAAGCAAGTGTGCAAGTTCATCTCTGAATGTTTGCAAAGCATTCCAGCGTTAAGCTTAACAACCAATATATGGAGCGACTGCCTCTCTCTCTCTCTCTCCTGCTCCCACTTCAATCGTGAAACTGCTTAATGATCAGCTGATCGGCATTTCTGTCGTGAGTCCGTCTCTCTTCTTTGTTTTTGGCCCACTTTGCACCAGAAAGAGGAAACCAGCGGCTGAACAACAGCAGCACGTTTAACCTTGATCAGCTGTTGTTAGAATTTATTTAATATTACTTTCTACACCAGGATCTTTTTCTACGCAGCTGACGGCTGGCAACTGTGCAGGGGCGGATCTAGCAAAGTTTAGCCAGGGGGGCCGATAGGGCATGAACAGGGAAAAGGGGGCACAAAGACATACTTTTCTTTCTTATTCTCATTTAAAATGTCGAGCTTTTAATAAATAATTATCTGACTCTTACACCCAAAGTTTTAATCTGATGTAAAATATATATATAAGTCCATTACTGTATATAGTAACTGTTAATTCTAATATACCCTAGTAAGCTATACTACTTTTTCCTTTGGGAAGGAACCATCTGTGCAGTCTGCAAATCTGTTGAAGAAAGATGTTGAATCTATTTAATTATTCTTGAAAAATAATTTATTTCTGTGCATATTCCCCCTGCATCAAATTAAATTTGATTACATCGATTAAGCATCATGAGGTGGAGGGTGGTTCCCTATTTTTTTTTTTTTTTTTTTTTTTTTGCTGGGAGTTTGCAACCCTATTAGTTAGGTTGCTTGATATTTCTGCTAAGTACTCTTTAAAATACCAGAACAGGGAGGATGGAGCAGGTTTAAGTTTATTAGATTGATCAGTGTTGCTGAACTATGAAATATTTTGGGTGCAGTGTATTTTTTACATACAGGTATAACAGAATAGATTTAGTGTTGTTATTTATTTAAACTTGAGTATAAACTTATACAAAATGCAGCAAGATATTAAAAAACGTTTTATTGATTAAAAAAACAGACTATATCGGATTCATATCGGTATCGGCAGATATCCAAATTTATGAGTGGTATCGTGCCATCTCTAGTTATTATAGCATTTTGTAGCTGTACGTTTCTGCAAAAGTGATGTCACAAGCTTATGTGCTTGTTCAAATTCATGTTTTCCTGAAAATGGTTAATATACATTTGTTAGTTGACTTGTGAAGGGTGGTGGCACAGCTAAGACCCAAGAGTCTCTTTCAAGGTTAGTAAAGTAAACAGATTCAAGAAGATATTTTACACATTTCTTTGTTGTCTGTCTCTAAATCTTATTTTGTCTTTATTAAAAAGGTTTGTTTTGTTCCTGCCCTTTTCAGACACTGAATTTGAGCAGAAACCATAAGGATACTCAAAGGACCTGTGACTCTCAGGAAATGGTGAGATTTCAGGTCATAATCTTTTTTTCTTTTTTTTTTTTTACATTAAATTCATTTTCCTTTTTCCCTTTACAATATTGCTGTTTTGTTTTTGTAAACAGCATCAAATGAGAGGGACAGATGAAACAGTTTCAAGACAATGGCAGGAAAAACATGCTGAAGATTGAAACAAACCTTGGCTGGAAATATTTGGTATGTGTTTTACCGTAAATCAAATTGTTGAAAAACATTCAGCTACACTGCAACACAGGGAAACTTGATTTGCACTTATTTTGTTACTTTAATTTCTTGTCTCATTATTTTTGTCAGTTATTATTGTTTATGGTGTATGCCCTTCTTGTTTTCTTTCTGAATGCAGAAGGTATCTAGCCAGTCCACAATGAAAGCTTCGTTGCACCCCATGAGTCTTCTGGCAGAAATGTTGGCGTCTGTATTCTTTGGTTTCCCTAAACATCACACCCTGCCTGTTTATACGAGGCTCTTCAATTAAGTCTGCACCCAAAGATTCAATAAGAGGTAAGCAGTGGTATTATTCAAGTTTTGCTAAAGAAATATGGACAGGAGACACTAATCTTAATCAGCCAAGCTCACGTTCATGTCCAGGTGAGCAGTTTCATACGCTATAAAATGTAGATTGAATGATAGGTCTCATCACCATGCATTCAGCCATTAACTTCAAGTTCTAAGATAAATCAATAGGAAACTTAAATACGTTTTCCAACAAATTATGATTGTGATTAGGGCTGCGTTGTCTATGTATCACTTTTACATAAGTAGATTTAAAGGATAACTATTGCCAAAACGCAACCTGGGCTGTTTTTTTTTTTTTTTTTTTTTTTACTATATCAATTTTGATGCGCTCAAATTTATGCCCCGGCCCCCTAGTATTCCCATTCACTGGCTATTGACCACAAAACAAAATCACGGTCAATCTCAAAAACGGCTCGTTTGTCGTAATTATGCTTTTAGATATATGTTTGTCTCGTTTACAGTAAAAAAAACAAAAAAACAGCCCAGGTTGCATTTTGACAATAGCTATCCTTTAAGAACTGTATATTTTACACTTAAGAAATCATTTATCATTAGATCTGTTTTTGGCAGCACCTTTTGTTCATTTCTGTGCATTTTGCTCAAGCACTGATCAAACTTTGTCCATTTTTTGCTGCAGAGGGGATCCTGCCAGTCCAAAGTGAACTCCTGATGGACTCCTGCAGAGCTTGTATCTTCGACACCATGCACATTAGAAACTCCACTGAGTCCTTTCCTTCACCAAGGCAGGACCCAGTGACTCATTACTGTTGATAGGTCAGGGGCAGGTAATATTTTGTTTCATGTTTATTCATTCCTCCATGGATTACCAGCCATATATATGGACACATGCTGTATTCTCAAGATCTATGCTGTTTTGTAGGAATGGAGAAAATGATATGTTTAGTCTGTTTTCAAATGGTATGTCAAATTTTCTCATTATTTATCAGTAATATTCACTACCTTGGTTATATATGAGCATCTTTAGATTTTTTTGTATTTAGCGGTTGCAAATGTAAAATGTACGGTAAACCATTTATGTTCCTCATATTGTACTGTATTTTTAGCGGTAAAGTACCGGCAGCTGTGGTTGCCAGGAATTTACCGTAAAATGTATCTGGTCAAAATAAAATGCTGCAATTTGTTATACAATTTCACTGTGTTTTTTACTGTCAAAGGTTTTAATAAGGTTTAACATATTTCTGTTATTTTTACAGTTATTTACAATAATAGGGTCTATCCTATTACTGTTAAATTAACAACAAATTACTGTAAATATTATTAGATTATAACTTTTTTTTTTACTGCAAATATCCGTAAAAAGCTATGGAAAGTTGCATTTTTTACATTAAATTGCTGTATAATTGACAAATATATTTGTTTTTTTCTATCATGATTTTGGTAAAATAATACGTTGTCTACCTTAAAATTTAGGGTTACAAAACCAGTATACCGTATTGTCTTTTACAGATTCCACATTTTTTTCACGGTATATTCCTGGCAACCACAGCTGCCGGTATTTTACCTAAATTGGACAGTTTTTTTTTTACAGTGTACAACTTCATATAAATAGCTGTAAGTCTTGATAGAAGAAGCATACACACATATTTGTGGCTTTCTCTTATACAATTCAAGATCCCCGTGCTGGGCAAACAGGTTTTGAAGCTGTTTGAGCTAAGATTTTCAAGTTATTCACATAATGAAAACGTATACTTTGTTTCGGCCGAATTCCCCCATTCAAATGCATGTAATCGTAGGAAACGCACTGTCTTGACGAAATAAAGCGTTTTTGTACAACTTCATATAAATAGCTGTAAGTCTTGATCGAAGAAGCATACACACATATTTACGGCTTTCTCTTATACAGTTCAAGATCCCCGTGCTGGGCAAACAGGTTTTGAAGCTGTTTGAGCTAAGATTTTCAAGTTATTCACATAATAAAAACCTATACTTTGTTTCGGGCGAATTCCCCCATTCAAATGCATGTAATCGTAGGAAACGCACTGTCTTGACGAAATAAAGCGTTTTTGTACAACTTCATATAAATAGCTGTAAGTCTTGATAGAAGAAGCATACACACATATTTACGGCGTTAACTTATACAGTTCAAGATCCCCGTGCTGGGCAAACAGGTTTTGAAGCTGTTTGAGCTAAGATTTTCAAGTTATTCACATAATGAAAACCTATACTTTGTTTCGGCCGAATTCCCCCATTCAAATGCATGTAATCGTAGGAAACGCAATGTCTTGACGAAATAAAGCGTTTTTGTACAATTTCATATAAATAGCTGTAAGTTTTGATAGACGACTCAGACACACATATTTACGGCGTTTTCTTATAGAGTTCAAGATCCCCGTGCTGGGCAAACAGGTTTTGAAGCTGTTGAGCTAAGATTTTCAAGTTATTCACATAATGAAAACCTATACTTTGTTTTGGGCGAGTTCCCCATTCAAATGCATGTAATCGTAAGAAACGCACTGTCTTGACGAACTAAAGCGTTTTTGTACAACTTCATATAAATAGCTGTAAGTCTTGATAGAAGAAGCATACACACATATTTGTGGCTTTCTCTTATACAATTCAAGATCTCCGTGCTGGGCAAACAGGTTTTGAAGCTGTTGAGCTAAGATTTTCAAGTTATTCACATAATGAAAACCTACACTTTGTTTCGGGCGAATTCCCCCATTCAAATGCATGTAATCGTAGGAAACAAACTGTCTTGACGAAATAGAAGACTCAGACACACATATTTACGGCGTTATCTTTTAGAATTCAATATCCATACCCGTGCTGAGCAAACAGATTTTGAAGCTGTTTGAGCTAAGATTTTCAAGTTATTCACATAATGAAAACCTATACTTTGTTTCGGGCGAATTCCCCCATTCAAATGCATGTAATCGTAGGAAACGCACTGTCTTGACGAAATAAAGCGTTTTTGTACAAACTCATATAAATAGCTGTAAGTTTTGATAGACGACTCAGACACACATATTTACGGCGTTATCTTTTAGAATTCAATATCCATACCCGTGCTGAGCAAACAGATTTTGAAGCTGTTTGAGCTAAGATTTTCAAGTTCTTCACATAATGAAAACCTATACTTTGTTTCGGGCGAGTTCCCCATTCAAATGCGGAGACTGTGTCTGCTTCCAAAAAGACAAAAAACAAACTAAAAACCAGCAACAAACAACTTAAACATTTACAAAGAAAGAACAATACAGTATCCACATCTGAACCAAAGAGTAAAACAGTGAAATGTGGATTATTAAATATTAGGTCTCTCTCTTCCAAGTCTCTGTTAGTACATGACTTAATAAATGATCAACAAATTGATTTACTCTGCCTTACAGAAACCTGGTTGCAGCAGGATGATTATGTTAGCTTAAATGAATCAACACCCCCGAGTCATTCTAACTACCAGAAATCTCGAAGCACAGGTCGAGGGGGCGGTGTGGCAGCAATTTTTCACACCAGTCTATTAATTAATGAAAGACCAAGACAGACTTTTAATTCATTTGAAAGCCTGATGCTTAACATTATCCACCCCAGCTGTGAAACTCAGAAACCAGTCTTACTTGTTATCATCTATCGTCCACCTGGGCCTTACACAGAGTTTCTGTCTGATTTCTCAGACTTTATATCTGATTTAGTTCTGAGCTCAGATAAAATAATTATTGTGGGTGATTTTAACATCCATGTAGATGCTAAAAATGACAGCCTCAACATGGCATTTAATCTGTTGTTAGACTCAATTGGTTTCTCTCAAAATGTAAAAGAACCCACCCACCACTTTAATCACACTCTAGATCTGGTTTTAACATATGGCATAGAAACTGAACATTTAACAGTGTTTCCTGAAAACCCTCTCCTGTCTGATCATTTCTTGATAAAATTTACATTTACAATAATTGATTACGCAGCAGTGGAGAGTGGACTTTATCAAAGTAGATGTCTTTCTGAAAGCGCTGTAACTAAGTTTAAGAATATAATCCAGCCACTGTTATCATCGTCAATGCCCTGTACCAACACAGAGCAGAGCAGCTATCTGAACGCTACCCCAACAGAGGTCGATTATCTTGTTAATAATTTCACCTCCTCACTACGTACGACTCTGGATACTGTAGCTCCAGTGAAAACTAAGGTCTCTAATCAGAAGTACATGACCCCGTGGTATAATTCTCAAACACGTACCCTCAAGCAGACGACTCGTAATCTGGAGAGGAAATGGCGTGTCACAAATTTAGAGGATCATCATTTAGCCTGGAGAAATAGTTTGTTGCTTTATAAGAAAGCCCTCCGCAAAGCCAGAACAGCTTACTATTCGTCACTGATTGAAGAAAATAAGAACAACCCCAGGTTTCTCTTCAGCACTGTAGCCAGGCTGACAAAAAGCCAGAGCTCTTTTGAGCCAACCATCCCTTTAACGTTAACTAGTGATGACTTCATGAACTTCTTCACAAATAAAATTTTTATCATTAGAGAAAAAATTACCAATAATCATCCCACAGATGTAATATTATCTACAGCTACTTGTAGTTCCATTGATGTTAAGTTAGACTCTTTTTTTCCAATCGATCTTTCTGAGTTAACGTCAATAATTACTTCCTCCAAACCATCAACGTGTCTTTTAGACCCCATTCCTACAAAACTGCTCAAAGAAGTTCTGCCATTGATTAATTCTTCGATCTTATATATGATCAACCTATCTCTAATAATCGGCTATGTACCACAGGCCTTCAAGGTGGCTGCAGTTAAACCTTTACTCAAAAAGCCATCTCTAGACCCAGCAGTCTTAGCTAATTATAGGCCAATCTCCAACCTTCCTTTCATATCAAAAATCCTTGAAAGAGTAGTTGTCAAACAGCTAACAGATCATCTGCAGAGGAATGGTTTATTTGAAGAGTTTCAGTCAGGTTTCAGAGCTCATCACAGCACAGAAACAGCTTTAGTGAAGGTTACAAATGATCTTCTTATGGCCTCTGACAGTGGACTCATCTCTGTGCTTGTCCTTCTTGACCTTAGTGCAGCATTCGATACTGTTGACCATAATATTCTATTAGAGCGATTAGAACATGCTGTAGGTATTACAGGTATTGCACTGCAGTGGTTTGTATCATATCTATCTAATAGACTCCAATTTGTGCATGTAAATGGAGAGTCCTCTTCACACACTGAGGTTAATTATGGAGTTCCACAGGGTTCAGTGCTAGGACCAATTCTGTTTACATTATACATGCTTCCCCTAGGCAGCATCATTAGAAGACATAGCATACATTTTCACTGCTATGCAGATGACACCCAGCTCTATCTGTCCATGAAGCCAGATAACACACACCAATTAGTTAAACTGCAGGAATGTCTTAAAGACATAAAGACTTGGATGGCCACTAACTTTCTGCTTCTCAACTCAGATAAAACTGAGGTCATTGTACTCGGCGCTGAAAAGCTTAGAAATTTGGTATCTAACCAGATTCTTACTCTGGATGGCATTACCTTGGCCTCCAGTAACACTGTGAGGAACCTTGGAGTCATTTTTGACCAGGATATGTCCTTCAACGCACATATTAAACAAATATGTAAGACTGCGTTCTTCCATTTGCGCAACATCTCTAAAATTAGAAATATCCTGTCTCAGAGTGACGCTGAAAAACTAGTTCATGCATTTATTACTTCCAGGCTGGACTACTGCAATTCATTATTATCAGGATGTCCAAAAAACTCACTGAAAAGCCTTCAGTTAATCCAAAATGCTGCAGCAAGAGTACTGACAGGGACTAGAAAGAGAGAGCATATTTCTCCTGTTTTGGCTTCCCTTCATTGGCTTCCTGTTAAATCCAGAATTGAATTCAAAATCCTGCTCCTCACATACAAGGTCTTAAATAATCAGGCCCCATCTTATCTTAATGACCTTGTACTACCATATCACCCTATTAGAGCACTTCGCTCTCGCTCTGCAGGCCTACTTGTTGTTCCTAGAGTATTTAAAAGTAGAATGGGAGGGAGAGCCTTCAGTTTTCAGGCCCCTCTTCTGTGGAACCAGCTTCCAGTTTGGATTCGGGAGACAGACACTATCTCTACTTTTAAGATTAGGCTTAAAACTTTCCTTTTTGCTAAAGCATATAGTTAGGGCTGGACCAGGTGACCCTGAATCCTCCCTTAGTTATGCTGCAATAGATGTAGGCTGCCGGGGGATTCCCATGATGCATTGAGTTTTTCCTTTCCAGTCACCTTTCTCACTCACTATGTATTAACAGACCTCTCTGTATTGAATCGTATCTGTTATTAATCTCTGTCTCTCTTCCACAGCATGTCTTTATCCTGTCTTCCTTCTCTCACCCCAACCGGTCGCAGCAGATGGCCGCCCCTCCCTGAGCCTGGTTCTGCCGGAGGTTTCTTCCTGTTAAAAGGGAGTTTTTCCTTCCCACTGTCGCCAAAGTGCTTGCTCATAGGGGGTCATATGATTGTTGGGCTTTTCTCTGTATCTATGAAGCGCCTTGAGGCGACATTTGTTGTGATTTGGCGCTATATAAATAAAATTGAATTGAATTGAATTGAATTGAAATGCATGTAATCGTAGGAAACGCACTGTCTTGACGAAATAAAGCGTTTTTGTACAACTTCATATAAATAGCTGTAAGTTTTGATAGACGACTCAGACACACATATTTACGGCGTTTTCTTATAGAGTTCAAGATCCCCGTGCTGGGCAAACAGGTTTTGAAGCTGTTGAGCTAAGATTTTCAAGTTATTCACATAATGAAAACCTATACTTTGTTTCGGCCGAATTCCCCCATTCAAATGCATGTAATCGTAGGAAACGCACTGTCTTGACGAAATAAAGCGTTTTTGTACAATTTCATATAAATAGCTGTAAGTTTTGATAGACGACTCAGACACACATATTTACGGCGTTTTCTTATAGAGTTCAAGATCCCCGTGCTGGGCAAACAGGTTTTGAAGCTGTTGAGCTAAGATTTTCAAGTTATTCACATAATGAAAATCTATACTTTGTTTCGGGCGAATTGCCCCATTGAAATGCATGTAATCGTAGGAAACGCACTGTCTTGACGAAATAAAGCGTTTTTGTACAACTTCATATAAATAGCTGTAAGTTTTGATAGACGACTCAGACACACATATTTACGGCGTTTTCTTATAGAGTTCAAGATCCCCGTGCTGGGCAAACAGGTTTTGAAGCTGTTGAGCTAAGATTTTCAAGTTATTCACATAATGAAAACCTATACTTTGTTTCGGCCGAATTCCCCCATTCAAATGCATGTAATCGTAGGAAACGCACTGTCTTGACGAAATAAAGCGTTTTTGTACAATTTCATATAAATAGCTGTAAGTTTTGATAGACGACTCAGACACACATATTTACGGCGTTTTCTTATAGAGTTCAAGATCCCCGTGCTGGGCAAACAGGTTTTGAAGCTGTTGAGCTAAGATTTTCAAGTTATTCACATAATGAAAATCTATACTTTGTTTCGGGCGAATTGCCCCATTGAAATGCATGTAATCGTAGGAAACGCACTGTCTTGACGAAATAAAGCGTTTTTGTATAACTTCATATAAATAGCTGTAAGTTTTGATAGACGACTCAGACACACATATTTATGGCGTTATCTTATAAAATTCAATATCCATCCCCGTGCTGGGCAAACAGGTTTTGAAGCTGTTGAGCTAAGATTTTCAAGTTATTCACATAATGAAAACCTATACTTTGTTTTGGGCGAGTTCCCCATTCAAATGCATGTAATCGTAAGAAACGCACTGTCTTGACGAACTAAAGCGTTTTTGTACAACTTCATATAAATAGCTGTAAGTCTTGATAGAAGAAGCATACACACATATTTGTGGCTTTCTCTTATACAATTCAAGATCTCCGTGCTGGGCAAACAGGTTTTGAAGCTGTTGAGCTAAGATTTTCAAGTTATTCACATAATGAAAACCTACACTTTGTTTCGGGCGAATTCCCCCATTCAAATGCATGTAATCGTAGGAAACAAACTGTCTTGACGAAATAGAAGACTCAGACACACATATTTACGGCGTTATCTTTTAGAATTCAATATCCATACCCGTGCTGAGCAAAGAGATTTTGAAGCTGTTTGAGCTAAGATTTTCAAGTTATTCACATAATGAAAACCTATACTTTGTTTCGGGCGAATTCCCCCATTCAAATGCATGTAATCGTAGGAAACGCACTGTCTTGACGAAATAAAGCGTTTTTGTACAAACTCATATAAATAGCTGTAAGTTTTGATAAAAGACTCAGACACACATATTTACGGCGTTATCTTTTAGAATTCAATATCCATACCCGTGCTGAGCAAACAGATTTTGAAGCTGTTTAAGCTAAGATTTTCAAGTTCTTCACATAATGAAAACCTATACTTTGTTTCCGGCGAGTTCCCCATTCAAATGCATGTAATCGTAGGAAACGCACTGTCTTGACGAAATAAAGCGTTTTTGTACAACTTCATATAAATAGCTGTAAGTTTTGATAGACGACTCAGACACACATATTTACGGCGTTTTCTTGTAGAGTTCAAGATCCCCGTGCTGGGCAAACAGGTTTTGAAGCTGTTGAGCTAAGATTTTCAAGTTATTCACATAATGAAAACCTATACTTTGTTTCGGCCGAATTCCCCCATTCAAATGCATGTAATCGTAGGAAACGCACTGTCTTGACGAACTAAAGCGTTTTTGTACAATTTCATATAAATAGCTGTAAGTTTTGATAGACGACTCAGACACACATATTTACGGCGTTTTCTTATACAGTTCAAGATCCCCGTGCTGGGCAAACAGGTTTTGAAGCTGTTTGAGCTAAGATTTTCAAGTTATTCACATAATGAAAATCTATACTTTGTTTCGGGCGAATTGCCCATTCAAATGCATGTAATCGTAGGAAACGCACTGTCTTGACGAAATAAAGCGTTTTTGTACAACTTCATATAAATGGCTGTAAGTCTTGATAGAAGAAGCATACACACATATTTACGGATTTCTCTTATACAGTTCAAGATCCCCGTGCTGGGCAAACAGGTTTTGAAAATGTTTGAGCTAAGATTTTCAAGTTATTCACATAATGAAAACCTATACTTTGTTTCGGGCGAGTTCCCCATTCAAATGCATGTAATCGTAGGAAACGCACTGTCTTGACGAAATAAAGCATTTATACAACTTCATATAAATAGCTGTAAGTCTTGATAGAAGAAGCATACACACATATTTAAGGTGTTATCTTATACAGTTCAAGATCCCCGTGCTGGGCAAACAGGTTTTGAAGCTGTTTGAGCAAAGATTTTCAAGTTATTCACATAATGAAAACCTATACTTTGTTTCGGGCGAGTTCCCCATTCAAATGCATGTAATCGTAGGAAACGCACTGTCTTGACGAAATAAAGCGTTTTTGTACAACTTCATATAAATAGCTGTAAGTTCTGATAGACGACTCAGACACACATATTTACGGCGTTATCTGATAGAATTCAATATCCATCCCCGTGCTGGGCAAACAGGTTTTGAAGCTGTTTGAGCTAAGATTTTCAAGTTATTCATATAATGAAAACCTATACTTTGTTTCGGGCGAGTTCCCCATTCAAATGCATGTAATCGTAGGAAACGCACTGTCTTGACAAAATAAAGCGTTTTTGTACAACTTCATATAAATAGCTGTAAGTCTTGATAGAAGAAACATACACACATATTTACGGCGTTATCTTATACAGTTCAAGATCCCCGTGCTGGACAAACAGGTTTTGAAGCTGTTTGAGCTAAGATTTTCAAGTTATTCACATAATGAAAACTTATACTTTGTTTCGGGCGAGTTCTCCATTCAAATGCATGTAATCGTAGGAAACGCACTGTCTTGACGAAATAAAGCGTTTTTGTACAACTTCATATAAATGGCTGTAAGTCTTGATAGAAGAAGCATACACACATATTTACGGATTTCTCTTATACAGTTCAAGATCCCCGTGCTGGGCAAACAGGTTTTGAAAATGTTTGAGCTAAGATTTTCAAGTTATTCACATAATGAAAACCTATACTTTGTTTCGGGCGAGTTCCCCATTCAAATGCATGTAATCGTAGGAAACGCACTGTCTTGACGAAATAAAGCATTTATACAACTTCATATAAATAGCTGTAAGTCTTGATAGAAGAAGCATACACACATATTTAAGGCGTTATCTTATACAGTTCAAGATCCCCGTGCTGGGCAAACAGGTTTTGAAGCTGTTTGAGCAAAGATTTTCAAGTTATTCACATAATGAAAACCTATACTTTGTTTCGGGCGAGTTCCCCATTCAAATGCATGTAATCGTAGGAAACGCACTGTCTTGACGAAATAAAGCGTTTTTGTACAACTTCATATAAATAGCTGTAAGTTCTGATAGACGACTCAGACACACATATTTACGGCGTTATCTGATAGAATTCAATATCCATCCCCGTGCTGGGCAAACAGGTTTTGAAGCTGTTTGAGCTAAGATTTTCAAGTTATTCATATAATGAAAACCTATACTTTGTTTCGGGCGAGTTCCCCATTCAAATGCATGTAATCGTAGGAAACGCACTGTCTTGACAAAATAAAGCGTTTTTGTACAACTTCATATAAATAGCTGTAAGTCTTGATAGAAGAAACATACACACATATTTACGGCGTTATCTTATACAGTTCAAGATCCCCGTGCTGGACAAACAGGTTTTGAAGCTGTTTGAGCTAAGATTTTCAAGTTATTCACATAATGAAAACTTATACTTTGTTTCGGGCGAGTTCTCCATTCAAATGCATGTAATCGTAGGAAACGCACTGTCTTGACGAAATAAAGCGTTTTTGTACAACTTCATATAAATAGCTGTAAGTCTTGATAGACGACTCAGACACACATATTTACGGCGTTATCTTATACAGTTCAAGATCCCTGTGCTGGGCAAACAGGTTTTGAAGCTGTTTGAGCTAAGATTTTCAAGTTATTCACATAATGAAAACCTATATTTTGTTTCGGGCGAGTTCCCCATTCAAATGCATGTAATCGTAGGAAACGCACTGTCTTGACGAAATAAAGCGTTTTTGTATAACTTCATATAAATAGCTGTAAGTTTTGATAGACGACTCAGACACACATATTTACGGCGTTATCTTATAGAATTCAATATCCATCCCCGTGCTGGGATAACAGGTTTTGAAGCGGTTTGAGCTAAGATTTTCAAGTTATTCACATAATGAAAATCTATACTTTGTTTCGGGCGAATTGCCCCATTCAAATGCATGTAATCGTAGGAAACGCACTGTCTTGACGAAATAAAGCGTTTTTGTACAACTTCATATAAATAGCTGTAAGTCTTGATCGAAGAAGCATACACACATATTTACGGATTTCTCTTATACAGTTCAAGATCCCCGTGCTGGGCAAACAGCTTTTGAAGCTGTTTGAGCTAAGATTTTCAAGTTATTCACATAATGAAAACCTATACTTTGTTTCGGGCGAGTTCCCCATTCAAATGCATGTAATCGTAGGAAACGCACTGTCTTGACGAAATAAAGCGTTTTTGTACAACTTCATATAAATACCTGTAAGTCTTGATAGAAGAAGCATACACACATATTTAAGGCGTTATCTTATACAGTTCAAGATCCCCGTGCTGGGCAAACAGGTTTTGAAGCTGTTTGAGCTAAGATTTTCAAGTTATTCACATAATGAAAACCTATACTTTGTTTCGGGCGAGTTCCCCTTTCAAATGCATGTAATCGTAGGAAACGCACTGTCTTGACGAAATAAAGCGTTTTTGTACAACTTCATATAAATAGCTGTAAGTGTTGATCGAAGAAGCATACACACATATGTAAGGCGTTATCTTATACAGTTCAAGATCCCCGTGCTGAGCAAACAGGTTTTGAAGCTGTTTGAGCTAAGATTTTCAAGTTATTCACATAATGAAAACCTATACTTTGTTTCGGGCGACTTCCCCCATTCAAATGCATGTAATCGTAGGAAACGCACTGTCTTGACGAAATAAAGCGTTTATACAACTTCATATAAATAGCTGTAAGTCTTGATAGAAGAAGCATACACACATATTTAAGGCGTTATCTTATACAGTTCAAGATCCCCGTGCTGAGCAAACAGATTTTGAAGCTGTTTGAGCTAAGATTTTCAAGTTATTCACATAATGAAAACCTATACTTTGTTTCGGGCGAATTCCCCCATTCAAATGCATGTAATCGTAGGAAACGCACTGTCTCGACGAAATAAAGCGTTTTTGTACAAACTCATATAAATAGCTGTAAGTTTTGATAAAAGATTCAGACACACATATTTACGGCGTTATCTTTTAGAATTCAATATCCATACCCGTGCTGAGCAAACAGATTTTGAAGCTGTTTGAGCTAAGATTTTCAAGTTCTTCACATAAAGAAAACCTATACTTTGTTTCAGGCGAGTTCCCCATTCAAATGCATGTAATCGTAGGAAACGCACTGTCTTGACGAAATAAAGCGTTTTTGTACAACTTCATATAAATAGCTGTAAGTCTTGATAGACGACTCAGACACACATATTTACGGCGTTATCTTATAGAATTCAATATCCATCCCCGTGCTGGGATAACAGGTTTTGAAGCGGTTTGAGCTAAGATTTTCAAGTTATTCACATAATGAAAATCTATACTTTGTTTCGGGCGAATTGCCCCATTCAAATGCATGTAATCGTAGGAAACGCACTGTCTTGACGAAATAAAGCGTTTTTGTACAACTTCATATAAATAGCTGTAAGTCTTGATCGAAGAAGCATACACACATATTTACGGATTTCTCTTATACAGTTCAAGATCCCCGTGCTGGGCAAACAGCTTTTGAAGCTGTTTGAGCTAAGATTTTCAAGTTATTCACATAATGAAAACCTATACTTTGTTTCGGGCGAGTTCCCCATTCAAATGCATGTAATCGTAGGAAACGCACTGTCTTGACGAAATAAAGCGTTTTTGTACAACTTCATATAAATACCTGTAAGTCTTGATAGAAGAAGCATACACACATATTTAAGGCGTTATCTTATACAGTTCAAGATCCCCGTGCTGGGCAAACAGGTTTTGAAGCTGTTTGAGCTAAGATTTTCAAGTTATTCACATAATGAAAACCTATACTTTGTTTCGGGCGAGTTCCCCTTTCAAATGCATGTAATCGTAGGAAACGCACTGTCTTGACGAAATAAAGCGTTTTTGTACAACTTCATATAAATAGCTGTAAGTGTTGATCGAAGAAGCATACACACATATGTAAGGCGTTATCTTATACAGTTCAAGATCCCCGTGCTGAGCAAACAGGTTTTGAAGCTGTTTGAGCTAAGATTTTCAAGTTATTCACATAATGAAAACCTATACTTTGTTTCGGGCGAATTCCCCCATTCAAATGCATGTAATCGTAGGAAACGCACTGTCTTGACGAAATAAAGCGTTTATACAACTTCATATAAATAGCTGTAAGTCTTGATAGAAGAAGCATACACACATATTTAAGGCGTTATCTTATACAGTTCAAGATCCCCGTGCTGAGCAAACAGATTTTGAAGCTGTTTGAGCTAAGATTTTCAAGTTATTCACATAATGAAAACCTATACTTTGTTTCGGGCGAATTCCCCCATTCAAATGCATGTAATCGTAGGAAACGCACTGTCTCGACGAAATAAAGCGTTTTTGTACAAACTCATATAAATAGCTGTAAGTTTTGATAAAAGATTCAGACACACATATTTACGGCGTTATCTTTTAGAATTCAATATCCATACCCGTGCTGAGCAAACAGATTTTGAAGCTGTTTGAGCTAAGATTTTCAAGTTCTTCACATAAAGAAAACCTATACTTTGTTTCAGGCGAGTTCCCCATTCAAATGCATGTAATCGTAGGAAACGCACTGTCTTGACGAAATAAAGCGTTTTTGTACAACTTCATATAAATAGCTGTAAGTCTTGATAGAAGAATCATACACTCATATTTACGGCGTTATCTTATAGAATTCAAGATCCCCGTGCTGGGCAAACAGGTTTTGAAGCTGTTTGAGCTAAGATTTTCACATTATTCACATAATGAAAACCTATACTTTGTTTCGGCCGAATTCCCCCATTCAAATGCATGTAATCGTAGGAAACGCACTGTCTTGACGAAATAAAGCGTTTTTGTACAACTTCATATAAATAGCTGTAAGTTTTGATAGACGACTCAGACACACATATTTACGGCGTTATCTGATAGAATTCAATATCCATCCCCGTGCTGGGCAAACAGGTTTTGAAGCTGTTTGAGCTAAGATTTTCAAGTTATTCACATAATGAAAACCTATACTTTGTTTCGGGCGAGTTCCCCATTCAAATGCATGTAATCGTAGGAAACGCACTGTCTTGACGAAATAAAGCGTTTTTGTACAACTTCATATAAATAGCTGTAAGTCTTGATAGAAGAAGCATACACACATATTTACGGCGTTATCTTATACAGTTCAAGATCCCCGTGCTGGACAAACAGGTTTTGAAGCTGTTTGAGCTAAGATTTTCAAGTTATTCACATAATGAAAACCTATACTTTGTTTCGGGCGAGTTCTCCATTCAAATGCATGTAATCGTAGGAAACGCACTGTCTTGACGAAATAAAGCGTTTTTGTACAACTTCATATAAATAGCTTTAAGTCTTGATAGACGACTCAGACACACATATTTACGGCGTTATCTTATACAGTTCAAGATCCCTGTGCTGGGCAAACAGGTTTTGAAGCTGTTTGAGCTAAGATTTTCAAGTTATTCACATAATGAAAACCTATACTTTGTTTCGGCAAAATTCCCCATTCAAATGCATGTAATCGTAGGAAACGCACTGTCTTGACGAAATAAAGCATTTTTGTACAACTTCATATAAATAGCTGTAAGTCTTGATAGAAGAAGCATACACACATATTTAAGGCGTTATCTTATACAGTTCAAGATCCCCGTGCTGGGCAAGCAGGTTTTGAAGCTGTTTGAGCTAAGATTTTCAAGTTATTCACATAATGAAAACCTATACTTTGTTTCGGGCGAGTTCTCCATTCAAATGCATGTAATCGTAGGAAACGCACTGTCTTGACGAAATAAAGCATTTTTGTACAACTTCATATAAATAGCTGTAAGTCTTGATAGACGGCTCAGACACACATATTTACGGCGTTATCTTATACAGTTCAAGATCCCTGTGCTGGGCAAACAGGTTTTGAAGCTGTTTGAGCTAAGATTTTCAAGTTATTCACATAATGAAAACCTATACTTTGTTTCGGGCGAGTTCCCCATTCAAATGCATGTAATCGTAGGAAACGCACTGTCTTGACGAAATAAAGCGTTTTTGTATAACTTCATATAAATAGCTGTAAGTTTTGATAGACGACTCAGACACACATATTTACGGCGTTATCTTATAGAATTCAATATCCATCCCCGTGCTGGGATAACAGGTTTTGAAGCGGTTTGAGCTAAGATTTTCAAGTTATTCACATAATGAAAATCTATACTTTGTTTCGGGCGAATTGCCCCATTCAAATGCATGTAATCGTAGGAAACGCACTGTCTTGACGAAATAAAGCGTTTTTGTACAACTTCATATAAATAGCTGTAAGTCTTGATAGAAGAAGCATACACACATATTTAAGGCGTTATCTTATGCAATTCAAGATCCCCGTGCTGGGCAAACAGGTTTTGAAGCTGTTTGAGCTAAGATTTTCAAGTTATTCACATAATGAAAACCTATACTTTGTTTCGGGCGAGTTCCCCATTCAAATGCATGTAATCGTAGGAAACGCACTGTCTCGACGAAATAAAGCGTTTTTGTACAACTTCATATAAATAGCTGTAAGTCTTGATAGAAGAAGCATACACACATATTTAAGGCGTTATCTTATACAGTTCAAGATCCCCGTGCTGGGCAAACAGGTTTTGAAGCTGTTTGAGCTAAGATTTTCAAGTTATTCACATAATGAAAACCTATAGCGTTTTTGTACAACTTCATATAAATAGCTGTAAGTCTTGATAGAAGAAGCATACACTCATATTTAAGGCGTTATCTTATAGAATTACATATCCATCCCCGTGCTGGGATAACAGGTTTTGAAGCTGTTTGAGCTAAGATTTTCAAGTTATTCACATAATGAAAACCTATAGCGTTTTTGTACAACTTCATATAAATAGCTGTAAGTCTTGATAGAAGAAGCATACACTCATATTTAAGGCGTTATCTTATAGAATTCAAGATCCCCGTGCTGGGATAACAGTTGAAGCTGTTTGAGCTAAGATTTTCAAGTTATTCACATAATGAAAACCTATACTTTGTTTCGGTCGAGTTCCCCATTCAAATGCATGTAATCGTAGGAAACGCACTGTCTTGACGAAATAAAGCGTTTTTGTACAACTTCATATAAATAGCTGTAAGTCTTGATAGAAGAAGCATACACACATATTTAAGGCGTTATCTTATACAGTTCAAGATCCCCGTGCTGGGCAAACAGGTTTTGAAGCTGTTTGAGCTAAGATTTTCCAGTTATTCACATAATGAAAACCTATACTTTGTTTCGGACGAGTTCCCCATTCAAATGCATGTAATCGTAGGAAACGCACTGTCTTGACGAAATAAAGCGTTTTTGTACAACTTCATATAAATAGCTGTAAGTCTTGATAGAAGAAGCATACACACATGTTTAAGGCGTTATCTTATACAGTTCAAGATCCCCGTGCTGGGCAAACAGGTTTTGAAGCTGTTTGAGCTAAGATTTTCAAGTTATTCACATAATGAAAACCTATACTTTGTTTCGGGCGAATCGCCCCATTCAAATGCATGTAATTGTAGGAAACGCACTGTCTTGACGAAATAAAGCGTTTTTGTATAACTTCATATAAATAGCTATAAGTTTTGATAGACGACTCAGACACACATATTTACGGCGTTATCTTATAGAATTCAATATCCATCCCCGTGCTGGGCAAACAGGTTTTGAAGCTGTTTGAGCTAAGATTTTCAAGTTATTCACATAATGAAAACCTATACTTTGTTTCGGGCGAATTGCCCCATTCAAATGCATGTAATCGTAGGAAACGCACTGTCTTGACGAAATAAGGCGTTTTTGTACAACTTCATATAAATAATAGCCGTAAGTCTTGATCGAAGAAGCATACACACATATTTACGGCTTTCTCTTATACAGTTCAAGATCCCCGTGCTGGGCAAACAGGTTTTGAAGCTGTTTGAGCTAAGATTTTCAAGTTATTCACATAATGAAAACCTATACTTTGTTTCGGGCGAGTTCCCCATTCAAATGCATGTAATCGTAGGAAACGCACTGTCTCGACGAAATAAAGCGTTTTTGTACAACTTCATATAAATAGCTGTAAGTCTTGATAGAAGAAGCATACACACATATTTAAGGCGTTATCTTATACAGTTCAAGATCCCCGTGCTGGGCAAACAGGTTTTGAAGCTGTTTGAGCTAAGATTTTCAAGTTATTCACATAATGAAAACCTATAGCGTTTTTGTACAACTTCATATAAATAGCTGTAAGTCTTGATAGAAGAAGCATACACTCATATTTAAGGCGTTATCTTATAGAATTCAATATCCATCCCCGTGCTGGGATAACAGGTTTTGAAGCTGTTTGAGCTAAGATTTTCAAGTTATTCACATAATGAAAACCTATAGCGTTTTTGTACAACTTCATATAAATAGCTGTAAGTCTTGATAGAAGAAGCATACACTCATAGTTAAGGCGTTATCTTATAGAATTCAAGATCCCCGTGCTGGGATAACAGTTGAAGCTGTTTGAGCTAAGATTTTCAAGTTATTCACATAATGAAAACCTATACTTTGTTTCGGTCGAGTTCCCCATTCAAATGCATGTAATCGTAGGAAACGCACTGTCTTGACGAAATAAAGCGTTTTTGTACAACTTCATATAAATAGCTGTAAGTCTTGATAGAAGAAGCATACACACATATTTAAGGCGTTATCTTATACAGTTCAAGATCCCCGTGCTGGGCAAACAGGTTTTGAAGCTGTTTGAGCTAAGATTTTCCAGTTATTCACATAATGAAAACCTATACTTTGTTTCGGACGAGTTCCCCATTCAAATGCATGTAATCGTAGGAAACGCACTGTCTTGACGAAATAAAGCGTTTTTGTACAACTTCATATAAATAGCTGTAAGTCTTGATAGAAGAAGCATACACACATGTTTAAGGCGTTATCTTATACAGTTCAAGATCCCCGTGCTGGGCAAACAGGTTTTGAAGCTGTTTGAGCTAAGATTTTCAAGTTATTCACATAATGAAAACCTATACTTTGTTTCGGGCGAATCGCCCCATTCAAATGCATGTAATCGTAGGAAACGCACTGTCTTGACGAAATAAAGCGTTTTTGTATAACTTCATATAAATAGCTGAAAGTTTTGATAGACGACTCAGACACACATATTTACGGCATTATCTTATAGAATTCAATATCCATCCCCGTGCTGGGCAAACAGGTTTTGAAGCTGTTTGAGCTAAGATTTTCAAGTTATTCACATAATGAAAACCTATACTTTGTTTCGGGCGAATTGCCCCATTCAAATGCATGTAATCGTAGGAAACGCACTGTCTTGACGAAATAAAGCGTTTTTGTACAACTTCATATAAATAATAGCTGTAAGTCTTGATCGAAGAAGCATACACACATTATTACGGCTTTCTCTTATACAGTTCAAGATCCCCGTGCTGGGCAAACAGGTTTTGAAGCTGTTTGAGCTAAGATTTTCAAGTTATTCACATAATGAAAACCTATACTTTGTTTCGGGCGAATCGCCCCATTCAAATGCATGTAATCGTAGGAAACGCACTGTCTTGATGAAATAAAGCGTTTTTGTACAACTTCATATAAATAGCTGTAAGTCTTGATAGAAGAAGCATACACACATATTTAAGGCGTTATCTTATACAGTTCAAGATCCCCGTGCTGAGCAAACAGGTTTTGAAGCTGTTTGAGCTAAGATTTTCAAGTTATTCACATAATAAAAACCTATACTTTGTTTCGGGCGAGTTCCCCATTCAAATGCATGTAATCATAGGAAACGCACTGTCTTGACGAAATAAAGCGTTTTTGTACAACTTTATATAAATAGCTGTAAGTGTTGATAGAAGACGCATACACACATATTTAAGGGGTTATCTTATACAGTTCAAGATCCCCGTGCTGGGCAAACAGGTTTTGAAGCTGTTTGAGCTAAGATTTTCAAGTTATTCACATAATGAAAACCTATACTTTGTTTCGGGCGAGTTCCCCATTCAAATGCATGTAATCGTAGGAAACGCACTGTCTTGACGAAATAAAGCGTTTTTGTACAACTTCATATAAATAGCTGTAAGTCTTGATAGAAGAAGCATACACACATATTTAAGGCGTTATCTTATACAGTTCAAGATCCCCGTGCTGGGCAAACAGGTTTTGAAGCTGTTTGAGCTAAGATTTTCAAGTTATTCACATAATGAAAACCTATACTTTGTTTCGGGCGAGTTCCCCATTCAAATGCATGTAATCGTAGGAAACGCACTGTCTTGACGAAATAAAGCGTTTTTGTACAACTTCATATAAACAGCTGTAAGTTTTGATAGACGACTCAGACACACATATTTAAGGCGTTATCTTATACAGTTCAAGATCCCCGTGCTGGGCAAATAGGTTTTGAAGCTGTTTGAGCTAAGATTTTCAAGTTATTCACATAATGAAAACCTATACTTTGTTTCGGACGAGTGTGCGAAACAAAGTATAGGTTTTCATTATGTGAATAACTTGAAAATCTTAGCTCAAACAGCTTCAAAACCTGTTTGAAGCTGTTTGAGCTAAGATGAGCTGAATTGCATTCAAATGCATGTAATCGTAGGAAACGCACTGTCTTGACGAAATAAAGCGTTTTTGTACAACTTCATATAAATAGCTGTAAGTCTTGATAGAAGAAGCATACACACATATTTAAGGCGTTATCTTATACAGTTCAAGATCCCCGTGCTGGGCAAACAGGTTTTGAAGCTGTTTGAGCTAAGATTTTCAAGTTATTTACATAATGAAAACCTATACTTTGTTTCGGACGAGTTCCCCATTCAAATGCATGTAATCGTAGGAAACGCACTGTCTTGACGAAATAAAGCGTTTATACAACTTCATATAAATAGCTGTAAGTCTTGATAGAAGACGCATACACACATATTTAAGACGTTATCTTATACAGTTCAAGATCCACGTGCTGGGCAAACAGGTTTTTAAGCTGTTTGAGCTAAGATTTTCAAGTTATTCACATAATGAAAACCTATACTTTGTTTCGGACGAGTTCCCCATTCAAATGCATGTAATCGTAGGAAACGCACTGTCTTGACGAAATAAAGCGTTTTTGTACAACTTCATATAAATAGCTGTAAGTTTTGATAGACCACTCAGACACACATATTTAAGGCGTTATCTTATACAGTTCAAGATCCCCGTGCTGGGCAAACAGGTTTTGAAGCTGTTTGAGCTAAGATTTTCAAGTTATTCACATAATGAAAACCTATACTTTGTTTCGGACGAGTGTGCGAAACAAAGTATAGGTTTTCATTATGTGAATAACTTGAAAATCTTAGCTCAAACAGCTTCAAAACCTGTTTGAAGCTGTTTGAGCTAAGATGAGCTGAATTGCATTCAAATGCATGTAATCGTAGGAAACGCACTGTCTTGACGAAATAAAGCGTTTTTGTACAACTTCATATAAATAGCTGTAAGTCTTGATAGAAGAAGCATACACACATATTTAAGGCGTTATCTTATACAGTTCAAGATCCCCGTGCTGGGCAAACAGGTTTTGAAGCTGTTTGAGCTAAGATTTTCAAGTTATTCACATAATGAAAACCTATACTTTGTTTCGGGCGAGTTCCCCATTCAAATGCATGTAATCGTAGGAAACGCACTGTCTTGACGAAATAAAGCGTTTTTGTACAACTTCATATAAATAGCTGTAAGTTTTGATAGACCACTCAGACACACATATTTAAGGCGTTATCTTATACAGTTCAAGAGCCCCTTGCTGGACAAACAGGTTTTGAAGCTGTTTGAGCTAAGATTTTCAAGTTATTCACATAATGAAAACCTATACTTTGTTTCGGGTGAGTTCCCCATTCAAATGCATGTAATCGTAGGAAACGCACTGTCTTGACGAAATAAAGCGTTTTTGTACAACTTCATATAAATAGCTGTAAGTCTTGATAGAAGAAGCATACACACATATTTAAGGCGTTATCTTATACAGTTCAAGATCCCCGTGCTGGGCAAACAGGTTTTGAAACTGTTTGAGCTAAGATTTTCAAGTTATTCACATAATGAAAACCTATACTTTGTTTCGGACGAGTTCCCCATTCAAATGCATGTAATCGTAGGAAACGCACTGTCTTGACGAAATAAAGCGTTTTTGTACAACTTCATATAAATAGCTGTAAGGTTTGATAGACGACTCAGACACACATATTTAAGGCGTTATCTTATACAGTTCAAGATCCCCGTGCTGGACAAACAGGTTTTGAAGCTGTTTGAGCTAAGATTTTCAAGTTATTCACATAATGAAAACCTATACTTTGTTTCAGGCGAGTTCCCCATTAAAATGCATGTAATCGTAGGAAACGCACTGTCTTGACGAAATAAAGCGTTTTTGTACAACTTCATATAAATAGCTGTAAGTCTTGATAGAAGAAGCATACACACATATTTAAGGCGTTATCTTATACAGTTCAAGATCCCCGTGCTGGGCAAACAGGTTTTGAAGCTGTTTGAGCTAAGATTTTCAAGTTATTCACATAATGAAAACCTATACTTTGTTTCGGGTGAGTTCCCCATTCAAATGCATGTAATCGTAGGAAACGCACTGTCTTGACGAAATAAAGCGTTTTTGTACAACTTCATATAAATAGCGGTAAGTCTTGATAGAAGAAGCATACACACATATTTAAGGCGTTATCTTATACAGTTCAAGATCCCCGTGCTGGGCAAACAGGTTTTGAAGCTGTTTGAGCTAAGATTTTCAAGTTATTCACATAATGAAAACCTATACTTTGTTTCGGACGAGTTCCCCATTCAAATGCATGTAATCGTAGGAAACGCACTGTCTTGACGAAATAAAGCGTTTTTGTACAACTTCATATAAATAGCTGTAAGTCTTGATAGAAGAAGCATACACACATATTTAAGGCGTTATCTTATACAGTTCAAGATCCCCGTGCTGGGCAAACAGGTTTTGAAGCTGTTTGAGCTAAGATTTTCAAGTTATTCACATAATGAAAACCTATACTTTGTTTCGGGCGAGTTCCCCATTCAAATGCATGTAATCGTAGGAAACGCACTGTCTTGACGAAATAAAGCGTTTTTGTACAACTTCATATAAATAGCTGTAAGTTTTGATAGACGACTCAGACACACATATTTAAGGCGTTATCTTATACAGTTCAAGATCCCCGTGCTGGACAAACAGGTTTTGAAGCTGTTTGAGCTAAGATTTTCAAGTTATTCACATAATGAAAACCTATACTTTGTTTCGGGCGAGTTCCCCATTCAAATGCATGTAATCGTAGGAAACGCACTGTCTTGACGAAATAAAGCGTTTTTGTACAACTTCATATAAATAGCTGTAAGTCTTGATAGAAGAAGCATACACACATATTTAAGGCGTTATCTTATACAGTTCAAGATCCCCGTGCTGGACAAACAGGTTTTGAAGCTGTTTGAGCTAAGATTTTCAAGTTATTCACATAATGAAAACCTATACTTTGTTTCGGGCGAGTTCCCCATTAAAATGCATGTAATCGTAGGAAACGCACTGTCTTGACGAAATAAAGCGTTTTTGTACAACTTCATATAAATAGCTGTAAGTCTTGATAGAAGAAGCATACACACATATTTAAGGCGTTATCTTATACAGTTCAACATCCCCGTGCTGGACAAACAGGTTTTGAAGCTGTTTGAGCTAAGATTTTCAAGTTATTCACATAATGAAAACCTATACTTTGTTTCGGGCGAGTTCCCCATTCAAATGCATGTAATCGTAGGAAACGCACTGTCTTGACGAAATAAAGCGTTTTTGTACAACTTCATATAAATAGCTGTAAGTCTTGATAGAAGAAGCATACACACATATTTAAGGCGTTATCTTATACAGTTCAAGATCCCCGTGCTGGACAAACAGGTTTTGAAGCTGTTTGAGCAAAGATTTTCAAGTTATTCACATAATGAAAACCTATACTTTGTTTCGGGCGAGTTCCCCATTCAAATGCATGTAATCGTAGGAAACGCACTGTCTTGACGAAATAAACCGTTTTTGTACAACTTCATATAAATAGCTGTAAGTCTTGATAGAAGAAGCATACACACATATTTAAGGCGTTATCTTATACAGTTCAAGATCCCCGTGCTGGACAAACAGGTTTTGAAGCTGTTTGAGCTAAGATTTTCAAGTTATTCACATAATGAAAACCTATACTTTGTTTCGGGCGAGTTCCCCATTCAAATGCATGTAATCGTAGGAAACGCACTGTCTTGACGAAATAAAGCCTTTTTGTACAACTTCATATAAATAGCTGTAAGTCTTGATAGAAGAAGCATACACACATATTTAAGGCGTTATCTTATACAGTTCAAGATCCCCGTGCTGGGCAAACAGGTTTTGAAGCTGTTTGAGCTAAGATTTTCAAGTTATTCACATAATGAAAACCTATACTTTGTTTCGGGCGAGTTCCCCATTCAAATGCATGTAATCGTAGGAAACGCACTGTCTTGACGAAATAAAGCGTTTTTGTACAACTTCATATAAATAGCTGTAAGTTTTGATAGACGACTCAGACACACATATTTAAGGCGTTATCTTATACAGTTCAAGATCCCCGTGCTGGACAAACAGGTTTTGAAGCTGTTTGAGCTAAGATTTTCAAGTTATTCACATAATGAAAACCTATACTTTGTTTCGGGCGAGTTCCCCATTAAAATGCATGTAATCGTAGGAAACGCACTGTCTTGACGAAATAAAGCGTTTTTGTACAATTTCATATAAATAGCTGTAAGTCTTGATAGAAGAAGCATACACACATATTTAAGGCGTTATCTTATACAGTTCAAGATCCCCGTAATGGACAAACAGGTTTTGAAGCTGTTTGAGCTAAGATTTTCAAGTTATTCACATAATGAAAACCTATACTTTGTTTCGGGCGAGTTCCCCATTCAAATACATGTAATCGTAGGAAACGCACTGTCTTGACGAAATAAAGCGTTTTTGTACAACTTCATATAAATAGCTGTAAGTTTTGATAGAGGACTCAGACACACATATTTAAGGCGTTATCTTATACAGTTCAAGATCCCCGTGCTGGACAAACAGGTTTTGAAGCTGTTTGAGCTAAGATTTTCAAGTTATTCACATAATGAAAACCTATACTTTGTTTCGGGCGAGTTCCCCATTCAAATGCATGTAATCGTAGGAAACGCACTGTCTTGACGAAATAAAGCGTTTTTGTACAACTTCATATAAATAGCTGTAAGTTTTGATAGACGACTCAGACACACATATTTAAGGCGTTATCTTATACAGTTCAAGATCCCCGTGCTGGACAAACAGGTTTTGAAGCTGTTTGAGCTAAGATTTTCAAGTTATTCACATAATGAAAACCTATACTTTGTTTCGGGCGAGTTCCCCATTCAAATGCATGTAATCGTAGGAAACGCACTGTCTTGACGAAATAAAGCGTTTTTGTACAACTTCATATAAATAGCTGTAAGTCTTGATAGAAGAAGCATACACACATATTTAAGGCGTTATCTTATACAGTTCAAGATCCCCGTGCTGGGCAAACAGGTTTTGAAGCTGTTTGAGCTAAGATTTTCAAGTTATTCACATAATGAAAACCTATACTTTGTTTCGGGCGAGTTCCCCTTTCAAATGCATGTAATCGTAGGAAACGCACTGTCTTGACGAAATAAAGCGTTTTTGTACAACTTCATATAAATAGCTGTAAGTTTTGATAGAAGAAGCATACACACATATTTAAGGCGTTATCTTATACAGTTCAAGATCCCCGTGCTGGGCAAAAAGGTTTTGAAGCTGTTTGAGCTAAGATTTTCAAGTTATTCACATAATGAAAACCTATACTTTGTTTCGGACGAGTTCCCCATTCAAATGCATGTAATCGTAGGAAACGCACTGTCTTGACGAAATAAAGCGTTTTTGTACAACTTCATATAAATAGCTGTAAGTCTTGATAGAAGAAGCATACACACATATTTAAGGCGTTATCTTATACAGTTCAAGATCCCCGTGCTGGGCAAACAGGTTTTGAAGCTGTTTGAGCTAAGATTTTCAAGTTATTCACATAATGAAAACCTATACTTTGTTTCGGGCGAGTTCCCCATTAAAATGCATGTAATCGTAGGAAACGCACTGTCTTGACGAAATAAAGTGTTTTTGTACAACTTCATATAAATAGCTGTAAGTCTTGATAGAAGAAGCATACACACATATTTAAGGCGTTATCTTATACAGTTCAAGATCCCCGTGCTGGACAAACAGGTTTTGAAGCTGTTTGAGCTAAGATTTTCAAGTTATTCACATAATGAAAACCTATACTTTGTTTCGGGCGAGTTCCCCATTCAAATGCATGTAATCGTAGGAAACGCACTGTCTTGACGAAATAAAGCGTTTTTGTACAACTTCATATAAATAGCTGTAAGTCTTGATAGAAGAAGCATACACACATATTTAAGGCGTTATCTTATACAGTTCAAGATCCCCGTGCTGGGCAAACAGGTTTTGAAGCTGTTTGAGCTAAGATTTTCAAGTTATTCACATAATGAAAACCTATACTTTGTTTCGGGCGAGTTCCCCATTCAAATGCATGTAATCGTAGGAAACGCACTGTCTTGACGAAATAAAGCGTTTTTGTACAACTTCATATAAATAGCTGTAAGTTTTGATAGAAGAAGCATACACACATATTTAAGGCGTTATCTTAACAGTTCAAGATCCCCGTGCTGGGCAAAAAGGTTTTGAAGCTGTTTGAGCTAAGATTTTCAAGTTATTCACATAATGAAAACCTATACTTTGTTTCGGACGAGTTCCCCATTCAAATGCATGTAATCGTAGGAAACGCACTGTCTTGACGAAATAAAGCGTTTTTGTACAACTTCATATAAATAGCTGTAAGTCTTGATAGAAGAAGCATACACACATATTTAAGGCGTTATCTTATACAGTTCAAGATCCCCGTGCTGGGCAAACAGGTTTTGAAGCTGTTTGAGCTAAGATTTTCAAGTTATTCACATAATGAAAACCTATACTTTGTTTCGGGCGAGTTCCCCATTAAAATGCATGTAATCGTAGGAAACGCACTGTCTTGACGAAATAAAGCGTTTTTGTACAACTTCATATAAATAGCTGTAAGTCTTGATAGAAGAAGCATACACACATATTTAAGGCATTATCTTATACAGTTCAAGATCTCCGTGCTGGGCAAACAGGTTTTGAAGCTGTTTGAGCTAAGATTTTCAAGTTATTCACATAATGAAAACCTATACTTTGTTTCGGGCGAGTTCCCCATTAAAATGCATGTAATCGTAGGAAACGCACTGTCTTGACGAAATAAAGCGTTTTTGTACAACTTCATATAAATAGCTGTAAGTCTTGATAGAAGAAGCATACACACATATTTAAGGCGTTATCTTATACAGTTCAAGATCCCCGTGCTGGGCAAACAGGTTTTGAAGCTGTTTGAGCTAAGATTTTCAAGTTATTCACATAATGAAAACCTATACTTTGTTTCGGGCGAGTTCCCCATTCAAATGCATGTAATCGTAGGAAACGCACTGTCTTGACAAAATAAAGCGTTTTTGTACAACTTCATATAAATAGCTGTAAGTCTTGATAGAAGAAGCATACACACATATTCATGGCGTTATCTTATACAGTTCAAGATCCCCGTGCTGGACAAACAGGTTTTGAAGCTGTTTGAGCTAAGATTTTCAAGTTATTCACATAATGAAAACCTATACTTTGTTTCGGGCGAGTTCCCCATTAAAATGCATGTAATCGTAGGAAACGCACTGTCTTGACGAAATAAAGCGTTTTTGTACAACTTCATATAAATAGCTGTAAGTCTTGATAGAAGAAGCATACACACATATTTAAGGCGTTATCTTATACAGTTCAAGATCCCCGTGCTGGGCAAACAGGTTTTCAAGCTGTTTGAGCTAAGATTTTCAAGTTATTCACATAATGAAAACCTATACTTTGTTTCGGGCGAGTTCCCCATTCAAATGCATGTAATCGTAGGAAACGCACTGTCTTGACGAAATAAAGCCTTTTTGTACAACTTCATATAAATAGCTGTAAGTCTTGATAGAAGAAGCATACACACATATTTAAAGCGTTATCTTATACAGTTCAAGATCCCCGTGCTGGGCAAACAGGTTTTGAAGCTGTTTGAGCTAAGATTGTCAAGTTATTCACATAATGAAAACCTATACTTTGTTTCGGGCGAGTTCCCCATTCAAATGCATGTAATCGTAGGAAACGCACTGTCTTTACGAAATAAAGCGTTTTTGTACAACTTCATATAAATAGCTGTAAGTCTTGATAGAAGAAGCATACACACATATTTACGGCGTTAACTTATACAGTTCAAGATCCCCGTGCTGGACAAACAGGTTTTGAAGCTGTTTGAGCTAAGATTTTCAAGTTATTCACATAATGAAAACCTATACTTTGTTTCGTGCGAGTTCCCCATTCAAATGCATGTAATCCTAGGAAACGCACTGTCTTGACGAAATAAAGCGTTTTTGTACAACTTCATATAAATAGCTGTAAGTTTTGATAGAAGAAGCATACACACATATTTAAGGCGTTATCTTATACAGTTCAAGATCCACGTGCTGGGCAAACAGGTTTTGAAGCTGTTTGAGCTAAGATTTTCAAGTTATTCACATAATGAAAACCTATACTTTGTTTCGGGCGAGTTCCCCAATAAAATGCATGTAATTGTAGGAAACGCACTGTCTTGACGAAATAAAGCGTTTTTGTACAACTTCATATAAATAGCTGTAAGTCTTGATAGAAGAAGCATACACACATATTTAAGGCGTTATCTTATACAGTTCAAGATCCCCGTGCTGGGCAAACAGGTTTTGACGCTGTTTGAGCTAAGATTGTCAAGTTATTCACATAATGAAAACCTATACTTTGTTTCGGGCGAGTTCCCCATTAAAATGCATGTAATCGTAGGAAACGCACTGTCTTGACGAAATAAAGCGTTTTTGTACAACTTCATATAAATAGCTGTAAGTCTTGATAGAAGAAGCATACACACATATTTAAGGCGTTATCTTATACAGTTCAAGATCCCCGTGCTGGGCAAACAGGTTTTGAAGCTGTTTGAGCTAAGATTTTCAAGTTATTCACATAATGAAAACCTATACTTTGTTTCGGGCGAGTTCCCCATTCAAATGCATGTAATCGTAGGAAACGCACTGTCTTGACGAAATAAAGCCTTTTTGTACAACTTCATATAAATAGCTGTAAGTCTTGATAGAAGAAGCATACACACATATTTAAAGCGTTATCTTATACAGTTCAAGATCCCCGTGCTGGGCAAACAGGTTTTGAAGCTGTTTGAGCTAAGATTGTCAAGTTATTCACATAATGAAAACCTATACTTTGTTTCGGTCGAGTTCCCCATTCAAATGCATGTAATCGTAGGAAACCCACTGTCTTTACGAAATAAAGCGTTTTTGTACAACTTCATATAAATAGCTGTAAGTCTTGATAGAAGAAGCATACACACATATTTACGGCGTTATCTTATACAGTTCAAGATCCCCGTGCTGGACAAACAGGTTTTGAAGCTGTTTGAGCTAAGATTTTCAAGTTATTCACATAATGAAAACCTATACTTTGTTTCGTGCGAGTTCCCCATTCAAATGCATGTAATCCTAGGAAACGCACTGTCTTGACGAAATAAAGCGTTTTTGTACAACTTCATATAAATAGCTGTAAGTCTTGATAGAAGAAGCATACACACATATTTAAGGCGTTATCTTATACAGTTCAAGATCCCCGTGCTGGGCAAACAGGTTTTGAAGCTGTTTGAGCTAAGATGTTCAAGTTATTCACACAATGAAAACCTATACTATGTTTCGGGCGAGTTCCCCATTCAAAAATGCATGTAATCGTAGGAAACGCACTGTCTTGACGAAATAAAGCGTTTTTGTACAACTTCATATAAATAGCTGTAAGTTTTGATAGACGACTCAGACACACATATTTAAGGCGTTATCTTATACAGTTCAAGATCCCCGTGCTGGGCAAACAGGTTTTGAAGCTGTTTGAGCTAAGATTTTCAAGTTATTCACATAATGAAAACCTATACTTTGTTTCGGACCAGTTCCCCATTCAAATGCATGTAATCGTAGGAAACGCACTGTCTTGACGAAATAAAGCGTTTATACAACTTCATATAAATAGCTGTAAGTCTTGATAGAAGAAGCATACACACATATTTAAGGCGTTATCTTATACAGTTCAAGATCCCCGTGCTGGGCAAACAGGTTTTGAAGCTGTTTGAGCTAAGATTTTCAAGTTATTCACATAATGAAAACCTATACTTTGTTTCGGGCGAGTTCCCCATTCAAATGCATGTAATCGTAGGAAACGCACTGTCTTGACGAAATAAAGCGTTTTTGTACAACTTCATATAAATAGCTGTAAGTCTTGATAGAAGAAGCATACACACATATTTAAGGCGTTATCTTATACAGTTCAAGATCCCCGTGCTGGACAAACAGGTTTTGAAGCTGTTTGAGCTAAGATTTTCAAGTTATTCACATAATGAAAACCTATACTTTGTTTCGGGCGAGTTCCCCATTCAAATGCATGTAATCGTAGGAAACGCACTGTCTTGACGAAATAAAGCGTTTTTGTACAACTTCATATAAATAGCTGTAAGTCTTGATAGAAGAAGCATACACACATATTTAAGGCGTTATCTTATACAGTTCAAGATCCCCGTGCTGGGCAAACAGGTTTTGAAGCTGTTTGAGCTAATATTTTCAAGTTATTCACATAATGAAAACCTATACTTTGTTTCGGGCGAGTTCCCCATTCAAATGCATGTAATCGTAGGAAACGCACTGTCTTGACGAAATAAAGCCTTTTTGTACAACTTCATATAAATAGCTGTAAGTTTTGATAGACGACTCAGACACAAATATTTAAGGCGTTATCTTATACAGTTCAAGATCCCCGTGCTGGACAAACAGGTTTTGAAGCTTTTTGAGCTAAGATTTTCAAGTTATTCACATAATGAAAACCTATACTTTGTTTCGGGCGAGTTCCCCATTAAAATGCATGTAATCGTAGGAAACGCACTGTCTTGACGAAATAAAGCGTTTTTGTACAACTTCATATAAATAGCTGTAAGTCTTGATAGAAGAAGCATACACACATATTTAAGGCGTTATCTTATACAGTTCAAGATCCCCGTGCTGGGCAAACAGGTTTTGAAGCTGTTTGAGCTAAGATTGTCAAGTTATTCACAATAATGAAAACCTATACTTTGTTTCGGGCGAGTTCCCCATTAAAATGCATGTAATCGTAGGAAACGCACTGTCTTGACGAAATAAAGCGTTTTTGTACAACTTCATATAAATAGCTGTAAGTCTTGATAGAAGAAGCATACACACATATTTAAGGCGTTATCTTATACAGTTCAAGATCCCCGTGCTGGGCAAACAGGTTTTGACGCTGTTTGAGCTAAGATTGTCAAGTTATTCACATAATGAAAACCTATACTTTGTTTCGGGCGAGTTCCCCATTAAAATGCATGTAATCGTAGGAAACGCACTGTCTTGACGAAATAAAGCGTTTTTGTACAACTTCATATAAATAGCTGTAAGTCTTGATAGAAGAAGCATACACACATATTTAAGGCGTTATCTTATACAGTTCAAGATCCCCGTGCTGGGCAAACAGGTTTTGAAGCTGTTTGAGCTAAGATTTTCAAGTTATTCACATAATGAAAACCTATACTTTGTTTCGGGCGAGTTCCCCATTCAAATGCATGTAATCGTAGGAAACGCACTGTCTTGACGAAATAAAGCCTTTTTGTACAACTTCATATAAATAGCTGTAAGTCTTGATAGAAGAAGCATACACACATATTTAAAGCGTTATCTTATACAGTTCAAGATCCCCGTGCTGGGCAAACAGGTTTTGAAGCTGTTTGAGCTAAGATTGTCAAGTTATTCACATAATGAAAACCTATACTTTGTTTCGGTCGAGTTCCCCATTCAAATGCATGTAATCGTAGGAAACCCACTGTCTTTACGAAATAAAGCGTTTTTGTACAACTTCATATAAATAGCTGTAAGTCTTGATAGAAGAAGCATACACACATATTTACGGCGTTATCTTATACAGTTCAAGATCCCCGTGCTGGACAAACAGGTTTTGAAGCTGTTTGAGCTAAGATTTTCAAGTTATTCACATAATGAAAACCTATACTTTGTTTCGTGCGAGTTCCCCATTCAAATGCATGTAATCCTAGGAAACGCACTGTCTTGACGAAATAAAGCGTTTTTGTACAACTTCATATAAATAGCTGTAAGTCTTGATAGAAGAAGCATACACACATATTTAAGGCGTTATCTTATACAGTTCAAGATCCCCGTGCTGGGCAAACAGGTTTTGAAGCTGTTTGAGCTAAGATGTTCAAGTTATTCACACAATGAAAACCTATACTATGTTTCGGGCGAGTTCCCCATTCAAAAATGCATGTAATCGTAGGAAACGCACTGTCTTGACGAAATAAAGCGTTTTTGTACAACTTCATATAAATAGCTGTAAGTTTTGATAGACGACTCAGACACACATATTTAAGGCGTTATCTTATACAGTTCAAGATCCCCGTGCTGGGCAAACAGGTTTTGAAGCTGTTTGAGCTAAGATTTTCAAGTTATTCACATAATGAAAACCTATACTTTGTTTCGGACCAGTTCCCCATTCAAATGCATGTAATCGTAGGAAACGCACTGTCTTGACGAAATAAAGCGTTTATACAACTTCATATAAATAGCTGTAAGTCTTGATAGAAGAAGCATACACACATATTTAAGGCGTTATCTTATACAGTTCAAGATCCCCGTGCTGGGCAAACAGGTTTTGAAGCTGTTTGAGCTAAGATTTTCAAGTTATTCACATAATGAAAACCTATACTTTGTTTCGGGCGAGTTCCCCATTCAAATGCATGTAATCGTAGGAAACGCACTGTCTTGACGAAATAAAGCGTTTTTGTACAACTTCATATAAATAGCTGTAAGTCTTGATAGAAGAAGCATACACACATATTTAAGGCGTTATCTTATACAGTTCAAGATCCCCGTGCTGGACAAACAGGTTTTGAAGCTGTTTGAGCTAAGATTTTCAAGTTATTCACATAATGAAAACCTATACTTTGTTTCGGGCGAGTTCCCCATTCAAATGCATGTAATCGTAGGAAACGCACTGTCTTGACGAAATAAAGCGTTTTTGTACAACTTCATATAAATAGCTGTAAGTCTTGATAGAAGAAGCATACACACATATTTAAGGCGTTATCTTATACAGTTCAAGATCCCCGTGCTGGGCAAACAGGTTTTGAAGCTGTTTGAGCTAATATTTTCAAGTTATTCACATAATGAAAACCTATACTTTGTTTCGGGCGAGTTCCCCATTCAAATGCATGTAATCGTAGGAAACGCACTGTCTTGACGAAATAAAGCCTTTTTGTACAACTTCATATAAATAGCTGTAAGTTTTGATAGACGACTCAGACACAAATATTTAAGGCGTTATCTTATACAGTTCAAGATCCCCGTGCTGGACAAACAGGTTTTGAAGCTTTTTGAGCTAAGATTTTCAAGTTATTCACATAATGAAAACCTATACTTTGTTTCGGGCGAGTTCCCCATTAAAATGCATGTAATCGTAGGAAACGCACTGTCTTGACGAAATAAAGCGTTTTTGTACAACTTCATATAAATAGCTGTAAGTCTTGATAGAAGAAGCATACACACATATTTAAGGCGTTATCTTATACAGTTCAAGATCCCCGTGCTGGGCAAACAGGTTTTGAAGCTGTTTGAGCTAAGATTGTCAAGTTATTCACATAATGAAAACCTATACTTTGTTTCGGGCGAGTTCCCCATTCAAATGCATGTAATCGTAGGAAACGCACTGTCTTTACGAAATAAAGCGTTTTCGTACAACTTCATATAAATAGCTGTAAGTCTTGATAGAAGAAGCATACACACATATTTACGGCGTTATCTTATACAGTTCAAGATCCCCGTGCTGGACAAACAGGTTTTGAAGCTGTTTGAGCTAAGATTTTCAAGTTATTCACATAATGAAAACCTATACTTTGTTTCGGGCGAGTTCCCCATTAAAATGCATGTAATCGTAGGAAACGCACTGTCTTGACGAAATAAAGCGTTTTTGTACAACTTCATATAAATAGCTGTAAGTCTTCATAGAAGAAGCATACACACATATTTAAGGCGTTATCTTATACAGTTCAAGATCCCCGTGCTGGGCAAACAGGTTTTGAAGCTGTTTGAGCTAAGATTTTCAAGTTATTCACATAATGAAAACCTATACTTTGTTTCGGGCGAGTTCCCCATTCAAATGCATGTAATCGTAGGAAACGCACTGTCTTGACGAAATAAAGCGTTTTTGTACAACTTCATATAAATAGCTGTAAGTTTTGATAGACGACTCAGACACACATATTTAAGGCGTTATCTTATACAGTTCAAGATCCCTGTGCTGGACAAACAGGTTTTGAAGCTGTTTGAGCTAAGATTTTCAAGTTATTCACATAATGAAAACCTATACTTTGTTTCGGGCGAGTTCCCCATTCAAATGCATGTAATCGTAGGAAACGCACTGTCTTGACGAAATAAAGCGTTTTTGTACAACTTCATATAAATAGCTGTAAGTCTTGATAGAAGAAGCATACACACATATTTAAGGCGTTATCTTATACAGTTCAAGATCCCCGTGCTGGGCAAACAGGTTTTGAAGCTGTTTGAGCTAAGATTTTCAAGTTATTCACATAATGAAAACCTATACTTTGTTTCGGGCGAGTTCCCCATTCAAATGCATGTAATCGTAGGAAACGCACTGTCTTTACGAAATAAAGCGTTTTCGTACAACTTCATATAAATAGCTGTAAGTCTTGATAGAAGAAGCATACACACATATTTACGGCGTTATCTTATACAGTTCAAGATCCCCGTGCTGGACAAACAGGTTTTGAAGCTGTTTGAGCTAAGATTTTCAAGTTATTCACATAATGAAAACCTATACTTTGTTTCGGGCGAGTTCCCCATTAAAATGCATGTAATCGTAGGAAACGCACTGTCTTGACGAAATAAAGCGTTTTTGTACAACTTCATATAAATAGCTGTAAGTCTTGATAGAAGAAGCACACACACATATTTACGGCGTTATCTTATACAGTTCAATATCCCCGTGCTGGACAAACAGGTTTTGAAGCTGTTTGAGCTAAGATTTTCAAGTTATTCACATAATGAAAACCTATACTTTGTTTCGGGCGAGTTCCCCATTCAAATGCATGTAATCGTAGGAAACGCACTGTCTTGACGAAATAAAGCGTTTTTGTACAACTTCATATAAATAGCTGTAAGTCTTGATAGAAGAAGCATACACACATATTTAAGGCGTTATCTTATACAGTTCAAGATCCCCGTGCTGGGCAAACAGGTTTTGAAGCTGTTTGAGCTAAGATTTTCAAGTTATTCACACAATGAAAACCTATACTTTGTTTCGGGCGAGTTCCCCATTCAAAAATGCATGTAATCGTAGGAAACGCACTGTCTTGACAAACTAAAGCGTTTTTGTACAACTTCATATAAATAGCTGTAAGTCTTGATAGAAGAAGCATACACACATATTTAAGGCGTTATCTTATACAGTTCAAGATCCCCGTGCTGGGCAAACAGGTTTTGAAGCTGTTGAGCTAAGATTTTCAAATTATTCACATAATGAAAACCTATACTTTGTTTCGGGCGAGTTCCCCATTCAAATGCATGTAATCGTAGGAAACGCACTGTCTTGACGAAATAAAGCGTTTTTGTACAACTTCATATAAATAGCTGTAAGTTTTGATAGACGACTCAGACACACATATTTAAGGCGTTATCTTATACAGTTCAAGATCCCCGTGCTGGGCAAACAGGTTTTGAAGCTGTTTGAGCTAAGATTTTCAAGTTATTCACATAATGAAAACCTATACTTTGTTTCGGACGAGTTCCCCATTCAAATGCATGTAATCGTAGGAAATGCACTGTCTTGACGAAATAAAGCGTTTATACAACTTCATATAAATAGCTGTAAGTCTTGATAGAAGAAGCATACAGACATATTTACGGCGTTATCTTATACAGTTCAAGATCCCCGTGCTGGACAAACAGGTTTTGAAGCTGTTTGAGCTAAGATTTTCAAGTTATTCACATAATGAAAACCTATACTTTGTTTCGGGCGAGTTCCCCATTAAAATGCATGTAATCGTAGGAAACGCACTGTCTTGACGAAATAAAGCGTTTTTGTACAACTTCATATAAATAGCTGTAAGTCTTGATAGAAGAAGCACACACACATATTTACGGCGTTATCTTATACAGTTCAATATCCCCGTGCTGGACAAACAGGTTTTGAAGCTGTTTGAGCTAAGATTTTCAAGTTATTCACATAATGAAAACCTATACTTTGTTTCGGGCGAGTTCCCCATTCAAATGCATGTAATCGTAGGAAACGCACTGTCTTGACGAAATAAAGCGTTTTTGTACAACTTCATATAAATAGCTGTAAGTCTTGATAGAAGAAGCATACACACATATTTAAGGCGTTATCTTATACAGTTCAAGATCCCCGTGCTGGGCAAACAGGTTTTGAAGCTGTTTGAGCTAAGATTTTCAAGTTATTCACATAATGAAAACCTATACTTTGTTTCGGGCGAGTTCCCCATTCAAAAATGCATGTAATCGTAGGAAACGCACTGTCTTGACGAAATAAAGCGTTTTTGTACAACTTCATATAAATAGCTGTAAGTTTTGATAGACGACTCAGACACACATATTTAAGGCGTTATCTTATACAGTTCAAGATCCCCGTGCTGGGCAAACAGGTTTTGAAGCTGTTTGAGCTAAGATTTTCAAGTTATTCACATAATGAAAACCTATACTTTGTTTCGGACGAGTTCCCCATTCAAATGCATGTAATCGTAGGAAATGCACTGTCTTGACGAAATAAAGCGTTTATACAACTTCATATAAATAGCTGTAAGTCTTGATAGAAGAAGCATACACACATATTTAAGGCGTTATCTTATACAGTTCAAGATCCCCGTGCTGGACAAACAGGTTTTCAAGCTGTTTGAGCTAAGATTTTCAAGTTATTCACATAATGAAAACCTATACTTTGTTTCGGGCGAGTTCCCCATTCAAATGCATGTAATCGTAGGAAACGCACTGTCTTGACGAAATAAAGCGTTTTTGTACAACTTCATATAAATAGCTGTAAGTCTTGATAGAAGAAGCACACACACATATTTACGGCGTTATCTTATACAGTTCAAGATCCCCGTGCTGGACAAACAGGTTTTGAAGCTGTTTGAGCTAAGATTTTCAAGTTATTCACATAATGAAAACCTATACTTTGTTTCGGGCGAGTTCACCATTAAAATGCATGTAATCGTAGGAAACGCACTGTCTTGACGAAATAAAGCGTTTTTGTACAACTTCATATAAATAGCTGTAAGTCTTGATAGAAGAAGCATACACACATATTTAAGGCGTTATCTTATACAGTTCAAGATCCCCGTGCTGGGCAAACAGGTTTTGAAGCTGTTTGAGCTAAGATTTTCAAGTTATTCACATAATGAAAACCTATACTTTGTTTCGGGCGAGTTCCCCATTAAAATGCATGTAATTGTAGGAAACGCACTGTCTTGACGAAATAAAGCGTTTTTGTACAACTTCATATAAATAGCTGTAAGTCTTGATAGAAGAAGCATACACACATATTTAAGGCGTTATCTTATACAGTTCAAGATCCCCGTGCTGGACAAACAGGTTTTGAAGCTGTTTGAGCTAAGATTTTCAAGTTATTCACATAATGAAAACCTATACTTTGTTTCGGGCGAGTTCCCCATTCAAATGCATGTAATCGTAGGAAACGCACTGTCTTGACGAAATAAAGCGTTTTTGTACAACTTCATATAAATAGCTGTAAGTCTTGATAGAAGAAGCATACACACATATTTAAGGCGTTATCTTATACAGTTCAAGATCCCCGTGCTGGGCAAACAGGTTTTGAAGCTGTTTGAGCTAAGATTTTCAAGTTATTCACACAATGAAAACCTATACTTTGTTTCGGGCGAGTTCCCCATTCAAAAATGCATGTAATCGTAGGAAACGCACTGTCTTGACAAAATAAAGCGTTTTTGTACAACTTCATATAAATAGCTGTAAGTCTTGATAGAAGAAGCATACACACATATTTAAGGCGTTATCTTATACAGTTCAAGATCCCCGTGCTGGACAAACAGGTTTTGAAGCTGTTTGAGCTAAGATTTTCAAGTTATTCACATAATGAAAACCTATACTTTGTTTCGGGCGAGTTCCCCATTCAAATGCATGTAATCGTAGGAAACGCACTGTCTTGACGAAATAAAGCGTTTATACAACTTCATATAAATAGCTGTAAGTCTTGATAGAAGAAGCATACACACATATTTAAGGCGTTATCTTATACAGTTCAAGATCCCCGTGCTGGGCAAACAGGTTTTGAAGCTGTTTGAGCTAAGATTTTCAAGTTATTCACATAATGAAAACCTATACTTTGTTTCGGGCGAGTTCCCCATTAAAATGCATGTAATCGTAGGAAACGCACTGTCTTGACGAAATAAAGCATTTTTTTACAACTTCATATAAATAGCTGTAAGTTTTGATAGACGACTCAGACACACATATTTAAGGCGTTATCTTATACAGTTCAAGATCCCCGTGCTGGACAAACAGGTTTTGAAGCTGTTTGAGCTAAGATTTTCAAGTTATTCACATAATGAAAACCTATACTTTTTTTCGGGCGAGTTCCCCATTAAAATGCATGTAATCGTAGGAAACGCACTGTCTTGACGAAATAAAGCGTTTTTGTACAACTTCATATAAATAGCTGTAAGTCTTGATAGAAGAAGCACACACACATATTTACGGCGTTATCTTATACAGTTCAATATCCCCGTGCTGGACAAACAGGTTTTGAAGCTGTTTGAGCTAAGATTTTCAAGTTATTCACATAATGAAAACCTATACTTTGTTTCGGGCGAGTTCACCATTAAAATGCATGTAATCGTAGGAAACGCACTGTCTTGACGAAATAAAGCGTTTTTGTACAACTTCATATAAATAGCTGTAAGTCTTGATAGAAGAAGCATACACACATATTTAAGGCGTTATCTTATACAGTTCAAGATCCCCGTGCTGGGCAAACAGGTTTTGAAGCTGTTTGAGCTAAGATTTTCAAGTTATTCACATAATGAAAACCTATACTTTGTTTCGGGCGAGTTCCCCATTAAAATGCATGTAATTGTAGGAAACGCACTGTCTTGACGAAATAAAGCGTTTTTGTACAACTTCATATAAATAGCTGTAAGTCTTGATAGAAGAAGCATACACACATATTTAAGGCGTTATCTTATACAGTTCAAGATCCCCGTGCTGGACAAACAGGTTTTGAAGCTGTTTGAGCTAAGATTTTCAAGTTATTCACATAATGAAAACCTATACTTTGTTTCGGGCGAGTTCCCCATTCAAATGCATGTAATCGTAGGAAACGCACTGTCTTGACGAAATAAAGCGTTTTTGTACAACTTCATATAAATAGCTGTAAGTCTTGATAGAAGAAGCATACACACATATTTAAGGCGTTATCTTATACAGTTCAAGATCCCCGTGCTGGGCAAACAGGTTTTGAAGCTGTTTGAGCTAAGATTTTCAAGTTATTCACACAATGAAAACCTATACTTTGTTTCGGGCGAGTTCCCCATTCAAAAATGCATGTAATCGTAGGAAACGCACTGTCTTGACAAAATAAAGCGTTTTTGTACAACTTCATATAAATAGCTGTAAGTCTTGATAGAAGAAGCATACACACATATTTAAGGCGTTATCTTATACAGTTCAAGATCCCCGTGCTGGGCAAACAGGTTTTGAAGCTGTTGAGCTAAGATTTTCAAATTATTCACATAATGAAAACCTATACTTTGTTTCGGGCGAGTTCCCCATTCAAATACATGTAATCGTAGGAAACGCACTGTCTTGACGAAATAAAGCGTTTTTGTACAACTTCATATAAATAGCTGTAAGTTTTGATAGACGACTCAGACACACATATTTAAGGCGTTATCTTATACAGTTCAAGATCCCCGTGCTGGGCAAACAGGTTTTGAAGCTGTTTGAGCTAAGATTTTCAAGTTATTCACATAATGAAAACCTATACTTTGTTTCGGACGAGTTCCCCATTCAAATGCATGTAATCGTAGGAAATGCACTGTCTTGACGAAATAAAGCGTTTATACAACTTCATATAAATAGCTGTAAGTCTTGATAGAAGAAGCATACACACATATTTAAGGCGTTATCTTATACAGTTCAAGATCCCCGTGCTGGACAAACAGGTTTTGAAGCTGTTTGAGCTAAGATTTTCAAGTTATTCACATAATGAAAACCTATACTTTGTTTCGGGCGAGTTCCCCATTCAAATGCATGTAATCGTAGGAAACGCACTGTCTTGACGAAATAAAGCGTTTTTGTACAACTTCATATAAATAGCTGTAAGTTTTGATAGACGACTCAGACACAAATATTTAAGGCGTTATCTTATACAGTTCAAGATCCCCGTGCTGGACAAACAGGTTTTGAAGCTGTTTGAGCTAAGATTTTCAAGTTATTCACATAATGAAAACCTATACTTTGTTTCGGGCGAGTTCCCCATTCAAATGCATGTAATCGTAGGAAACGCACTGTCTTGACGAAATAAAGCGTTTTTGTACAACTTCATATAAATAGCTGTAAGTCTTGATAGAAGAAGCATACACACATATTTAAGGCGTTATCTTATACAGTTCAAGATCCCCGTGCTGGGCAAACAGGTTTTGAAGCTGTTTGAGCTAAGATTTTCAAGTTATTCACATAATGAAAACCTATACTTTGTTTCGGGCGAGTTCCCCATTCAAATGCATGTAATCGTAGGAAACGCACTGTCTTGACGAAATAAAGCGTTTTTGTACAACTTCATATAAATAGCTGTAAGTCTTGATAGAAGAAGCACACACACATATTTACGGCGTTATCTTATACAGTTCAAGATCCCCGTGCTGGACAAACAGGTTTTGAAGCTGTTTGAGCTAAGATTTTCAAGTTATTCACATAATGAAAACCTATACTTTGTTTCGGGCGAGTTCACCATTAAAATGCATGTAATCGTAGGAAACGCACTGTCTTGACAAAATAAAGCGTTTTTGTACAACTTCATATAAATAGCTGTAAGTCTTGATAGAAGAAGCATACACACATATTTAAGGCGTTATCTTATACAGTTCAAGATCCCCGTGCTGGGCAAACAGGTTTTGAAGCTGTTTGAGCTAAGATTTTCAAGTTATTCACATAATGAAAACCTATACTTTGTTTCGGGCGAGTTCCCCATTGAAATGCATGTAATCGTAGGAAACGCACTGTCTTGACGAAATAAAGCATTTTTTTACAACTTAATATAAATAGCTGTAAGTTTTGATAGACGACTCAGACACACATATTTAAGGCGTTATCTTATACAGTTCAAGATCCCCGTGCTGGACAAACAGGTTTTGAAGCTGTTTGAGCTAAGATTTTCAAGTTATTCACATAATGAAAACCTATACTTTGTTTCGGGCGAGTTCCCCATTCAAATGCATGTAATCGTAGGAAACGCACTGTCTTGACGAAATAAAGCGTTTATACAACTTCATATAAATAGCTGTAAGTCTTGATAGAAGAAGCATACACACATATTTAAGGCGTTATCTTATACAGTTCAAGATCCCCGTGCTGGGCAAACAGGTTTTGAAGCTGTTTGAGCTAAGATTTTCAAGTTATTCACATAATGAAAACCTATACTTTGTTTCGGGCGAGTTCCCCATTGAAATGCATGTAATCGTAGGAAACGCACTGTCTTGACGAAATAAAGCATTTTTTTACAACTTAATATAAATAGCTGTAAGTTTTGATAGACGACTCAGACACACATATTTAAGGCGTTATCTTATACAGTTCAAGATCCCCGTGCTGGACAAACAGGTTTTGAAGCTGTTTGAGCTAAGATTTTCAAGTTATTCACATAATGAAAACCTATACTTTTTTTCGGGCGAGTTCCCCATTAAAATGCATGTAATCGTAGGAAACGCACTGTCTTGACGAAATAAAGCGTTTTTGTACAACTTCATATAAATAGCTGTAAGTCTTGATAGAAGAAGCATACACACATATTTAAGGCGTTATCTTATACAGTTCAAGATCCCCGTGCTGGGCAAACAGGTTTTGAAGCTGTTTGAGCTAAGATTGTCAAGTTATTCACATAATATATATCAAAATATTATATAATTCCCCAACAGCTTGTGTCAGAACAAATGACCAGACATCCTCCAGCTTATGTCTCCTGAGGGGCACCAGGCAGGGATGCCCACTCTCCCCTTCACTGTTTGCAATTTTTATCGAACCACTAGCAGCAGCAATTAGACAGAATTCAGCAATTAAGGGCATAAAATGCAAGAACGTGGAACATAAAATCAGCCTTTATGCTGATGATGTGTTACTCTTTCTCCAAAATTCACAAACCAATATCTCTGGGGTGATTGAATTGATAAACTCTTTTGCAAGAATATCAGATTACTCAATTAACTGGTCAAAATCTACAGTCCTTCCTATTAATTGCTGCTTCCATAATTCCTCTTCTACTCCACTGCAATCGGGAAATATAAAATATTTAGGTATTAATATTTCTCCCAAGCTTGCAGATCTAACTAAATTAAACCATACCCCACTTTTAAAGAAAGTAGAAGGTGATCTGGCTAGATGGAAATGTCTACCCATATCACTCATGGGAAGGGTTGCTGCTATAAAAATGATGGTATTACCAAAAATAAATTATTTATTCTCAATGATCCCAACTAAACCGCCGCAAGATTGGTTCAGATCTCTAGATTCATATATGTCCAAATTCCTTTGGAAAAATAAGCCCCCACGTATAAGCTTAAAAACACTACAAAAGACCAAGGATAAAGGAGGATTAGAACTACCTAACTTTCAGCACTACTTCTTAGCCAACAGGCTTCAGTTTATCTCAGGATGGCTAAAACATACCCTTTTAGATGAACCTTGGCTAGATGTAGAACAAGCACTTTGCAATAATCTAGAGATTTCAGATCTACCATTTATCAGCTCAAACATCCAACAACATGAATGCTTCAAAAGCATCAACATCAGCTCTTCTCTGACAGCATGGTGGGAGTTTCTGAAGTTGACAGAGTCTTCATTAATCCCATGCAAACGTACACCTATCTGGAACAACCCTGACATATTACAAAACAATAATATGATAAACTTTTCAGATTGGAATGGTAAAGGAATCAAATATGTAGAACATATACTAGAAGGAACAGAATTTATTTCATTTGACAGACTAGTTACACAATATGGGATCAACAAGAAAAGATTTTTAGAATATCAACAAATTAAATCCATAATAAAAAAGAAATTTAAACCGGGTCAAGTTGAACTACAAACACCACCAAGTGTGGTTCAATTTTTTACTCTTAAAACCCCCAAATTACTATCCAAAATATACAGAATGCTTTCTAAAATAGATGAATCAATATCACTTCCTATTGCAAAATGGGAAGCGGATTTATCAGTTAACTTAGACCAAAACTTCTGGTCTCAGATTTGCTTAAAAACCTTTCATCTAATCAAAAATCCCAGTCTTCAATTAATTCAATACAAAATACTACATAGAGTGCACTATACAGGTCATCGGATGTTCAAGATGGGCTTTGCATCTACCAACAACTGCTCACACTGCCAAACCAATTCACCGGACAATTATATCCATGCTCTTTGGTTCTGTCCACCAGTTCAGAAGTTTTGGCGCGAGATATGTGAAGACTTATCAAAGTGTCTGAAATGTAACATTCCAACTTCCCCCTTAGTGTGTTTGTTGGGCAGCTTAGAGAATGTCACTTCAGAAAAGAATATAGCCCATATGGTTTTCACTGCCCTATGCATAGCCAAGAAAACAGTCCTCATGAACTGGAAAAATAAAAACAATCTTAATTCTAACCAATATAGAAATTATCTATTAGATTACATTAGTCTTGATACAGCCTCTGCCACCACATCAGATCAATCGCTCTGGGCTCCTCTGATCAGCTCCATCACCTAGTGGGGGTGGGGGGTCATATTTTGGTCTCGCCTTCACTGTTGTGATTGGTGTGGGGGTAGGGTCAGGCTTAGGGCGTCGGGGGGTTCCCCGGGAGCATCTTCCTTGGGGGGCTCAACCCGGGGTAGCGGTCATGGCCAATTAGGGGCTCTGTTGGCTCTTAGGTGACGGTTTCCTCGTGGCTACGTGCAGCGGGGCTAGGGGAGGGTCTGTGCTGACGGACGGGGGTTACTGACCTGGTAGTCTGGCTGCCCCTGGGTGGGTCCGGGACGGGCGTGAGGTTCTGGGGGCGCTCCGGCTCTGACTTGGGGCCCTGGCCGGGCCTCGGGGGCCTGGGTCCTGGTGGGTGTGTTGCCGGGGTTGTGGGCCGGTGGGTATATGGGGGCCCACCACTGGCGCGGGGTGCCGCCGGTGCGCCGAGCCACCTGGGGGGCTCTTCAACTGGTGGGGGGGGGGGGGGGGTTGTCTCATCTTGCAGGAGCTTTCCTCTCTCAGGAACTCTCTCTGCAAGAGGGGGAGATACAGGAGAGGTGGAGGAAGATCTCAGCCTGGGCGTCTATTGTCTTATGTAGTCTGGAAGATGAGTGGATGATGGGGTGGGTGTAGTTTTCTCTGTGGTGGGGTTGGGTGGACTGCCCCGGGCTCTGTGGGGCCGGGCGGCGCCGCTGCACTGGGCCCCGGTTCAGATGGGCCTGGGCCCCCCTTCCCTGGCGGGTCGCGGAGTATGGGGGTGCCTACTGGGGTCAGCGGGGGAGCTGGCCCCAGGGAGGGGTCACTTGCCCCTCCCTTCCTTCCCTCCCCATCTCCAGCTGCCTCCCTCTTCCCGCTCCACCACAACCACCCACACATGTAGGGCCTTGGAGTAGGGGTGTGTCACCAGGGTGCAGAGGAGGTAACCCCCCCCTCTGTCCCCTTCTGGCTGCCTCTGCCTCAATTTTATCCCGCAACTTAGACATTCACATTACTCACACTCTCATTACACATACATATAGGATCTTGGGGGTGGGCACGCTACACGGAATCTCAATTACCATCAGGGTGTACACCTCACCCCTGGCGTCGTTGCCCACCTCTCAATTTTAAATACACGTAGACATTGAGGGCTAGCAGGAGGGACTATGCGCTTACCTGCTGCTCTCTGGCAGGTAGCTCCATGCCCTCCTGGGTTTTAAATGCACCTTAGAACACACATACATCAACACTACAATGAGCGGGTGGAGGGAGGTTAGGAGTCTTCTCTCACCCTCGTTCTCTGCGGTCTGCTGGAGCAGGGGGGCTAGGAGGAGGAGTTGGCCGTCTGACTGGGGTCCGGAGTGTGGGGCCTCCCTGCTGCTGCGGAGTCGGGGCGGTCTGCTTCTCCCCACCGCAGGGAAAAAGGGTAACACAACCTGGGTCTGGGTGCAGTTCCCCCCTCCAGGGGCAAGGGTACCTGGACCCGGTTTGTAGAGTACGCTTGGGGAGTGTGATTGTGTGTACAGTGTCTCTTTATGTCTGTCTCCACGTTGGTTAAGTGTGGAGTAAGTGCATATGAGAGCATGAGGGTGGGAATGGATGTTTGTATCTGTGTGTGCCTGTATGTCTGTGTCCATATGTCAGGTTGGGTATCAGACGCCACCTCTCTGAGGACAGCTCAGGCCCTCCAAGGTTTGGAGGCCTATCTCCCCCCACCACTTCCCCTGCCGGGGGCGGACTCCCTCAGACATCGGTGCGTTGGTGGTTCTTTGTGTCCGGGGGTGGGCGTCCGGGTACACACCGGCTCACTCCTTGGCGGCTGCTTATCGGGGCCTGGAGCCTGGGGCTCGCTTGGGCCACTTCGGAGGCGGGGTGCCCCCGGCCTCTCGGCCTGGGGCTCGGTCACTCAGGCACAGCTGGCTGCCGGCGGAGCTCACGGGCACGTCGCTGCAGCCCCCCCTGGCTTCTGCTCCGTGGCTGCTGGGTGACCCCTCATCTGGGACTCTCCTCAGCTCTTTCTGGGACAGTGGCACGGCTGCCCCTCTGTTGGTCTTCCTTGGTCTCTTGTGTTCTGGGGGCATCTGGATGTCTGGAGTTTTGATCTCCTCCATACCTGCTTCATGCCCTGGAGGACGGGGCAGTGGCCCCCCACACCCTCTAGCAGATCATTACATGAGGGAACCTTTTAAGAAAACAAGCGCGTCCATGCTCACAGGTGTACACACGGGTGATCACACACACAAACTACACCCTTTTTGGCTCCTACCTCAATGCACACTGTGCTGTCGATCTTACGTGCTGCACAATAATGTTTAATATTTAGTATTTACTGTCATATTCCGATATATCATTGTGATGTTGTTTATTGTATTACTCTCGTTTTCTTCTGCTTGTTTTCTTTTTTCTTTCTCAACAGGTGATCCAGGTGATCGATACATGTATTTTTTTTTTTTTGCTTATTCTGTTTTTTGTTTTTTGCCCTTCTCCCCCGTCCCTCTTCTCAACTGTTTTTCTTTCCCTCTTTCTTTCTCCCTTTTCTTTCCCCCAGTCAAGTCTGTCCCGTATTCAGCAAGTGAAAATAAAATAAAGAATAAAAGGTGAATCAAATGGACCATTACGGCAAAGCTGGGATGGTCAATTTGGTAAAGAAAATCCGTTGGGCATCTTTCTTCGCCTTTAGACAATAATTCTGATGGCAAAAGAGCCAAACGGGACAGGCAAAAAAAAAAAAAAAAAAAAAAAAAAAAAAAAAAAGTTATACCCATAATGAAAACCTATACTTTGTTTCGGGCGAGTTCCCCATTCAAATGCATGTAATCGTAGGAAACGCACTGTCCTGACGAAATAAAGCGTTTTTGTACAACTTCATATAAATAGCTGTAAGTCTTGATAGAAGAAGCACACACACATATTTACGGCGTTATCTTATACAGTTCAAGATCCCCCTGCTGGACAAACAGGTTTTGAAGCTGTTTGAGCTAAGATTTTCAAGTTATTCACATAATGAAAACCTATACTTTGTTTCGGGCGAGTTCCCCATTCAAATGCATGTAATCGTAGGAAACGCACTGTCTTGACGAAATAAAGCGTTTTTGTACAACTTCATATAAATAGCTGTAAGTCTTGATAGAAGAAGCATACACACATATTTAAGGCGTTATCTTATACAGTTCAAGATCCCCGTGCTGGGCAAACAGGTTTTGAAGCTGTTTGAGCTAAGATTTTCAAGTTATTCACATAATGAAAACCTATACTTTGTTTCGGACGAGTTCCCCATTAAAATGCATGTAATCGTAGGAAACGCACTGTCTTGACGAAATAAAGCGTTTTTGTACAACTTCATATAAATAGCTGTAAGTCTTGATAGAAGAAGCATACACACATATTTAAGGCGTTATCTTATACAGTTCAAGATCCCCGTGCTGGGCAAACAGGTTTTGAAGCTGTTTGAGCTAAGATTTTCAAGTTATTCACATAATGAAAACCTATACTTTGTTTCGGACGAGTTCCCCATTCAAATGCATGTAATCGTAGGAAACGCACTGTCTTGACGAAATAAAGCGTTTTTGTACAACTTCATATAAATAGCTGTAAGTCTTGATAGAAGAAGCATACACACATATTTAAGGCGTTATCTTATACAGTTCAAGATCCCCGTGCTGGGCAAACAGGTTTTGAAGCTGTTTGAGCTACGATTTTCAAGTTATTCACACAATGAAAACCTATACTTTGTTTCGGGCGAGTTCCCCATTCAAAAATGCATGTAATCGTAGGAAACGCACTGTCTTGACGAAATAAAGCGTTTTTGTACAACTTCATATAAATAGCTGTAAGTCTTGATAGAAGACGCATACACACATATTTAAGGCGTTATCTTATACAGTTCAAGATCCCCGTGCTGGGCAAACAGGTTTTGAAGCTGTTGAGCTAAGATTTTCAAGTTATTCACATAATGAAAACCTATACTTTGTTTCGGGCGAGTTCCCCATTCAAATGCATGTAATCGTAGGAAACGCACTGTCTTGACGAAATAAAGCGTTTTTGTACAACTTCATATAAATAGCTGTAAGTTTTGATAGATGACTCAGACACACATATTTAAGGCGTTATCTTATACAGTTCAAGATCCCCGTGCTGGACAAACAGGTTTTGAAGCTGTTTGAGCTAAGATTTTCAAGTTATTCACATAATGAAAACCTATACTTTGTTTCGGGCGAGTTCCCCCATTCAAATGCATGTAATCGTAGGAAACGCACTGTCTTGACGAAATAAAGCGTTTTTGTACAACTTCATATAAATAGCTGTAAGTCTTGATAGAAGAAGCATACACACATATTTAAGGCGTAATCTTATACAGTTCAAGATCCCCGTGCTGGGCAAACAGGTTTTGAAGCTGTTTGAGCTAAGATTTTCAAGTTATTCACATAATGAAAACCTATACTTTGTTTCGGGCGAGTTCCCCATTCAAATGCATGTAATCGTAGGAAACGCACTGTCTTGACGAAATAAAGCGTTTTTGTACAACTTCATATAAATAGCTGTAAGTTTTGATAGACGACTCAGACACACATATTTAAGGCGTTATCTTATACAGTTCAAGATCCCCGTGCTGGGCAAACAGGTTTTGAAGCTGTTTGAGCTAAGATTTTCAAGTTAGTCACATAATGAAAACTTATACTTTGTTTCGGACGAGTTCCCCATTCAAATGCATGTAATCGTAGGAAACGCACTGTCTTGACGAAATAAAGCGTTTTTGTACAACTTCATATAAATAGCTGTAAGTCTTGATAGAAGAAGCATACACACATATTTAAGGCGTTATCTTATACAGTTCAGGATCCCCGTGCTGGGCAAACAGGTTTTGAAGCTGTTTGAGCTAAGATTTTCAAGTTATTCACATAATGAAAACCTATACTTTGTTTCGGGCGAGTTCCCCATTCAAATGCATGTAATCGTAGGAAACGCACTGTCTTGACGAAATAAAGCGTTTATACAACTTCATATAAATAGCTGTAAGTCTTGATAGAAGAAGCATACACACATATTTAAGGCGTTATCTTATACAGTTCAAGATCCCCGTGCTGGACAAACAGGTTTTTAAGCTGTTTGAGCTAAGATTTTCAAGTTATTCACATAATGAAAACCTATACTTTGTTTCGGGCGAGTTCCCCATTAAAATGCATGTAATCGTAGGAAACGCACTGTCTTGACGAAATAAAGCGTTTTTGTACAACTTCATATAAATAGCTGTAAGTCTTGATAGAAGAAGCATACACACATATTTAAGGCGTTATCTTATACAGTTCAGGATCCCCGTGCTGGGCAAACAGGTTTTGAAGCTGTTTGAGCTAAGATTTTCAAGTTATTCAAATAATGAAAACCTATACTTTGTTTCGGGCGAGTTCCCCATTCAAATGCATGTAATCGTAGGAAACGCACTGTCTTGACGAAATAAAGCGTTTATACAACTTCATATAAATAGCTGTAAGTCTTGATAGAAGAAGCATACACACATATTTAAGGCGTTATCTTATACAGTTCAAGATCCCCGTGCTGGACAAACAGGTTTTTAAGCTGTTTGAGCTAAGATTTTCAAGTTATTCACATAATGAAAACCTATACTTTGTTTCGGGCGAGTTCCCCATTAAAATGCATGTAATCGTAGGAAACGCACTGTCTTGACGAAATAAAGCGTTTTTGTACAACTTCATATAAATAGCTGTAAGTCTTGATAGAAGAAGCATACACACATATTTAAGGCGTTATCTTATACAGTTCAAGATCCCCGTGCTGGGCAAACAGGTTTTGAAGCTGTTTGAGCTAAGATTTTCAAGTTATTCACATCATGAAAACCTATACTTTGTTTCGGGCGAGTTCCCCATTCAAAAATGCATGTAATCGTAGGAAACGCACTGTCTTGACGAAATAAAGCGTTTTTGTACAACTTCATATAAATAGCTGTAAGTCTTGATAGAAGAAGCATACACACATATTTAAGGCGTTATCTTATACAGTTCAAGATCCCCGTGCTGGGCAAACAGGTTTTGAAGCTGTTTGAGCTAAGATTTTCAATTTATTCACATAATGAAAACCTATACTTTGTTTCGGGCGAGTTCCCCATTAAAATGCATGTAATCGTAGGAAACGCACTGTCTTGACGAAATAAAGCGTTTTTGTACAACTTCATATAAATAGCTGTAAGTCTTGATAGAAGAAGCATACACACATATTTAAGGCGTTGTCTTATACAGTTCAAGATCCCCGTGCTGGGCAAACAGGTTTTGAAGCTGTTTGAGCTAAGATTTTCAAGTTATTCACATAATGAAAACCTATACTTTGTTTCGGGCGAGTTCCCCATTCAAATGCATGTAATCGTAGGAAACGCACTGTCTTGACGAAATAAAGCGTTTTTGTACAACTTCATATAAATAGCTGTAAGTTTTGATAGACGACTCAGACACACATATTTAAGGCGTTATCTTATACAGTTCAAGATCCCCGTGCTGGGCAAACAGGTTTTGAAGCTGTTTGAGCTAAGATTTTCAAGTTATTCACATAATGAAAACCTATACTTTGTTTCGGACGAGTTCCCCATTCAAATGCATGTAATCGTAGGAAACGCACTGTCTTGACAAAATAAAGCGTTTATACAACTTCATATAAATAGCTGTAAGTCTTGATAGAAGAAGCATACACACATATTTAAGGCGTTATCTTATACAGTTCAAGATCCCCGTGCTGGACAAACAGGTTTTTAAGCTGTTTGAGCCAAGATTTTCAAGTTATTCACATAATGAAAACCTATACTTTGTTTCGGGCAGTTCCCCATTCAAATGCATGTAATCGTAGGAAACGCACTGTCTTGACGAAATAAAGCGTTTTTGTACAACTTCATATAAATAGCTGTAAGTCTTGATAGAAGAAGCATACACACATATTTAAGGCGTTATCTTATACAGTTCAAGATCCCCGTGCTGGGCAAACAGGTTTTGAAGCTGTTTGAGCTAAGATTTTCAAGTTATTCACATAATGAAAACCTATACTTTGTTTCGGGCGAGTTCCCCATTCAAATGCATGTAATCGTAGGAAACGCACTGTCTTGACGAAATAAAGCGTTTTTGTACAACTTCATATAAATAGCTGTAAGTCTTGATAGAAGAAGCATACACACATATTTAAGGCGTTATCTTATACAGTTCAAGATCCCCGTGCTGGGCAAACAGGTTTTGAAGCTGTTTGAGCTAAGATTTTCAAGTTATTCACATAATGAAAACCTATACTTTGTTTCGGACGAGTTCCCCATTCAAATGCATGTAATCGTAGGAAACGCACTGTCTTGACGAAATAAAGCGTTTATACAACTTCATATAAATAGCTGTAAGTCTTGATAGAAGAAGCATACACACATATTTAAGGCGTTATCTTATACAGTTCAAGATCCCCGTGCTGGACAAACAGGTTTTGAAGCTGTTTGAGCTAAGATTTTCAAGTTATTCACATAATGAAAACCTATACTTTGTTTCGGGCGAGTTCCCCATTAAAATGCATGTAATCGTAGGAAACGCACTGTCTTGACGAAATAAAGCGTTTTTGTACAACTTCATATAAATAGCTGTAAGTCTTGATAGAAGAAGCATACACACATATTTAAGGCGTTATCTTATACAGTTCAAGATCCCCGTGCTGGGCAAACAGGTTTTGAAGCTGTTTGAGCTAAGATTTTCAAGTTATTCACATAATGAAAACCTATACTTTGTTTCGGGCGAGTTCCCCATTCAAAAATGCATGTAATCGTAGGAAACGCACTGTCTTGACGAAATAAAGCGTTTTTGTACAACTTCATATAAATAGCTGTAAGTCTTGATAGAAGAAGCATACACACATATTTAAGGCGTTATCTTATACAGTTCAAGATCCCCGTGCTGGGCAAACAGGTTTTGAAGCTGTTTGAGCTAAGATTTTCAAGTTATTCACATAATGAAAACCTATACTTTGTTTCGGGCGAGTTCCCCATTCAAATTCATGTAATCGTAGGAAACGCACTGTCTTGACGAAATAAAGCGTTTTTGTACAACTTCATATAAATAGCTGTAAGTCTTGATAGAAGAAGCATACACATATATTTAAGGCGTTATCTTATACAGTTCAAGATCCCCGTGCTGGGCAAACAGGTTTTGAAGCTGTTTGAGCTAAGATTTTCAAGTTATTCACATAATGAAAACCTATACTTTGTTTCGGGCGAGTTCCCCATTAAAATGCATGTAATCGTAGGAAACGCACTGTCTTGACGAAATAAAGCGTTTTTGTACAACTTCATATAAATAGCTGTAAGTCTTGATAGAAGAAGCATACACACATATTTAAGGCGTTATCTTATACAGTTCAAGATCCCCGTGCTGGGCAAACAGGTTTTGAAGCTGTTTGAGCTAAGATTTTCAAGTTATTCACATAATGAAAACCTATACTTTGTTTCGGGCGAGTTCCCCATTCAAATGCATGTAATCGTAGGAAATGCACTGTCTTGACGAAATAAAGCGTTTTTGTACAACTTCATATAAATAGCTGTAAGTCTTGATAGAAGAAGCATACACACATATTTAAGGCGTTATCTTATACAGTTCAAGATCCCCGTGCTGGGCAAACAGGATTTGAAGCTGTTTGAGCTAAGATTTTCAAGTTATTCACATAATGAAAACCTATACTTTGTTTCGGGCGAGTTCCCCATTCAAATGCATGTAATCGTAGGAAACGCACTGTCTTGACGAAATAAAGCGTTTTTGTAAAACTTCATATAAATAGCTGTAAGTTTTGATAGACGACTCAGACACACATATTTAAGGCGTTATATTATACAGTTCAAGATCCCCGTGCTGGACAAACAGGTTTTGAAGCTGTTTGAGCTAAGATTTTCAAGTTATTCACATAATGAAAACCTATACTTTGTTTCGGGCGAGTTCCCCATTCAAAAATGCATGTAATCGTAGGAAACGCACTGTCTTGACGAAATAAAGCGTTTTTGTACAACTTCATATAAATAGCTGTAAGTCTTGATAGAAGAAGCATACACACATATTTAAGGCGTTATCTTATACAGTTCAAGATCCCCGTGCTGGGCAAACAGGTTTTGAAGCTGTTTGAGCTAAGATTTTCAAGTTATTCACATAATGAAAACCTATACTTTGTTTCGGGCGAGTTCCCCATTCAAATTCATGTAATCGTAGGAAACGCACTGTCTTGACGAAATAAAGCGTTTTTGTACAACTTCATATAAATAGCTGTAAGTCTTGATAGAAGAAGCATACACATATATTTAAGGCGTTATCTTATACAGTTCAAGATCCCCGTGCTGGGCAAACAGGTTTTGAAGCTGTTTGAGCTAAGATTTTCAAGTTATTCACATAATGAAAACCTATACTTTGTTTCGGGCGAGTTCCCCATTAAAATGCATGTAATCGTAGGAAACGCACTGTCTTGACGAAATAAAGCGTTTTTGTACAACTTCATATAAATAGCTGTAAGTCTTGATAGAAGAAGCATACACACATATTTAAGGCGTTATCTTATACAGTTCAAGATCCCCGTGCTGGGCAAACAGGTTTTGAAGCTGTTTGAGCTAAGATTTTCAAGTTATTCACATAATGAAAACCTATACTTTGTTTCGGGCGAGTTCCCCATTCAAATGCATGTAATCGTAGGAAATGCACTGTCTTGACGAAATAAAGCGTTTTTGTACAACTTCATATAAATAGCTGTAAGTCTTGATAGAAGAAGCATACACACATATTTAAGGCGTTATCTTATACAGTTCAAGATCCCCGTGCTGGGCAAACAGGATTTGAAGCTGTTTGAGCTAAGATTTTCAAGTTATTCACATAATGAAAACCTATACTTTGTTTCGGGCGAGTTCCCCATTCAAATGCATGTAATCGTAGGAAACGCACTGTCTTGACGAAATAAAGCGTTTTTGTAAAACTTCATATAAATAGCTGTAAGTTTTGATAGACGACTCAGACACACATATTTAAGGCGTTATATTATACAGTTCAAGATCCCCGTGCTGGACAAACAGGTTTTGAAGCTGTTTGAGCTAAGATTTTCAAGTTATTCACATAATGAAAACCTATACTTTGTTTCGGACGAGTTCCCCATTCAAATGCATGTAATCGTAGGAAACGCACTGTCTTGACGAAATAAAGCGTTTTTGTACAACTTCATATAAATAGCTGTAAGTCTTGATAGAAGAAGCATACACACATATTTAAGGCGTTATCTTATACAGTTCAAGATCCCCGTGCTGGGCAAACAGGTTTTGAAGCTGTTTGAGCTAAGATTTTCAAGTTATTCACATAATGAAAACCTATACTTTGTTTCGGGCGAGTTCCCCATTCAAATGCATGTAATCGTAGGAAACGCACTGTCTTGACGAAATAAAGCGTTTTTGTACAACTTCATATAAATAGCTGTAAGTTTTGATAGACGACTCAGACACACATATTTAAGGCGTTATCTTATACAGTTCAAGATCCCCGTGCTGGACAAACAGGTTTTGAAGCTGTTTGAGCTAAGATTTTCAAGTTATTCACATAATGAAAACCTACACTTTGTTTCGGGCGAGTTCCCCATTAAAATGCATGTAATCGTAGGAAACGCACTGTCTTGACGAAATAAAGCGTTTTTGTACAACTTCATATAAATAGCTGTAAGTCTTGATAGAAGAAGCATACACACATATTTAAGGCGTTATCTTATACAGTTCAAGATCCCCGTGCTGGACAAACAGGTTTTGAAGCTGTTTGAGCTAAGATTTTCAAGTTATTCACATAATGAAAACCTATACTTTGTTTCGGGCGAGTTCCCCATTCAAATGCATGTAATCGTAGGAAACGCACTGTCTTGACAAAATAAAGCGTTTTTGTACAACTTCATATAAATAGCTGTAAGTCTTGATAGAAGAAGCATACACACATATTTAAGGCGTTATCTTATACAGTTCAAGATCCCCGTGCTGGGCAAACAGGTTTTGAAGCTGTTTGAGCTAAGATTTTCAAGTTATTCACATAATGAAAACCTATACTTTGTTTCGGGCGAGTTCCCCATTAAAATGCATGTAATCGTAGGAAACGCACTGTCTTGACGAAATAAAGCGTTTTTGTACAACTTCATATAAATAGCTGTAAGTCTTGATAGAAGAAGCATACACACATATTTAAGGCGTTATCTTATACAGTTCAAGATCCCCTTGCTGGGCAAACAGGTTTTGAAGCTGTTTGAGCTAAGATTTTCAAGTTATTCACATAATGAAAACCTATACTTTGTTTCGGACGAGTTCCCCATTCAAATGCATGTAATCGTAGGAAACGCACTGTCTTGACGAAATAAAGCGTTTATACAACTTCATATAAATAGCTGTAAGTCTTGATAGAAGAAGCATACACACATATTTAAGGCGTTATCTTATACAGTTCAAGATCCACGTGCTGGGCAAACAGGTTTTGAAGCTGTTTGAGCTAAGATTTTCAAGTTATTCACATAATGAAAACCTATACTTTGTTTCGGGCGAGTTCCCCATTCAAATGCATGTAATCGTAGGAAATGCACTGTCTTGACGAAATAAAGCGTTTTTGTACAACTTCATATAAATAGCTGTAAGTCTTGATAGAAGAAGCATACACACATATTTAAGGCGTTATCTTATACAGTTCAAGATCCCCGTGCTGGGCAAACAGGTTTTGAAGCTGTTTGAGCTAAGATTTTCAAGTTATTCACATAATGAAAACCTATACTTTGTTTCGGGCGAGTTCCCCATTAAAATGCATGTAATCGTAGGAAACGCACTGTCTTGACGAAATAAAGCGTTTTTGTACAACTTCATATAAATAGCTGTAAGTCTTGATAGAAGAAGCATACACACATATTTAAGGCGTTATCTTATACAGTTCAAGATCCCCGTGCTGGGCAAACAGGTTTTGAAGCTGTTTGAGCTAAGATTTTCAAGTTATTCACATAATGAAAACCTATACTTTGTTTCGGGCGAGTTCCCCATTCAAATGCATGTAATCGTAGGAAACGCACTGTCTTGACGAAATAAAGCGTTTTTGTACAACTTCATATAAATAGCTGTAAGTTTTGATAGACGACTCAGACACACATATTTAAGGCGTTATCTTATACAGTTCAAGATCCCCGTGCTGGACAAACAGGTTTTGAAGCTGTTTGAGCTAAGATTTTCAAGTTATTCACATAATGAAAACGTATACTTTGTTTCGGGCGAGTTCCCCATTAAAATGCATGTAATCGTAGGAAACGCACTGTCTTGACGAAATAAAGCGTTTTTGTACAACTTCATATAAATAGCTGTAAGTCTTGATAGAAGAAGCATACACACATATTTAAGGCGTTATCTTATACAGTTCAAGATCCCCGTGCTGGACAAACAGGTTTTGAAGCTGTTTGAGCTAAGATTTTCAAGTTATTCACATAATGAAAACGTATACTTTGTTTCGGGCGAGTTCCCCATTCAAATGCATGTAATCGTAGGAAACGCACTGTCTTGACGAAATAAAGCGTTTATACAACTTCATATAAATAGCTGTAAGTCTTGATAGAAGAAGCATACACACATATTTAAGGCGTTATCTTATACAGTTCAAGATCCACGTGCTGGGCAAACAGGTTTTGAAGCTGTTTGAGCTAAGATTTTCAAGTTATTCACATAATGAAAACGTATACTTTGTTTCGGGCGAGTTCCCCATTAAAATGCATGTAATCGTAGGAAACGCACTGTCTTGACGAAATAAAGCGTTTTTGTACAACTTCATATAAATAGCTGTAAGTCTTGATAGAAGAAGCATACACACATATTTAAGGCGTTATCTTATACAGTTCAAGATCCCCGTGCTGGACAAACAGGTTTTGAAGCTGTTTGAGCTAAGATTTTCAAGTTATTCACATAATGAAAACGTATACTTTGTTTCGGGCGAGTTCCCCATTAAAATGCATGTAATCGTAGGAAACGCACTGTCTTGACGAAATAAAGCGTTTTTGTACAACTTCATATAAATAGCTGTAAGACTTGATAGAAGAAGCATACACACATATTTAAGGCGTTATCTTATACAGTTCAAGATCCCCGTGCTGGACAAACAGGTTTTGAAGCTGTTTGACATAGATTTTCAAGTTATTCACATAATGAAAACCTATACTTTGTTTCGGGCGAGTTCCCCATTCAAATGCATGTAATCGTAGGAAACGCACTGTCTTGACGAAATAAAGCGTTTTTGTACAACTTCATATAAATAGCTGTAAGTCTTGATAGAAGAAGCATACACACATATTTACGGCGTTATCTTATACAGTTCAAGATCCCCGTGCTGGGCAAACAGGTTTTGAAGCTGTTTGAGCTAAGATTTTCAAGTTATTCACATAATGAAAACCTATACTTTGTTTCGGGCGAGTTCCCCATTCAAATGCATGTAATCGTAGGAAACGCACTGTCTTGACGAAATAAAGCGTTTTTGTACAACTTCATATAAATAGCTGTAAGTCTTGATAGAAGAAGCATACACACATATTTAAGGCGTTATCTTATACAGTTCAAGATCCCCGTGCTGGGCAAACAGGTTTTGAAGCTGTTTGAGCTAAGATTTTCAAGTTATTCACATAATGAAAACCTATACTTTGTTTCGGGCGAGTTCCCCATTCAAATGCATGTAATCGTAGGAAACGCACTGTCTTGACGAAATAAAGCGTTTTTGTACAACTTCATATAAATAGCTGTAAGTTTTGATAGACGACTCAGACACACATATTTAAGGCGTTATCTTATACAGTTCAAGATCCCCGTGCTGGGCAAACAGGTTTTGAAGCTGTTTGAGCTAAGATTTTCAAGTTATTCACATAATGAAAACCTATACTTTGTTTCGGACGAGTTCCCCATTCAAAAGCATGTAATCGTAGGAAACGCACTGTCTTGACGAAATAAAGCGTTTATACAACTTCATATAAATAGCTGTAAGTCTTGATAGAAGAAGCATACACACATATTTAAGGCGTTATCTTATACAGTTCAAGATCCCCGTGCTGGGCAAACAGGTTTTGAAGCTGTTTGAGCTAAGATTTTCAAGTTATTCACATAATGAAAACCTATACTTTGTTTCGGGCGAGTTCCCCATTCAAATGCATGTAATCGTAGGAAACGCACTGTCTTGACGAAATAAAGCGTTTTTGTACAACTTCATATAAATAGCTGTAAGTCTTGATAGAAGAAGCATACACACATATTTACGGCGTTATCTTATACAGTTCAAGATCCCCGTGCTGGGCAAACAGGTTTTGAAGCTGTTTGAGCTAAGATTTTCAAGTTATTCACATAATGAAAACCTATACTTTGTTTCGGGCGAGTTCCCCATTCAAATGCATGTAATCGTAGGAAACGCACTGTCTTGACGAAATAAAGCGTTTTTGTACAACTTCATATAAATAGCTGTAAGTCTTGATAGAAGAAGCATACACACATATTTAAGGCGTTATCTTATACAGTTCAAGATCCCCGTGCTGGGCAAACAGGTTTTGAAGCTGTTTGAGCCAAGATTTTCAAGTTATTCACATAATGAAAACCTATACTTTGTTTCGGGCGAGTTCCCCATTCAAATGCATGTAATCGTAGGAAACGCACTGTCTTGACGAAATAAAGCGTTTTTGTACAACTTCATATAAATAGCTGTAAGTTTTGATAGACGACTCAGACACACATATTTAAGGCGTTATCTTATACAGTTCAAGATCCCCGTGCTGGGCAAACAGGTTTTGAAGCTGTTTGAGCTAAGATTTTCAAGTTATTCACATAATGAAAACCTATACTTTGTTTCGGACGAGTTCCCCATTCAAATGCATGTAATCATAGGAAACGCACTGTCTTGACGAAATAAAGCGTTTATACAACTTCATATAAATAGCTGTAAGTCTTGATAGAAGAAGCATACACACATATTTAAGGCGTTATCTTATACAGTTCAAGATCCCCGTGCTGGGCAAACAGGTTTTGAAGCTGTTTGAGCTAAGATTTTCAAGTTATTCACATAATGAAAACCTATACTTTGTTTCGGGCGAGTTCCCCATTCAAATGCATGTAATCGTAGGAAACGCACTGTCTTGACAAAATAAAGCGTTTTTGTACAACTTCATATAAATAGCTGTAAGTCTTGATAGAAGAAGCATACACACATATTTAAGGCGTTATCTTATACAGTTCAAGATCCCCGTGCTGGGCAAACAGGTTTTGAAGCTGTTTGAGCTAAGATTTTCAAGTTATTCACATAATGAAAACCTATACTTTGTTTCGGGCGAGTTCCCCATTAAAATGCATGTAATCGTAGGAAACGCACTGTCTTGACGAAATAAAGCGTTTTTGTACAACTTCATATAAATAGCTGTAAGTCTTGATAGAAGAAGCATACACACATATTTAAGGCGTTATCTTATACAGTTCAAGATCCCCGTGCTGGGCAAACAGGTTTTGAAGCTGTTTGAGCTAAGATTTTCAAGTTATTCACATAATGAAAACCTATACTTTGTTTCGGACGAGTTCCCCATTCAAATGCATGTAATCGTAGGAAACGCACTGTCTTGACGAAATAAAGCGTTTTTGTACAACTTCATATAAATAGCTGTAAGTCTTGATAGAAGAAGCATACACACATATTTAAGGCGTTATCTTATACAGTTCAAGATCCCCGTGCTGGGCAAACAGGTTTTGAAGCTGTTTGAGCTAAGATTTTCAAGTTATTCACATAATGAAAACCTATACTTTGTTTCGGGCGAGTTCCCCATTCAAATGCATGTAATCGTAGGAAACGCACTGTCTTGACGAAATAAAGCGTTTTTGTACAACTTCATATAAATAGCTGTAAGTTTTGATAGACGACTCAGACACACATATTTAAGGCGTTATCTTATACAGTTCAAGATCCCCGTGCTGGGCAAACAGGTTTTGAAGCTGTTTGAGCTAAGATTTTCAAGTTATTCACATAATGAAAACCTATACTTTGTTTCGGACGAGTTCCCCATTCAAATGCATGTAATCGTAGGAAACGCACTGTCTTGACGAAATAAAGCGTTTATACAACTTCATATAAATAGCTGTAAGTCTTGATAGAAGAAGCATACACACATATTTAAGGCGTTATCTTATACAGTTCAAGATCCCCGTGCTGGGCAAACAGGTTTTGAAGCTGTTTGAGCTAAGATTTTCAAGTTATTCACATAATGAAAACCTATACTTTGTTTCGGGCGAGTTCCCCATTCAAATGCATGTAATCGTAGGAAACGCACTGTCTTGACGAAATAAAGCGTTTTTGTACAACTTCATATAAATAGCTGTAAGTTTTGATAGACGACTCAGACACACATATTTAAGGCGTTATCTTATACAGTTCAAGATCCCCGTGCTGGACAAACAGGTTTTGAAGCTGTTTGAGCTAAGATTTTCAAGTTATTCACATAATGAAAACCTATACTTTGTTTCGGGCGAGTTCCCCATTAAAATGCATGTAATCGTAGGAAACGCACTGTCTTGACGAAATAAAGCGTTTTTGTACAACTTCATATAAATAGCTGTAAGTCTTGATAGAAGAAGCATACACACATATTTAAGGCGTTATCTTATACAGTTCAAGATCCCCGTGCTGGACAAACAGGTTTTGAAGCTGTTTGAGCTAAGATTTTCAAGTTATTCACATAATGAAAACCTATACTTTGTTTCGGGCGAGTTCCCCATTCAAATGCATGTAATCGTAGGAAACGCACTGTCTTGACAAAATAAAGCGTTTTTGTACAACTTCATATAAATAGCTGTAAGTCTTGATAGAAGAAGCATACACACATATTTAAGGCGTTATCTTATACAGTTCAAGATCCCCGTGCTGGGCAAACAGGTTTTGAAGCTGTTTGAGCTAAGATTTTCAAGTTATTCACATAATGAAAACCTATACTTTGTTTCGGGCGAGTTCCCCATTAAAATGCATGTAATCGTAGGAAACGCACTGTCTTGACGAAATAAAGCGTTTTTGTACAACTTCATATAAATAGCTGTAAGTCTTGATAGAAGAAGCATACACACATATTTAAGGCGTTATCTTATACAGTTCAAGATCCCCTTGCTGGGCAAACAGGTTTTGAAGCTGTTTGAGCTAAGTTTTTCAAGTTATTCACATAATGAAAACCTATACTTTGTTTCGGACGAGTTCCCCATTCAAATGCATGTAATCGTAGGAAATGCACTGTCTTGACGAAATAAAGCGTTTTTGTACAACTTCATATAAATAGCTGTAAGTCTTGATAGAAGAAGCATACACACATATTTAAGGCGTTATCTTATACAGTTCAAGATCCCCGTGCTGGGCAAACAGGTTTTGAAGCTGTTTGAGCTAAGATTTTCAAGTTATTCACATAATGAAAACCTATACTTTGTTTCGGGCGAGTTCCCCATTCAAATGCATGTAATCGTAGGAAACGCACTGTCTTGACGAAATAAAGCGTTTTTGTACAACTTCATATAAATAGCTGTAAGTCTTGATAGAAGAAGCATACACACATATTTAAGGCGTTATCTTATACAGTTCAACATCCCCGTGCTGGGCAAACAGGTTTTGAAGCTGTTTGAGCTAAGATTTTCAAGTTATTCACATAATGAAAACCTATACTTTGTTTCGGGCGAGTTCCCCATTAAAATGCATGTAATCGTAGGAAACGCACTGTCTTGACGAAATAAAGCGTTTTTGTACAACTTCATATAAATAGCTGTAAGTTTTGATAGACGACTCAGACACACATATTTAAGGCGTTATCTTATACAGTTCAAGATCCCCGTGCTGGACAAACAGGTTTTGAAGCTGTTTGAGCTAAGATTTTCAAGTTATTCACATAATGAAAACGTATACTTTGTTTCGGGCGAGTTCCCCATTAAAATGCATGTAATCGTAGGAAACGCACTGTCTTGACGAAATAAAGCGTTTTTGTACAACTTCATATAAATAGCTGTAAGTCTTGATAGAAGAAGCATACACACATATTTAAGGCGTTATCTTATACAGTTCAAGATCCCCGTGCTGGGCAAACAGGTTTTGAAGCTGTTTGAGCTAAGATTTTCAAGTTATTCACATAATGAAAACCTATACTTTGTTTCGGGCGAGTTCCCCATTCAAATGCATGTAATCGTAGGAAATGCACTGTCTTGACGAAATAAAGCGTTTTTGTACAACTTCATATAAATAGCTGTAAGTCTTGATAGAAGAAGCATACACACATATTTAAGGCGTTATCTTATACAGTTCAAGATCCCCGTGCTGGGCAAACAGGTTTTGAAGCTGTTTGAGCTAAGATTTTCAAGTTATTCACATAATGAAAACCTATACTTTGTTTCGGGCGAGTTCCCCATTAAAATGCATGTAATCGTAGGAAACGCACTGTCTTGACGAAATAAAGCGTTTTTGTACAACTTCATATAAATAGCTGTAAGTCTTGATAGAAGAAGCATACACACATATTTAAGGCGTTATCTTATACAGTTCAAGATCCCCGTGCTGGGCAAACAGGTTTTGAAGCTGTTTGAGCTAAGATTTTCAAGTTATTCACATAATGAAAACCTATACTTTGTTTCGGGCGAGTTCCCCATTCAAATGCATGTAATCGTAGGAAACGCACTGTCTTGACGAAATAAAGCGTTTTTGTACAACTTCATATAAATAGCTGTAAGTTTTGATAGACGACTCAGACACACATATTTAAGGCGTTATCTTATACAGTTCAAGATCCCCGTGCTGGACAAACAGGTTTTGAAGCTGTTTGAGCTAAGATTTTCAAGTTATTCACATAATGAAAACGTATACTTTGTTTCGGGCGAGTTCCCCATTAAAATGCATGTAATCGTAGGAAACGCACTGTCTTGACGAAATAAAGCGTTTTTGTACAACTTCATATAAATAGCTGTAAGTCTTGATAGAAGAAGCATACACACATATTTAAGGCGTTATCTTATACAGTTCAAGATCCCCGTGCTGGACAAACAGGTTTTGAAGCTGTTTGAGCTAAGATTTTCAAGTTATTCACATAATGAAAACGTATACTTTGTTTCGGGCGAGTTCCCCATTCAAATGCATGTAATCGTAGGAAACGCACTGTCTTGACGAAATAAAGCGTTTATACAACTTCATATAAATAGCTGTAAGTCTTGATAGAAGAAGCATACACACATATTTAAGGCGTTATCTTATACAGTTCAAGATCCACGTGCTGGGCAAACAGGTTTTGAAGCTGTTTGAGCTAAGATTTTCAAGTTATTCACATAATGAAAACCTATACTTTGTTTCGGGCGAGTTCCCCATTCAAATGCATGTAATCGTAGGAAATGCACTGTCTTGACGAAATAAAGCGTTTTTGTACAACTTCATATAAATAGCTGTAAGTCTTGATAGAAGAAGCATACACACATATTTAAGGCGTTATCTTATACAGTTCAAGATCCCCGTGCTGGGCAAACAGGTTTTGAAGCTGTTTGAGCTAAGATTTTCAAGTTATTCACATAATGAAAACCTATACTTTGTTTCGGGCGAGTTCCCCATTAAAATGCATGTAATCGTAGGAAACGCACTGTCTTGACGAAATAAAGCGTTTTTGTACAACTTCATATAAATAGCTGTAAGTCTTGATAGAAGAAGCATACACACATATTTAAGGCGTTATCTTATACAGTTCAAGATCCCCGTGCTGGGCAAACAGGTTTTGAAGCTGTTTGAGCTAAGATTTTCAAGTTATTCACATAATGAAAACCTATACTTTGTTTCGGGCGAGTTCCCCATTCAAATGCATGTAATCGTAGGAAACGCACTGTCTTGACGAAATAAAGCGTTTTTGTACAACTTCATATAAATAGCTGTAAGTTTTGATAGACGACTCAGACACACATATTTAAGGCGTTATCTTATACAGTTCAAGATCCCCGTGCTGGACAAACAGGTTTTGAAGCTGTTTGAGCTAAGATTTTCAAGTTATTCACATAATGAAAACGTATACTTTGTTTCGGGCGAGTTCCCCATTAAAATGCATGTAATCGTAGGAAACGCACTGTCTTGACGAAATAAAGCGTTTTTGTACAACTTCATATAAATAGCTGTAAGTCTTGATAGAAGAAGCATACACACATATTTAAGGCGTTATCTTATACAGTTCAAGATCCCCGTGCTGGACAAACAGGTTTTGAAGCTGTTTGAGCTAAGATTTTCAAGTTATTCACATAATGAAAACGTATACTTTGTTTCGGGCGAGTTCCCCATTAAAATGCATGTAATCGTAGGAAACGCACTGTCTTGACGAAATAAAGCGTTTTTGTACAACTTCATATAAATAGCTGTAAGACTTGATAGAAGAAGCATACACACATATTTAAGGCGTTATCTTATACAGTTCAAGATCCCCGTGCTGGACAAACAGGTTTTGAAGCTGTTTGACATACATTTTCAAGTTATTCACATAATGAAAACCTATACTTTGTTTCGGGCGAGTTCCCCATTCAAATGCATGTAATCGTAGGAAACGCACTGTCTTGACGAAATAAAGCGTTTTTGTACAACTTCATATAAATAGCTGTAAGTCTTGATAGAAGAAGCATACACACATATTTACGGCGTTATCTTATACAGTTCAAGATCCCCGTGCTGGGCAAACAGGTTTTGAAGCTGTTTGAGCTAAGATTTTCAAGTTATTCACATAATGAAAACCTATACTTTGTTTCGGGCGAGTTCCCCATTCAAATGCATGTAATCGTAGGAAACGCACTGTCTTGACGAAATAAAGCGTTTTTGTACAACTTCATATAAATAGCTGTAAGTCTTGATAGAAGAAGCATACACACATATTTAAGGCGTTATCTTATACAGTTCAAGATCCCCGTGCTGGGCAAACAGGTTTTGAAGCTGTTTGAGCTAAGATTTTCAAGTTATTCACATAATGAAAACCTATACTTTGTTTCGGGCGAGTTCCCCATTCAAATGCATGTAATCGTAGGAAACGCACTGTCTTGACGAAATAAAGCGTTTTTGTACAACTTCATATAAATAGCTGTAAGTTTTGATAGACGACTCAGACACACATATTTAAGGCGTTATCTTATACAGTTCAAGATCCCCGTGCTGGGCAAACAGGTTTTGAAGCTGTTTGAGCTAAGATTTTCAAGTTATTCACATAATGAAAACCTATACTTTGTTTCGGACGAGTTCCCCATTCAAAAGCATGTAATCGTAGGAAACGCACTGTCTTGACGAAATAAAGCGTTTATACAACTTCATATAAATAGCTGTAAGTCTTGATAGAAGAAGCATACACACATATTTAAGGCGTTATCTTATACAGTTCAAGATCCCCGTGCTGGGCAAACAGGTTTTGAAGCTGTTTGAGCTAAGATTTTCAAGTTATTCACATAATGAAAACCTATACTTTGTTTCGGGCGAGTTCCCCATTCAAATGCATGTAATCGTAGGAAACGCACTGTCTTGACGAAATAAAGCGTTTTTGTACAACTTCATATAAATAGCTGTAAGTCTTGATAGAAGAAGCATACACACATATTTACGGCGTTATCTTATACAGTTCAAGATCCCCGTGCTGGGCAAACAGGTTTTGAAGCTGTTTGAGCTAAGATTTTCAAGTTATTCACATAATGAAAACCTATACTTTGTTTCGGGCGAGTTCCCCATTCAAATGCATGTAATCGTAGGAAACGCACTGTCTTGACGAAATAAAGCGTTTTTGTACAACTTCATATAAATAGCTGTAAGTCTTGATAGAAGAAGCATACACACATATTTAAGGCGTTATCTTATACAGTTCAAGATCCCCGTGCTGGGCAAACAGGTTTTGAAGCTGTTTGAGCTAAGATTTTCAAGTTATTCACATAATGAAAACCTATACTTTGTTTCGGGCGAGTTCCCCATTCAAATGCATGTAATCGTAGGAAACGCACTGTCTTGACGAAATAAAGCGTTTTTGTACAACTTCATATAAATAGCTGTAAGTTTTGATAGACGACTCAGACACACATATTTAAGGCGTTATCTTATACAGTTCAAGATCCCCGTGCTGGGCAAACAGGTTTTGAAGCTGTTTGAGCTAAGATTTTCAAGTTATTCACATAATGAAAACCTATACTTTGTTTCGGACGAGTTCCCCATTCAAATGCATGTAATCATAGGAAACGCACTGTCTTGACGAAATAAAGCGTTTATACAACTTCATATAAATAGCTGTAAGTCTTGATAGAAGAAGCATACACACATATTTAAGGCGTTATCTTATACAGTTCAAGATCCCCGTGCTGGGCAAACAGGTTTTGAAGCTGTTTGAGCTAAGATTTTCAAGTTATTCACATAATGAAAACCTATACTTTGTTTCGGGCGAGTTCCCCATTCAAATGCATGTAATCGTAGGAAACGCACTGTCTTGACAAAATAAAGCGTTTTTGTACAACTTCATATAAATAGCTGTAAGTCTTGATAGAAGAAGCATACACACATATTTAAGGCGTTATCTTATACAGTTCAAGATCCCCGTGCTGGGCAAACAGGTTTTGAAGCTGTTTGAGCTAAGATTTTCAAGTTATTCACATAATGAAAACCTATACTTTGTTTCGGGCGAGTTCCCCATTAAAATGCATGTAATCGTAGGAAACGCACTGTCTTGACGAAATAAAGCGTTTTTGTACAACTTCATATAAATAGCTGTAAGTCTTGATAGAAGAAGCATACACACATATTTAAGGCGTTATCTTATACAGTTCAAGATCCCCGTGCTGGGCAAACAGGTTTTGAAGCTGTTTGAGCTAAGATTTTCAAGTTATTCACATAATGAAAACCTATACTTTGTTTCGGACGAGTTCCCCATTCAAATGCATGTAATCGTAGGAAACGCACTGTCTTGACGAAATAAAGCGTTTTTGTACAACTTCATATAAATAGCTGTAAGTCTTGATAGAAGAAGCATACACACATATTTAAGGCGTTATCTTATACAGTTCAAGATCCCCGTGCTGGGCAAACAGGTTTTGAAGCTGTTTGAGCTAAGATTTTCAAGTTATTCACATAATGAAAACCTATACTTTGTTTCGGGCGAGTTCCCCATTCAAATGCATGTAATCGTAGGAAACGCACTGTCTTGACGAAATAAAGCGTTTTTGTACAACTTCATATAAATAGCTGTAAGTTTTGATAGACGACTCAGACACACATATTTAAGGCGTTATCTTATACAGTTCAAGATCCCCGTGCTGGGCAAACAGGTTTTGAAGCTGTTTGAGCTAAGATTTTCAAGTTATTCACATAATGAAAACCTATACTTTGTTTCGGACGAGTTCCCCATTCAAATGCATGTAATCGTAGGAAACGCACTGTCTTGACGAAATAAAGCGTTTATACAACTTCATATAAATAGCTGTAAGTCTTGATAGAAGAAGCATACACACATATTTAAGGCGTTATCTTATACAGTTCAAGATCCCCGTGCTGGGCAAACAGGTTTTGAAGCTGTTTGAGCTAAGATTTTCAAGTTATTCACATAATGAAAACCTATACTTTGTTTCGGGCGAGTTCCCCATTCAAATGCATGTAATCGTAGGAAACGCACTGTCTTGACGAAATAAAGCGTTTTTGTACAACTTCATATAAATAGCTGTAAGTTTTGATAGACGACTCAGACACACATATTTAAGGCGTTATCTTATACAGTTCAAGATCCCCGTGCTGGACAAACAGGTTTTGAAGCTGTTTGAGCTAAGATTTTCAAGTTATTCACATAATGAAAACCTATACTTTGTTTCGGGCGAGTTCCCCATTAAAATGCATGTAATCGTAGGAAACGCACTGTCTTGACGAAATAAAGCGTTTTTGTACAACTTCATATAAATAGCTGTAAGTCTTGATAGAAGAAGCATACACACATATTTAAGGCGTTATCTTATACAGTTCAAGATCCCCGTGCTGGACAAACAGGTTTTGAAGCTGTTTGAGCTAAGATTTTCAAGTTATTCACATAATGAAAACCTATACTTTGTTTCGGGCGAGTTCCCCATTCAAATGCATGTAATCGTAGGAAACGCACTGTCTTGACAAAATAAAGCGTTTTTGTACAACTTCATATAAATAGCTGTAAGTCTTGATAGAAGAAGCATACACACATATTTAAGGCGTTATCTTATACAGTTCAAGATCCCCGTGCTGGGCAAACAGGTTTTGAAGCTGTTTGAGCTAAGATTTTCAAGTTATTCACATAATGAAAACCTATACTTTGTTTCGGGCGAGTTCCCCATTAAAATGCATGTAATCGTAGGAAACGCACTGTCTTGACGAAATAAAGCGTTTTTGTACAACTTCATATAAATAGCTGTAAGTCTTGATAGAAGAAGCATACACACATATTTAAGGCGTTATCTTATACAGTTCAAGATCCCCTTGCTGGGCAAACAGGTTTTGAAGCTGTTTGAGCTAAGTTTTTCAAGTTATTCACATAATGAAAACCTATACTTTGTTTCGGACGAGTTCCCCATTCAAATGCATGTAATCGTAGGAAATGCACTGTCTTGATGAAATAAAGCGTTTTTGTACAACTTCATATAAATAGCTGTAAGTCTTGATAGAAGAAGCATACACACATATTTAAGGCGTTATCTTATACAGTTCAAGATCCCCGTGCTGGGCAAACAGGTTTTGAAGCTGTTTGAGCTAAGATTTTCAAGTTATTCACATAATGAAAACCTATACTTTGTTTCGGGCGAGTTCCCCATTCAAATGCATGTAATCGTAGGAAACGCACTGTCTTGACGAAATAAAGCGTTTTTGTACAACTTCATATAAATAGCTGTAAGTCTTGATAGAAGAAGCATACACACATATTTAAGGCGTTATCTTATACAGTTCAACATCCCCGTGCTGGGCAAACAGGTTTTGAAGCTGTTTGAGCTAAGATTTTCAAGTTATTCACATAATGAAAACCTATACTTTGTTTCGGGCGAGTTCCCCATTAAAATGCATGTAATCGTAGGAAACGCACTGTCTTGACGAAATAAAGCGTTTTTGTACAACTTCATATAAATAGCTGTAAGTTTTGATAGACGACTCAGACACACATATTTAAGGCGTTATCTTATACAGTTCAAGATCCCCGTGCTGGACAAACAGGTTTTGAAGCTGTTTGAGCTAAGATTTTCAAGTTATTCACATAATGAAAACGTATACTTTGTTTCGGGCGAGTTCCCCATTAAAATGCATGTAATCGTAGGAAACGCACTGTCTTGACGAAATAAAGCGTTTTTGTACAACTTCATATAAATAGCTGTAAGTCTTGATAGAAGAAGCATACACACATATTTAAGGCGTTATCTTATACAGTTCAAGATCCCCGTGCTGGGCAAACAGGTTTTGAAGCTGTTTGAGCTAAGATTTTCAAGTTATTCACATAATGAAAACCTATACTTTGTTTCGGGCGAGTTCCCCATTCAAATGCATGTAATCGTAGGAAATGCACTGTCTTGACGAAATAAAGCGTTTTTGTACAACTTCATATAAATAGCTGTAAGTCTTGATAGAAGAAGCATACACACATATTTAAGGCGTTATCTTATACAGTTCAAGATCCCCGTGCTGGGCAAACAGGTTTTGAAGCTGTTTGAGCTAAGATTTTCAAGTTATTCACATAATGAAAACCTATACTTTGTTTCGGGCGAGTTCCCCATTAAAATGCATGTAATCGTAGGAAACGCACTGTCTTGACGAAATAAAGCGTTTTTGTACAACTTCATATAAATAGCTGTAAGTCTTGATAGAAGAAGCATACACACATATTTAAGGCGTTATCTTATACAGTTCAAGATCCCCGTGCTGGGCAAACAGGTTTTGAAGCTGTTTGAGCTAAGATTTTCAAGTTATTCACATAATGAAAACCTATACTTTGTTTCGGGCGAGTTCCCCATTCAAATGCATGTAATCGTAGGAAACGCACTGTCTTGACGAAATAAAGCGTTTTTGTACAACTTCATATAAATAGCTGTAAGTTTTGATAGACGACTCAGACACACATATTTAAGGCGTTATCTTATACAGTTCAAGATCCCCGTGCTGGACAAACAGGTTTTGAAGCTGTTTGAGCTAAGATTTTCAAGTTATTCACATAATGAAAACGTATACTTTGTTTCGGGCGAGTTCCCCATTAAAATGCATGTAATCGTAGGAAACGCACTGTCTTGACGAAATAAAGCGTTTTTGTACAACTTCATATAAATAGCTGTAAGTCTTGATAGAAGAAGCATACACACATATTTAAGGCGTTATCTTATACAGTTCAAGATCCCCGTGCTGGACAAACAGGTTTTGAAGCTGTTTGAGCTAAGATTTTCAAGTTATTCACATAATGAAAACGTATACTTTGTTTCGGGCGAGTTCCCCATTAAAATGCATGTAATCGTAGGAAACGCACTGTCTTGACGAAATAAAGCGTTTTTGTACAACTTCATATAAATAGCTGTAAGACTTGATAGAAGAAGCATACACACATATTTAAGGCGTTATCTTATACAGTTCAAGATCCCCGTGCTGGACAAACAGGTTTTGAAGCTGTTTGAGCTAAGATTTTCAAGTTATTCACATAATGAAAACCTATACTTTGTTTCGGACGAGTTCCCCATTCAAATGCATGTAATCGTAGGAAACGCACTGTCTTGACGAAATAAAGCGTTTTTGTACAACTTCATATAAATAGCTGTAAGTCTTGATAGAAGAAGCATACACACATATTTAAGGCGTTATCTTATACAGTTCAAGATCCCCGTGCTGGGCAAACAGGTTTTGAAGCTGTTTGAGCTAAGATTTTCAAGTTATTCACATAATGAAAACCTATACTTTGTTTCGGGCGAGTTCCCCATTCAAATGCATGTAATCGTAGGAAACGCACTGTCTTGACGAAATAAAGCGTTTTTGTACAACTTCATATAAATAGCTGTAAGTTTTGATAGACGACTCAGACACACATATTTAAGGCGTTATCTTATACAGTTCAAGATCCCCGTGCTGGGCAAACAGGTTTTGAAGCTGTTTGAGCTAAGATTTTCAAGTTATTCACATAATGAAAACCTATACTTTGTTTCGGACGAGTTCCCCATTCAAAAGCATGTAATCGTAGGAAACGCACTGTCTTGACGAAATAAAGCGTTTATACAACTTCATATAAATAGCTGTAAGTTTTGATAGACGACTCAGACACACATATTTAAGGCGTTATCTTATACAGTTCAAGATCCCCGTGCTGGGCAAACAGGTTTTGAAGCTGTTTGAGCTAAGATTTTCAAGTTATTCACATAATGAAAACCTCTACTTTGTTTCGGGCGAGTTCCCCATTAAAATGCATGTAATCGTAGGAAACGCACTGTCTTGACGAAATAAAGCGTTTTTGTACAACTTCATATAAATAGCTGTAAGTTTTGATAGACGACTCAGACACACATATTTAAGGCGTTATCTTATACAGTTCAAGATCCCCGTGCTGGGCAAACAGGTTTTGAAGCTGTTTGAGCTAAGATTTTCAAGTTATTCACATAATGAAAACCTATACTTTGTTTCGGACGAGTTCCCCATTCAAAAGCATGTAATCGTAGGAAACGCAATGTCTTGACAAAATAAAGCGTTTATACAACTTCATATAAATAGCTGTAAGTCTTGATAGAAGAAGCATACACACATATTTAAGGCGTTATCTTATACAGTTCAAGATCCCCGTGCTGGGCAAACAGGTTTTGAAGCTGTTTGAGCTAAGATTTTCAAGTTATTCACATAATGAAAACCTATACTTTGTTTCGGGCGAGTTCCCCATTCAAATGCATGTAATCGTAGGAAACGCACTGTCTTGACGAAATAAAGCGTTTTTGTACAACTTCATATAAATAGCTGTAAGTTTTGATAGACGACTCAGACACACATATTTAAGGCGTTATCTTATACAGTTCAAGATTCCCGTGCTGGACAAACAGGTTTTGAAGCTGTTTGAGCTAAGATTTTCAAGTTATTCACATAATGAAAACCTATACTTTGTTTCGGGCGAGTTCCCCATTCAAATGCATGTAATCGTAGGAAACGCACTGTCTTGACGAAATAAAGCGTTTTTGTACAACTTCATATAAATAGCTGTAAGTCTTGATAGAAGAAGCATACACACATATTTATGGCTTTATCTCATAGACTTCTATATCCCTGTGCTGGGCACACAGGTTTTGCAGCTGTTTGAGCTAAGATTTTCAAGTTATTCACATAATGAAAACCTATACTTTGTTTCGGGCGAATTCCCCATTCAAATGCATGTAATCGTAGGAAACGCACTGTCTTGACGAAATAAAGCGTTTTTGTACAACTTCATATAAATAGCTGTAAGTCTTGATAGAAGAAGCATACACACATATTTAAGGCGTTATCTTATACAGTTCAAGATCCCCGTGCTGGGCAAACAGGTTTTGAAGCTGTTTGAGCTAAGATTTTCAAGTTATTCACATAATGAAAACCTATACTTTGTTTCGGACGAGTTCCCCATTCAAATGCATGTAATCGTAGGAAACGCACTGTCTTGACGAAATAAAGCGTTTTTGTACAACTTCATATAAATAGCTCTAAGTCTTGATAGAAGAAGCATACCCACATATTTAAGGCGTTATCTTATACAGTTCAAGATCCCCGTGCTGGGCAAACAGGTTTTGAAGCTGTTTGAGCTAAGATTTTCAAGTTATTCACATAATGAAAACCTATACTTTGTTTCGGGCGAGTTCCCCATTCCAATGCATGTAATCGTAGGAAACGCACTGTCTTGACGAAATAAAGCGTTTTTGTACAACTTCATATAAATAGCTGTAAGTTTTGATAGACGACTCAGACACACATATTTAAGGCGTTATCTTATACAGTTCAAGATCCCCGTGCTGGGCAAACAGGTTTTGAAGCTGTTTGAGCTAAGATTTTCAAGTTATTCACATAATGAAAACCTATACTTTGTTTCGGACGAGTTCCCCATTCAAAAGCATGTAATCGTAGGAAACGCACTGTCTTGACGAAATAAAGCGTTTATACAACTTCATAAAAAATAGCTGTAAGTCTTGATAGAAGAAGCATACACACATATTTAAGGCGTTATCTTATACAGTTCAAGATCCCCGTGCTGGGCAAACAGGTTTTGAAGCTGGTGAGCTAAGATTTTCAAGTTATTCACATAATGAAAACCTATACTTTGTTTCGGGCGAGTTCCCCATTCAAATGCATGTAATCGTAGGAAACGCACTGTCTTGACGAAATAAAGCGTTTTTGTACAACTTCATATAAATAGCTGTAAGTTTTGATAGACGACTCAGACACACATATTTAAGGCGTTATCTTATACAGTTCAAGATCCCCGTGCTGGGCAAACAGGTTTTGAAGCTGTTTGAGCTAAGATTTTCAAGTTATTCACATAATGAAAACCTATACTTTGTTTCGGACGAGTTCTCCATTCAAATGCATGTAATCGTAGGAAACGCACTGTCTTGACGAAATAAAGCGTTTATACAACTTCATATAAATAGCTGTAAGTCTTGATAGAAGAAGCATACACACATATTTAAGGCGTTATCTTATACAGTTCAAGATCCCCGTGCTGGACAAACAGGTTTTTAAGCTGTTTTAGCTAAGATTTTCAAGTTATTCACATAATGAAAACCTATACTTTGTTTCGGGCGAGTTCCCCATTAAAATGCATGTAATCGTAGGAAACGCACTGTCTTGACGAAATAAAGCGTTTTTGTACAACTTCATATAAATAGCTGTAAGTCTTGATAGAAGAAGCATACACACATATTTAAGGCGTTATCTTATACAGTTCAAGATCCCCGTGCTGGAAAAACAGGTTTTGAAGCTGTTTGAGCTAAGATTTACAAGTTATTCACATAATGAAAACCTATACTTTGTTTCGGGCGAGTTCCCCATTCAAATGCATGTAATCGTAGGAAACGCACTGTCTTGACGAAATAAAGCGTTTTTGTACAACTTCATATAAATAGCTGTAAGTCTTGATAGAAGAAGCATACACACATATTTAAGGCGTTATCTTATACAGTTCAAGATCCCCGTGCTGGGCAAACAGGTTTTGAAGCTGTTTGAGCTAAGATTTCCAAGTTATTCACATAATGAAAACCTATACTTTGTTTCGGGCGAGCTCCCCATTCAAATGCATGTAATCGTAAGAAACGCACTGGCTTGACGAAAAAAAGCGTTTTTGTACAACTTCATATAAATAGCTGTAACTTTGGATAGAAGAATCAGACTCACATATTTATGGCTTTATCTAATAGACTTCTATATCCCCGTGCTGGGCACACAGGTTTTGAAGCTGTTTGAGCTAAGATTTTAAAGTTATTCACATAATGAAAACCTATACTTTGTTTCGGGCGAGCTCCCCATTCAAATGCATGTAATCGTAAGAAAAGCACTGGCTTGACGAAAAAAAGCATTTTTGTACAACTTCATATAAATAGCTGTAACTTTGGATAGAAGACTCAGACACACATATTTATGGCTTTATCTAATAGACTTCTATATCCCCGTGCTGTGCACACAGGTTTTGAAGCTGTTTGAGCTAAGATTTCCAAGTTATTCACATAATGAAAACCTATACTTTGTTTCGGGCGAGCTCCCCATTCAAATGCATGTAATCGTAAGAAAAGCACTGGCTTGACGAAAAAAAGCATTTTTGTACAACTTCATATAAATAGCTGTAACTTTGGATAGAAGACTCAGACACACATATTTATGGCTTTATCTAATACACTTCTTTATCCCCGTGCTGGGCACACAGGTTTTGAAGCTGTTTGAGCTAAGATTTTAAAGTTATTCACATAATGAAAACCTATACTTTGTTTCGGGCGAGCTCCCCATTCAAATGCATGTAATCGTAAGAAACGCACTGGCATGACGAAAAAAAGCGTTTTTGTACAACTTCATATAAATAGCTGTAACTTTGGATAGAAGACTCAGACACACATATTTATGGCTTTATCTAATACACTTCTATATCCCCGTGCTGGGCACACAGGTTTTGAAGCTGTTTGAGCTAAGATTTCCAAGTTATTCACATAATGAAAACCTATACTTTGTTTCGGGCGAGCTCCCCATTCAAATGCATGTAATCGTAAGAAACGCACTGGCTTGACGAAAAAAAGCGTTTTTGTACAACTTCATATAAATAGCTGTAACTTTGGATAGAAGACTCAGACACACATATTTATGGCTTTATCTAATACACTTCTTTATCCCCGTGCTGGGCACACAGGTTTTGAAGCTGTTTGAGCTAAGATTTCCAAGTTATTCACATAATGAAAACCTATACTTTGTTTCGGGCGAGCTCCCCATTCAAATGCATGTAATCGTAAGAAACGCACTGGCTTGACGAAAAAAAGCGTTTTTGTACAACTTCATATAAATAGCTGTAACTTTGGATAGAAGACTCAGACACACATATTTATGGCTTTATCTAATACACTTCTTTATCCCCGTGCTGGGCACACAGGTTTTGAAGCTGTTTGAGCTAAGATTTTCAAGTTATTCACATAATGAAAACCTATACTTTGTTTCGGGCGAGCTCCCCATTCAAATGCATGTAATCGTAAGAAACGCACTGGCTTGACGAAAAAAAGCGTTTTTGTACAACTTCATATAAATAGCTGTAACTTTGGATAGAAGACTCAGACACACATATTTAAGGCGTTATCTTATACAGTTCAAGATCCCCGTGCTGGGCAAACAGGTTTTGAAGCTGTTTGAGCTAAGATTTTCAAGTTATTCACATAATGAAAACCTATACTTTGTTTCGGACGAGTTCCCCATTCAAAAGCATGTAATCGTAGGAAACGCACTGTCTTGACGAAATAAAGCGTTTATACAACTTCATATAAATAGCTGTAAGTTTTGATAGACGACTCAGACACACATATTTAAGGCGTTATCTTATACAGTTCAAGATCCCCGTGCTGGGCAAACAGGTTTTGAAGCTGTTTGAGCTAAGATTTTCAAGTTATTCACATAATGAAAACCTCTACTTTGTTTCGGGCGAGTTCCCCATTAAAATGCATGTAATCGTAGGAAACGCACTGTCTTGACGAAATAAAGCGTTTTTGTACAACTTCATATAAATAGCTGTAAGTTTTGATAGACGACTCAGACACACATATTTAAGGCGTTATCTTATACAGTTCAAGATCCCCGTGCTGGGCAAACAGGTTTTGAAGCTGTTTGAGCTAAGATTTTCAAGTTATTCACATAATGAAAACCTATACTTTGTTTCGGACGAGTTCCCCATTCAAAAGCATGTAATCGTAGGAAACGCAATGTCTTGACAAAATAAAGCGTTTATACAACTTCATATAAATAGCTGTAAGTCTTGATAGAAGAAGCATACACACATATTTAAGGCGTTATCTTATACAGTTCAAGATCCCCGTGCTGGGCAAACAGGTTTTGAAGCTGTTTGAGCTAAGATTTTCAAGTTATTCACATAATGAAAACCTATACTTTGTTTCGGGCGAGTTCCCCATTCAAATGCATGTAATCGTAGGAAACGCACTGTCTTGACGAAATAAAGCGTTTTTGTACAACTTCATATAAATAGCTGTAAGTTTTGATAGACGACTCAGACACACATATTTAAGGCGTTATCTTATACAGTTCAAGATTCCCGTGCTGGACAAACAGGTTTTGAAGCTGTTTGAGCTAAGATTTTCAAGTTATTCACATAATGAAAACCTATACTTTGTTTCGGGCGAGTTCCCCATTCAAATGCATGTAATCGTAGGAAACGCACTGTCTTGACGAAATAAAGCGTTTTTGTACAACTTCATATAAATAGCTGTAAGTCTTGATAGAAGAAGCATACACACATATTTATGGCTTTATCTCATAGACTTCTATATCCCTGTGCTGGGCACACAGGTTTTGCAGCTGTTTGAGCTAAGATTTTCAAGTTATTCACATAATGAAAACCTATACTTTGTTTCGGGCGAGTTCCCCATTCAAATGCATGTAATCGTAGGAAACGCACTGTCTTGACGAAATAAAGCGTTTTTGTACAACTTCATATAAATAGCTGTAAGTCTTGATAGAAGAAGCATACACACATATTTACTGCGTTATCTTATACAGTTCAAGATCCCCGTGCTGGGCAAACAGGTTTTGAAGCTGTTTGAGCTAAGATTTTCAAGTTATTCACATAATGAAAACCTATACTTTGTTTCGGGCGAATTCCCCATTCAAATGCATGTAATCGTAGGAAACGCACTGTCTTGACGAAATAAAGCGTTTTTGTACAACTTCATATAAATAGCTGTAAGTCTTGATAGAAGAAGCATACACACATATTTAAGGCGTTATCTTATACAGTTCAAGATCCCCGTGCTGGGCAAACAGGTTTTGAAGCTGTTTGAGCTAAGATTTTCAAGTTATTCACATAATGAAAACCTATACTTTGTTTCGGACGAGTTCCCCATTCAAATGCATGTAATCGTAGGAAACGCACTGTCTTGACGAAATAAAGCGTTTTTGTACAACTTCATATAAATAGCTCTAAGTCTTGATAGAAGAAGCATACCCACATATTTAAGGCGTTATCTTATACAGTTCAAGATCCCCGTGCTGGGCAAACAGGTTTTGAAGCTGTTTGAGCTAAGATTTTCAAGTTATTCACATAATGAAAACCTATACTTTGTTTCGGGCGAGTTCCCCATTCCAATGCATGTAATCGTAGGAAACGCACTGTCTTGACGAAATAAAGCGTTTTTGTACAACTTCATATAAATAGCTGTAAGTTTTGATAGACGACTCAGACACACATATTTAAGGCGTTATCTTATACAGTTCAAGATCCCCGTGCTGGGCAAACAGGTTTTGAAGCTGTTTGAGCTAAGATTTTCAAGTTATTCACATAATGAAAACCTATACTTTGTTTCGGACGAGTTCCCCATTCAAAAGCATGTAATCGTAGGAAACGCACTGTCTTGACGAAATAAAGCGTTTATACAACTTCATAAAAAATAGCTGTAAGTCTTGATAGAAGAAGCATACACACATATTTAAGGCGTTATCTTATACAGTTCAAGATCCCCGTGCTGGGCAAACAGGTTTTGAAGCTGGTGAGCTAAGATTTTCAAGTTATTCACATAATGAAAACCTATACTTTGTTTCGGGCGAGTTCCCCATTCAAATGCATGTAATCGTAGGAAACGCACTGTCTTGACGAAATAAAGCGTTTTTGTACAACTTCATATAAATAGCTGTAAGTTTTGATAGACGACTCAGACACACATATTTAAGGCGTTATCTTATACAGTTCAAGATCCCCGTGCTGGGCAAACAGGTTTTGAAGCTGTTTGAGCTAAGATTTTCAAGTTATTCACATAATGAAAACCTATACTTTGTTTCGGACGAGTTCTCCATTCAAATGCATGTAATCGTAGGAAACGCACTGTCTTGACGAAATAAAGCGTTTATACAACTTCATATAAATAGCTGTAAGTCTTGATAGAAGAAGCATACACACATATTTAAGGCGTTATCTTATACAGTTCAAGATCCCCGTGCTGGACAAACAGGTTTTTAAGCTGTTTTAGCTAAGATTTTCAAGTTATTCACATAATGAAAACCTATACTTTGTTTCGGGCGAGTTCCCCATTAAAATGCATGTAATCGTAGGAAACGCACTGTCTTGACGAAATAAAGCGTTTTTGTACAACTTCATATAAATAGCTGTAAGTCTTGATAGAAGAAGCATACACACATATTTAAGGCGTTATCTTATACAGTTCAAGATCCCCGTGCTGGAAAAACAGGTTTTGAAGCTGTTTGAGCTAAGATTTACAAGTTATTCACATAATGAAAACCTATACTTTGTTTCGGGCGAGTTCCCCATTCAAATGCATGTAATCGTAGGAAACGCACTGTCTTGACGAAATAAAGCGTTTTTGTACAACTTCATATAAATAGCTGTAAGTCTTGATAGAAGAAGCATACACACATATTTAAGGCGTTATCTTATACAGTTCAAGATCCCCGTGCTGGGCAAACAGGTTTTGAAGCTGTTTGAGCTAAGATTTCCAAGTTATTCACATAATGAAAACCTATACTTTGTTTCGGGCGAGCTCCCCATTCAAATGCATGTAATCGTAAGAAACGCACTGGCTTGACGAAAAAAAGCGTTTTTGTACAACTTCATATAAATAGCTGTAACTTTGGATAGAAGAATCAGACTCACATATTTATGGCTTTATCTAATAGACTTCTATATCCCCGTGCTGGGCACACAGGTTTTGAAGCTGTTTGAGCTAAGATTTTAAAGTTATTCACATAATGAAAACCTATACTTTGTTTCGGGCGAGCTCCCCATTCAAATGCATGTAATCGTAAGAAAAGCACTGGCTTGACGAAAAAAAGCATTTTTGTACAACTTCATATAAATAGCTGTAACTTTGGATAGAAGACTCAGACACACATATTTATGGCTTTATCTAATAGACTTCTATATCCCCGTGCTGTGCACACAGGTTTTGAAGCTGTTTGAGCTAAGATTTCCAAGTTATTCACATAATGAAAACCTATACTTTGTTTCGGGCGAGTTCCCCATTCCAATGCATGTAATCGTAGGAAACGCACTGTCTTGACGAAATAAAGCGTTTTTGTACAACTTCATATAAATAGCTGTAAGTTTTGATAGACGACTCAGACACACATATTTAAGGCGTTATCTTATACAGTTCAAGATCCCCGTGCTGGGCAAACAGGTTTTGAAGCTGTTTGAGCTAAGATTTTCAAGTTATTCACATAATGAAAACCTATACTTTGTTTCGGACGAGTTCCCCATTCAAAAGCATGTAATCGTAGGAAACGCACTGTCTTGACGAAATAAAGCGTTTATACAACTTCATAAAAAATAGCTGTAAGTCTTGATAGAAGAAGCATACACACATATTTAAGGCGTTATCTTATACAGTTCAAGATCCCCGTGCTGGGCAAACAGGTTTTGAAGCTGGTGAGCTAAGATTTTCAAGTTATTCACATAATGAAAACCTATACTTTGTTTCGGGCGAGTTCCCCATTCAAATGCATGTAATCGTAGGAAACGCACTGTCTTGACGAAATAAAGCGTTTTTGTACAACTTCATATAAATAGCTGTAAGTTTTGATAGACGACTCAGACACACATATTTAAGGCGTTATCTTATACAGTTCAAGATCCCCGTGCTGGGCAAACAGGTTTTGAAGCTGTTTGAGCTAAGATTTTCAAGTTATTCACATAATGAAAACCTATACTTTGTTTCGGACGAGTTCTCCATTCAAATGCATGTAATCGTAGGAAACGCACTGTCTTGACGAAATAAAGCGTTTATACAACTTCATATAAATAGCTGTAAGTCTTGATAGAAGAAGCATACACACATATTTAAGGCGTTATCTTATACAGTTCAAGATCCCCGTGCTGGACAAACAGGTTTTTAAGCTGTTTTAGCTAAGATTTTCAAGTTATTCACATAATGAAAACCTATACTTTGTTTCGGGCGAGTTCCCCATTAAAATGCATGTAATCGTAGGAAACGCACTGTCTTGACGAAATAAAGCGTTTTTGTACAACTTCATATAAATAGCTGTAAGTCTTGATAGAAGAAGCATACACACATATTTAAGGCGTTATCTTATACAGTTCAAGATCCCCGTGCTGGAAAAACAGGTTTTGAAGCTGTTTGAGCTAAGATTTACAAGTTATTCACATAATGAAAACCTATACTTTGTTTCGGGCGAGTTCCCCATTCAAATGCATGTAATCGTAGGAAACGCACTGTCTTGACGAAATAAAGCGTTTTTGTACAACTTCATATAAATAGCTGTAAGTCTTGATAGAAGAAGCATACACACATATTTAAGGCGTTATCTTATACAGTTCAAGATCCCCGTGCTGGGCAAACAGGTTTTGAAGCTGTTTGAGCTAAGATTTCCAAGTTATTCACATAATGAAAACCTATACTTTGTTTCGGGCGAGCTCCCCATTCAAATGCATGTAATCGTAAGAAACGCACTGGCTTGACGAAAAAAAGCGTTTTTGTACAACTTCATATAAATAGCTGTAACTTTGGATAGAAGAATCAGACTCACATATTTATGGCTTTATCTAATAGACTTCTATATCCCCGTGCTGGGCACACAGGTTTTGAAGCTGTTTGAGCTAAGATTTTAAAGTTATTCACATAATGAAAACCTATACTTTGTTTCGGGCGAGCTCCCCATTCAAATGCATGTAATCGTAAGAAAAGCACTGGCTTGACGAAAAAAAGCATTTTTGTACAACTTCATATAAATAGCTGTAACTTTGGATAGAAGACTCAGACACACATATTTATGGCTTTATCTAATAGACTTCTATATCCCCGTGCTGTGCACACAGGTTTTGAAGCTGTTTGAGCTAAGATTTCCAAGTTATTCACATAATGAAAACCTATACTTTGTTTCGGGCGAGCTCCCCATTCAAATGCATGTAATCGTAAGAAAAGCACTGGCTTGACGAAAAAAAGCATTTTTGTACAACTTCATATAAATAGCTGTAACTTTGGATAGAAGACTCAGACACACATATTTATGGCTTTATCTAATACACTTCTTTATCCCCGTGCTGGGCACACAGGTTTTGAAGCTGTTTGAGCTAAGATTTTAAAGTTATTCACATAATGAAAACCTATACTTTGTTTCGGGCGAGCTCCCCATTCAAATGCATGTAATCGTAAGAAACGCACTGGCATGACGAAAAAAAGCGTTTTTGTACAACTTCATATAAATAGCTGTAACTTTGGATAGAAGACTCAGACACACATATTTATGGCTTTATCTAATACACTTCTATATCCCCGTGCTGGGCACACAGGTTTTGAAGCTGTTTGAGCTAAGATTTCCAAGTTATTCACATAATGAAAACCTATACTTTGTTTCGGGCGAGCTCCCCATTCAAATGCATGTAATCGTAAGAAACGCACTGGCTTGACGAAAAAAAGCGTTTTTGTACAACTTCATATAAATAGCTGTAACTTTGGATAGAAGACTCAGACACACATATTTATGGCTTTATCTAATACACTTCTTTATCCCCGTGCTGGGCACACAGGTTTTGAAGCTGTTTGAGCTAAGATTTCCAAGTTATTCACATAATGAAAACCTATACTTTGTTTCGGGCGAGCTCCCCATTCAAATGCATGTAATCGTAAGAAACGCACTGGCTTGACGAAAAAAAGCGTTTTTGTACAACTTCATATAAATAGCTGTAACTTTGGATAGAAGACTCAGACACACATATTTATGGCTTTATCTAATACACTTCTTTATCCCCGTGCTGGGCACACAGGTTTTGAAGCTGTTTGAGCTAAGATTTTCAAGTTATTCACATAATGAAAACCTATACTTTGTTTCGGGCGAGCTCCCCATTCAAATGCATGTAATCGTAAGAAACGCACTGGCTTGACGAAAAAAAGCGTTTTTGTACAACTTCATATAAATAGCTGTAACTTTGGATAGAAGACTCAGACACACATATTTATGGCTTTATCTAATACACTTCTATATCCCCGTGCTGGGCACACAGGTTTTGAAGCTGTTTGAGCTAAGATTTCCAAGTTATTCACATAATGAAAACCTATACTTTGTTTCGGGCGAGCTCCCCATTCAAATGCATGTAATCGTAAGAAACGCACTGGCTTGACGAAAAAAAGCGTTTTTGTACAACTTCATATAAATAGCTGTAACTTTGGATAGAAGAATCAGACACACATATTTATGGCTTTATCTAATAGACTTCTATATCCCCGTGCTGGGCACACAGGTTTTGAAGCTGTTTGAGCTAAGATTTTAAAGTTATTCACATAATTAAAACCTATACTTTGTTTCGGGCGAGCTCCCCATTCAAATGCATGTAATCGTAAGAAAAGCACTGGCTTGACGAAAAAAAGCATTTTTGTACAACTTCATATAAATAGCTGTAACTTTGGATAGAAGAATCAGACACACATATTTATGGCTTTATCTAATAGACTTCTATATCCCCGTGCTGGGCACACAGGTTTTGAAGCTGTTTGAGCTAAGATTTTCAAGTTATTCACATAATGAAAACCTATACTTTGTTTCGGGCGAGCTCCCCATTCAAATGCATGTAATCGTAAGAAACGCACTGGCTTGACGAAAAAAAGCATTTTTGTACAACTTCATATAAATAGCTGTAACTTTGGATAGAAGACTCAGACACACATATTTATGGCTTTATCTAATACACTTCTTTATCCCCGTGCTGGGCACACAGGTTTTGAAGCTGTTTGAGCTAAGATTTTAAAGTTATTCACATAATGAAAACCTATACTTTGTTTCGGGCGAGCTCCCCATTCAAATGCATGTAATCGTAAGAAAAGCACTGGCTTGACGAAAAAAAGCATTTTTGTACAACTTCATATAAATAGCTGTAACTTTGGATAGAAGACTCAGACACACATATTTATGGCTTTATCTAATACACTTCTTTATCCCCGTGCTGGGCACACAGGTTTTGAAGCTGTTTGAGCTAAGATTTTAAAGTTATTCACATAATGAAAACCTATACTTTGTTTCGGGCGAGCTCCCCATTCAAATGCATGTAATCGTAAGAAACGCACTGGCATGACGAAAAAAAGCGTTTTTGTACAACTTCATATAAATAGCTGTAACTTTGGATAGAAGACTCAGACACACATATTTATGGCTTTATCTAATACACTTCTATATCCCCGTGCTGGGCACACAGGTTTTGAAGCTATCTGAGCTAAGATTTCCAAGTTATTCACATAATGAAAACCTATACTTTGTTTCGGGCGAGCTCCCCATTCAAATGCATGTAATCGTAAGAAACGCACTGGCTTGACGAAAAAAAGCGTTTTTGTACAACTTCATATAAATAGCTGTAACTTTGGATAGAAGACTCAGACACACATATTTATGGCTTTATCTAATAGACTTCTTTATCCCCGTGCTGGGCACACAGGTTTTGAAGCTGTTTGAGCTAAGATTTCCAAGTTATTCACATAATGAAAACCTATACTTTGTTTCGGGCGAGCTCCCCATTCAAATGCATGTAATCGTAAGAAACGCACTGGCTTGACGAAAAAAAGCGTTTTTGTACAACTTCATATAAATAGCTGTAACTTTGGATAGAAGACTCAGACACACATATTTATGGCTTTATCTAATACACTTCTTTATCCCCGTGCTGGGCACACAGGTTTTGAAGCTGTTTGAGCTAAGATTTCCAAGTTATTCACATAATGAAAACCTATACTTTGTTTCGGGCGAGCTCCCCATTCAAATGCATGTAATCGTAAGAAACGCACTGGCTTGACGAAAAAAAGCGTTTTTGTACAACTTCATATAAATAGCTGTAACTTTGGATAGAAGAATCAGACACACATATTTATGGCTTTATCTAATAGACTTCTATATCCCCGTGCTGGGCACACAGGTTTTGAAGCTGTTTGAGCTAAGATTTCCAAGTTATTCACATAATGAAAACCTATACTTTTTTTCGGGCGAGCTCCCCATTCAAATGCATGTAATCGTAAGAAACGCACTGGCTTGACGAAAAAAAGCGTTTTTGTACAACTTCATATAAATAGCTGTAACTTTGGATAGAAGACTAAGACACACATATTTATGGCTTTATCTAATAGACTTCTATATCCCCGTGCTGGGCACACAGGTTTTGAAGCTGTTTGAGCTAAGATTTCCAAGTTATTCACATAATGAAAACCTATTGTTTCGGGCGAGCTCCCCATTCAAATGCATGTAATCGTAAGAAACGCACTGGCTTGACGAAAAAAAGCGTTTTTGTACAACTTCATATAAATAGCTGTAACTTTGGATAGAAGACTCAGACACACATATTTATGGCTTTATCTAATACACTTCTTTATCCCCGTGCTGGGCACACAGGTTTTGAAGCTGTTTGAGCTAAGATTTCCAAGTTATTCACATAATGAAAACCTATACTTTGTTTCGGGCGAGCTCCCCATTCAAATGCATGTAATCGTAAGAAACGCACTGGCTTGACGAAAAAAAGCGTTTTTGTACAACTTCATATAAATAGCTGTAACTTTGGATAGAAGACTCAGACACACATATTTATGGCTTTATCTAATACACTTCTTTATCCCCGTGCTGGGCACACAGGTTTTGAAGCTGTTTGAGCTAAGATTTTAAAGTTATTCACATAATGAAAACCTATACTTTGTTTCGGGCGAGCTCCCCATTCAAATGCATGTAATCGTAAGAAACGCACTGGCTTGACGAAAAAAAGCGTTTTTGTACAACTTCATATAAATAGCTGTAACTTTGGATAGAAGACTCAGACACACATATTTATGGCTTTATCTAATAGACTTCTATATCCCCGTGGTGGGCACACAGGTTTTGAAGCTGTTTGAGCTAAGATTTCCAAGTTATTCACATAATGAAAACCTATACTTTGTTTCGGGCGAGCTCCCCATTCAAATGCATGTAATCGTAAGAAACGCACTGGCTTGACGAAAAAAAGCGTTTTTGTACAACTTCATATAAATAGCTGTAACTTTGGATAGAATACTCAGACACACATATTTATGGCTTTATCTAATAGACTTCTATATCCCCGTGCTGGGCACACAGGTTTTGAAGCTGTTTGAGCTAAGATTTCCAAGTTATTCACATAATGAAAACCTATACTTTGTTTCGGGCGAGCTCCCCATTCAAATGCATGTAATCGTAAGAAACGCACTGGCTTGACGAAAAAAAGCGTTTTTGTACAACTTCATATAAATAGCTGTAACTTTGGATAGAAGACTCAGACACACATATTTATGGCTTTATCTAATACACTTCTTTATCCCCGTGCTGGGCACACAGGTTTTGAAGCTGTTTGAGCTAAGATTTCCAAGTTATTCACATAATGAAAACCTATACTTTGTTTCGGGCGAGCTCCCCATTCAAATGCATGTAATCGTAAGAAACGCACTGGCTTGACGAAAAAAAGCGTTTTTGTACAACTTCATATAAATAGCTGTAACTTTGGATAGAAGACTCAGACACACATTTTTATGGCTTTATCTAATACACTTCTTTATCCCCGTGCTGGGCACACAGGTTTTGAAGCTGTTTGAGCTAAGATTTTAAAGTTATTCACATAATGAAAACCTATACTTTGTTTCGGGCGAGCTCCCCATTCAAATGCATGTAATCGTAAGAAACGCACTGGCTTGACGAAAAAAAGCGTTTTTGTACAACTTCATATAAATAGCTGTAACTTTGGATAGAAGACTCAGACACACATATTTATGGCTTTATCTAATACACTTCTTTATCCCCGTGCTGGGCACACAGGTTTTGAAGCTGTTTGAGCTAAGATTTCCAAGTTATTCACATAATGAAAACCTATACTTTGTTTCGGGCGAGCTCCCCATTCAAATGCATGTAATCGTAAGAAACGCACTGGCTTGACGAAAAAAAGCGTTTTTGTACAACTTCATATAAATAGCTGTAACTTTGGATAGAAGACTCAGACACACATATTTATGGCTTTATCTAATAGACTTCTATATCCCCGTGCTGGGCACACAGGTTTTGAAGCTGTTTGAGCTAAGATTTCCAAGTTATTCACATAATGAAAACCTATACTTTGTTTCGGGCGAGCTCCCCATTCAAATGCATGTAATCGTAAGAAACGCACTGGCTTGACGAAAAAAAGCGTTTTTGTACAACTTCATATAAATAGCTGTAACTTTGGATAGAAGACTCAGACACACATATTTATGGCTTTATCTAATACACTTCTTTATCCCCGTGCTGGGCACACAGGTTTTGAAGCTGTTTGAGCTAAGATTTCCAAGTTATTCACATAATGAAAACCTATACTTTGTTTCGGGCGAGCTCCCCATTCAAATGCATGTAATCGTAAGAAACGCACTGGCTTGACGAAAAAAAGCGTTTTTGTACAACTTCATATAAATAGCTGTAACTTTGGATAGAAGACTCAGACACACATATTTATGGCTTTATCTAATACACTTCTTTATCCCCGTGCTGGGCACACAGGTTTTGAAGCTGTTTGAGCTAAGATTTCCAAGTTATTCACATAATGAAAACCTATACTTTGTTTCGGGCGAGCTCCCCATTCAAATGCATGTAATCGTAAGAAACGCACTGGCTTGACGAAAAAAAGCGTTTTTGTACAACTTCATATAAATAGCTGTAACTTTGGATAGAAGACTCAGACACACATATTTATGGCTTTATCTAATACACTTCTTTATCCCCGTGCTGGGCACACAGGTTTTGAAGCTGTTTGAGCTAAGATTTCCAAGTTATTCACATAATGAAAACCTATACTTTGTTTCGGGCGAGCTCCCCATTCAAATGCATGTAATCGTAAGAAACGCACTGGCTTGACGAAAAAAAGCGTTTTTGTACAACTTCATATAAATAGCTGTAACTTTGGATAGAAGACTCAGACACACATATTTATGGCTTTATCTAATACACTTCTTTATCCCCGTGCTGGGCACACAGGTTTTGAAGCTGTTTGAGCTAAGATTTCCAAGTTATTCACATAATGAAAACCTATACTTTGTTTCGGGCGAGCTCCCCATTCAAATGCATGTAATCGTAAGAAACGCACTGGCTTGACGAAAAAAAGCGTTTTTGTACAACTTCATATAAATAGCTGTAACTTTGGATAGAATACTCAGACACACATATTTATGGCTTTATCTAATAGACTTCTATATCCCCGGCACACCGGTTTTGAAGCTGTTTGAGCTAAGATTTCCAAGTTATTCACATAATGAAAACCTATTGTTTCGGGCGAGCTCCCCATTCAAATGCATGTAATCGTAAGAAACGCACTGGCTTGACGAAAAAAAGCGTTTTTGTACAACTTCATATAAATAAATAGCTGTAACTTTGGATAGAAGACTCAGACACACATATTTATGGCTTTATCTAATACACTTCTTTATCCCCGTGCTGGGCACACAGGTTTTGAAGCTGTTTGAGCTAAGATTTCCAAGTTATTCACATAATGAAAACCTATACTTTGTTTCGGGCGAGCTCCCCATTCAAATGCATGTAATCGTAAGAAACGCACTGGCTTGACGAAAAAAAGCGTTTTTGTACAACTTCATATAAATAGCTGTAACTTTGGATAGAAGACTCAGACACACATATTTATGGCTTTATCTAATACACTTCTTTATCCCCGTGCTGGGCACACAGGTTTTGAAGCTGTTTGAGCTAAGATTTCCAAGTTATTCACATAATGAAAACCTATACTTTGTTTCGGGCGAGCTCCCCATTCAAATGCATGTAATCGTAAGAAACGCACTGGCTTGACGAAAAAAAGCGTTTTTGTACAACTTCATATAAATAGCTGTAACTTTGGATAGAAGACTCAGACACACATATTTATGGCTTTATCTAATACACTTCTTTATCCCCGTGCTGGGCACACAGGTTTTGAAGCTGTTTGAGCTAAGATTTCCAAGTTATTCACATAATGAAAACCTATTGTTTCGGGCGAGCTCCCCATTCAAATGCATGTAATCGTAAGAAACGCACTGGCTTGACGAAAAAAAGCGTTTTTGTACAACTTCATATAAATAAATAGCTGTAACTTTGGATAGAAGACTCAGACACACATATTTATGGCTTTATCTAATACACTTCTTTATCCCCGTGCTGGGCACACAGGTTTTGAAGCTGTTTGAGCTAAGATTTCCAAGTTATTCACATAATGAAAACCTATACTTTGTTTCGGGCGAGCTCCCCATTCAAATGCATGTAATCGTAAGAAACGCACTGGCTTGACGAAAAAAAGCGTTTTTGTACAACTTCATATAAATAGCTGTAACTTTGGATAGAAGACTCAGACACACATATTTATGGCTTTATCTAATACACTTCTTTATCCCCGTGCTGGGCACACAGGTTTTGAAGCTGTTTGAGCTAAGATTTCCAAGTTATTCACATAATGAAAACCTATACTTTGTTTCGGGCGAGCTCCCCATTCAAATGCATGTAATCGTAAGAAACGCACTGGCTTGACGAAAAAAAGCGTTTTTGTACAACTTCATATAAATAGCTGTAACTTTGGATAGAAGACTCAGACACACATATTTATGGCTTTATCTAATACACTTCTTTATCCCCGTGCTGGGCACACAGGTTTTGAAGCTGTTTGAGCTAAGATTTCCAAGTTATTCACATAATGAAAACCTATACTTTGTTTCGGGCGAGCTCCCCATTCAAATGCATGTAATCGTAAGAAACGCACTGGCTTGACGAAAAAAAGCGTTTTTGTACAACTTCATATAAATAGCTGTAACTTTGGATAGAAGACTCAGACACACATATTTATGGCTTTATCTAATAGACTTCTATATCCCCGTGCTGGGCACACAGGTTTTGAAGCTGTTTGAGCTAAGATTTCCAAGTTATTCACATAATGAAAACCTATACTTTGTTTCGGGCGAGCTCCCCATTCAAATGCATGTAATCGTAAGAAACGAACTGGCTTGACGAAAAAAAGCGTTTTTGTACAACTTCATATAAATAGCTGTAACTTTGGATAGAAGACTCAGACACACATATTTATGGCTTTATCTAATACACTTCTTTATCCCCGTGCTGGGCACACAGGTTTTGAAGCTGTTTGAGCTAAGATTTCCAAGTTATTCACATAATGAAAACCTATTGTTTCGGGCGAGCTCCCCATTCAAATGCATGTAATCGTAAGAAACGCACTGGCTTGACGAAAAAAAGCGTTTTTGTACAACTTCATATAAATAGCTGTAACTTTGGATAGAAGACTCAGACACACATATTTATGGCTTTATCTAATACACTTCTTTATCCCCGTGCTGGGCACACAGGTTTTGAAGCTGTTTGAGCTAAGATTTCCAAGTTATTCACATAATGAAAACCTATACTTTGTTTCGGGCGAGCTCCCCATTCAAATGCATGTAATCGTAAGAAACGCACTGGCTTGACGAAAAAAAGCGTTTTTGTACAACTTCATATAAATAGCTGTAACTTTGGATAGAAGACTCAGACACACATATTTATGGCTTTATCTAATACACTTCTTTATCCCCGTGCTGGGCACACAGGTTTTGAAGCTGTTTGAGCTAAGATTTCCAAGTTATTCACATAATGAAAACCTATACTTTGTTTCGGGCGAGCTCCCCATTCAAATGCATGTAATCGTAAGAAACGCACTGGCTTGACGAAAAAAAGCGTTTTTGTACAACTTCATATAAATAGCTGTAACTTTGGATAGAAGACTCAGACACACATATTTATGGCTTTATCTAATAGACTTCTATATCCCCGGCACACAGGTTTTGAAGCTGTTTGAGCTAAGATTTCCAAGTTATTCACATAATGAAAACCTATTGTTTCGGGCGAGCTCCCCATTCAAATGCATGTAATCGTAAGAAACGCACTGGCTTGACGAAAAAAAGCGTTTTTGTACAACTTCATATAAATAAATAGCTGTAACTTTGGATAGAAGACTCAGACACACATATTTATGGCTTTATCTAATACACTTCTTTATCCCCGTGCTGGGCACACAGGTTTTGAAGCTGTTTGAGCTAAGATTTCCAAGTTATTCACATAATGAAAACCTATACTTTGTTTCGGGCGAGCTCCCCATTCAAATGCATGTAATCGTAAGAAACGCACTGGCTTGACGAAAAAAAGCGTTTTTGTACAACTTCATATAAATAGCTGTAACTTTGGATAGAAGACTCAGACACACATATTTATGGCTTTATCTAATACACTTCTTTATCCCCGTGCTGGGCACACAGGTTTTGAAGCTGTTTGAGCTAAGATTTCCAAGTTATTCACATAATGAAAACCTATACTTTGTTTCGGGCGAGCTCCCCATTCAAATGCATGTAATCGTAAGAAACGCACTGGCTTGACGAAAAAAAGCGTTTTTGTACAACTTCATATAAATAGCTGTAACTTTGGATAGAAGACTCAGACACACATATTTATGGCTTTATCTAATAGACTTCTATATCCCCGTGCTGGGCACACAGGTTTTGAAGCTGTTTGAGCTAAGATTTCCAAGTTATTCACATAATGAAAACCTATACTTTGTTTCGGGCGAGCTCCCCATTCAAATGCATGTAATGTAAGAAACGCACTGGCTTGACGAAAAAAAGCGTTTTTGTACAACTTCATATAAATAGCTGTAACTTTGGATAGAAGACTCAGACACACATATTTATGGCTTTATCTAATACACTTCTTTATCCCCGTGCTGGGCACACAGGTTTTGAAGCTGTTTGAGCTAAGATTTCCAAGTTATTCACATAATGAAAACCTATACTTTGTTTCGGGCGAGCTCCCCATTCAAATGCATGTAATCGTAAGAAACGCACTGGCTTGACGAAAAAAAGCGTTTTTGTACAACTTCATATAAATAGCTGTAACTTTGGATAGAAGACTCAGACACACATATTTATGGCTTTATCTAATAGACTTCTATATCCCCGTGCTGGGCACACAGGTTTTGAAGCTGTTTGAGCTAAGATTTCCAAGTTATTCACATAATGAAAACCTATACTTTGTTTCGGGCGAGCTCCCCATTCAAATGCATGTAATCGTAAGAAACGCACTGGCTTGACGAAAAAAAGCGTTTTTGTACAACTTCATATAAATAGCTGTAACTTTGGATAGAAGACTCAGACACACATATTTATGGCTTTATCTAATACACTTCTTTATCCCCGTGCTGGGCACACAGGTTTTGAAGCTGTTTGAGCTAAGATTTCCAAGTTATTCACATAATGAAAACCTATTGTTTCGGGCGAGCTCCCCATTCAAATGCATGTAATCGTAAGAAACGCACTGGCTTGACGAAAAAAAGCGTTTTTGTACAACTTCATATAAATAGCTGTAACTTTGGATAGAAGACTCAGACACACATATTTATGGCTTTATCTAATACACTTCTATATCCCCGTGCTGGGCACACAGGTTTTGAAGCTGTTTGAGCTAAGATTTCCAAGTTATTCACATAATGAAAACCTATACTTTGTTTCGGGCGAGCTCCCCATTCAAATGCATGTAATCGTAAGAAAAGCACTGGCTTGACGAAAAAAAGCGTTTTTGTACAACTTCATATAAATAGCTGTAACTTTGGATAGAAGACTCAGACACACATATTTATGGCTTTATCTAATAGACTTCTATATCCCCGTGCTGGGCACACAGGTTTTGAAGCTGTTTGAGCTAAGATTTCCAAGTTATTCACATAATGAAAACCTATACTTTGTTTCGGGCGAGCTCCCCATTCAAATGCATGTAATCGTAAGAAAAGCACTGGCTTGACGAAAAAAAGCGTTTTTGTACAACTTCATATAAATAGCTGTAACTTTGGATAGAAGACTCAGACACACATATTTATGGCTTTATCTAATAGACTTCTATATCCCCGTGCTGGGCACACAGGTTTTGAAGCTGTTTGAGCTAAGATTTCCAAGTTATTCACATAATGAAAACCTATACTTTGTTTCGGGCGAGCTCCCCATTCAAATGCATGTAATCGTAAGAAACGCACTGGCTTGACGAAAAAAAGCGTTTTTGTACAACTTCATATAAATAGCTGTAACTTTGGATAGAAGACTCAGACACACATATTTATGGCTTTATCTAATACACTTCTTTATCCCCGTGCTGGGCACACAGGTTTTGAAGCTGTTTGAGCTAAGATTTCCAAGTTATTCACATAATGAAAACCTATACTTTGTTTCGGGCGAGCTCCCCATTCAAATGCATGTAATCGTAAGAAACGCACTGGCTTGACGAAAAAAAGCGTTTTTGTACAACTTCATATAAATAGCTGTAACTTTGGATAGAAGACTCAGACACACATATTTATGGCTTTATCTAATAGACTTCTATATCCCCGTGCTGGGCACACAGGTTTTGAAGCGGTTTGAGCTAAGATTTCCAAGTTATTCACATAATGAAAACCTATACTTTGTTTCGGGCGAGCTCCCCATTCAAATGCATGTAATCGTAAGAAACGCACTGGCTTGACGAAAAAAAGCGTTTTTGTACAACTTCATATAAATAGCTGTAACTTTGGATAGAAGACTCAGACACACATATTTATGGCTTTATCTAATACACTTCTTTATCCCCGTGCTGGGCACACAGGTTTTGAAGCTGTTTGAGCTAAGATTTCCAAGTTATTCACATAATGAAAACCTATTGTTTCGGGCGAGCTCCCCATTCAAATGCATGTAATCGTAAGAAACGCACTGGCTTGACGAAAAAAAGCGTTTTTGTACAACTTCATATAAATAGCTGTAACTTTGGATAGAAGACTCAGACACACATATTTATGGCTTTATCTAATACACTTCTTTATCCCCGTGCTGGGCACACAGGTTTTGAAGCTGTTTGAGCTAAGATTTCCAAGTTATTCACATAATGAAAACCTATACTTTGTTTCGGGCGAGCTCCCCATTCAAATGCATGTAATCGTAAGAAAAGCACTGGCTTGACGAAAAAAAGCGTTTTTGTACAACTTCATATAAATAGCTGTAACTTTGGATAGAAGACTCAGACACACATATTTATGGCTTTATCTAATAGACTTCTATATCCCCGTGCTGGGCACACAGGTTTTGAAGCTGTTTGAGCTAAGATTTCCAAGTTATTCACATAATGAAAACCTATACTTTGTTTCGGGCGAGCTCCCCATTCAAATGCATGTAATCGTAAGAAACGCACTGGCTTGACGAAAAAAAGCGTTTTTGTACAACTTCATATAAATAGCTGTAACTTTGGATAGAAGACTCAGACACACATATTTATGGCTTTATCTAATACACTTCTTTATCCCCGTGCTGGGCACACAGGTTTTGAAGCTGTTTGAGCTAAGATTTCCAAGTTATTCACATAATGAAAACCTATACTTTGTTTCGGGCGAGCTCCCCATTCAAATGCATGTAATCGTAAGAAACGCACTGGCTTGACGAAAAAAAGCGTTTTTGTACAACTTCATATAAATAGCTGTAACTTTGGATAGAAGACTCAGACACACATATTTATGGCTTTATCTAATACACTTCTTTATCCCCGTGCTGGGCACACAGGTTTTGAAGCTGTTTGAGCTAAGATTTCCAAGTTATTCACATAATGAAAACCTATACTTTGTTTCGGGCGAGCTCCCCATTCAAATGCATGTAATCGTAAGAAACACACTGGCTTGACGAAAAAAAGCGTTTTTGTACAACTTCATATAAATAGCTGTAACTTTGGATAGAAGACTCAGACACACATATTTATGGCTTTATCTAATACACTTCTTTATCCCCGTGCTGGGCACACAGGTTTTGAAGCTGTTTGAGCTAAGATTTCCAAGTTATTCACATAATGAAAACCTATACTTTGTTTCGGGCGAGCTCCCCATTCAAATGCATGTAATCGTAAGAAACGCACTGGCTTGACGAAAAAAAGCGTTTTTGTACAACTTCATATAAATAGCTGTAACTTTGGATAGAAGACTCAGACACACATATTTATGGCTTTATCTAATACACTTCTTTATCCCCGTGCTGGGCACACAGGTTTTGAAGCTGTTTGAGCTAAGATTTTAAAGTTATTCACATAATGAAAACCTATACTTTGTTTCGGGCGAGCTCCCCATTCAAATGCATGTAATCGTAAGAAACGCACTGGCTTGACGAAAAAAAGCGTTTTTGTACAACTTCATATAAATAGCTGTAACTTTGGATAGAAGACTCAGACACACATATTTATGGCTTTATCTAATACACTTCTTTATCCCCGTGCTGGGCACACAGGTTTTGAAGCTGTTTGAGCTAAGATTTCCAAGTTATTCACATAATGAAAACCTATACTTTGTTTCGGGCGAGCTCCCCATTCAAATGCATGTAATCGTAAGAAACGCACTGGCTTTACGAAAAAAAGCGTTTTTGTACAACTTCATATAAATAGCTGTAACTTTGGATAGAAGACTCAGACACACATATTTATGGCTTTATCTAATAGACTTCTATATCCCCGTGCTGGGCACACAGGTTTTGAAGCTGTTTGAGCTAAGATTTCCAAGTTATTCACATAATGAAAACCTATACTTTGTTTCGGGCGAGCTCCCCATTCAAATGCATGTAATCGTAAGAAAAGCACTGGCTTGACGAAAAAAAGCGTTTTTGTACAACTTCATATAAATAGCTGTAACTTTGGATAGAAGACTCAGACACACATATTTATGGCTTTATCTAATAGACTTCTATATCCCCGTGCTGGGCACACAGGTTTTGAAGCTGTTTGAGCTAAGATTGCCAAGTTATTCACATAATGAAAACCTATACTTTGTTTCGGGCGAGCTCCCCATTCAAATGCATGTAATCGTAAGAAACGCACTGGCTTGACGAAAAAAAGCGTTTTTGTACAACTTCATATAAATAGCTGTAACTTTGGATAGAAGACTCAGACACACATATTTATGGCTTTATCTAATACACTTCTTTATCCCCGTGCTGGGCACACAGGTTTTGAAGCTGTTTGAGCTAAGATTTCCAAGTTATTCACATAATGAAAACCTATACTTTGTTTCGGGCGAGCTCCCCATTCAAATGCATGTAATCGTAAGAAACGCACTGGCTTGACGAAAAAAAGCGTTTTTGTACAACTTCATATAAATAGCTGTAACTTTGGATAGAAGACTCAGACACACATATTTATGGCTTTATCTAATAGACTTCTATATCCCCGTGCTGGGCACACAGGTTTTGAAGCTGTTTGAGCTAAGATTTCCAAGTTATTCACATAATGAAAACCTATACTTTGTTTCGGGCGAGCTCCCCATACAAATGCATGTAATCGTAAGAAACGCACTGGCTTGACGAAAAAAAGCGTTTTTGTACAACTTCATATAAATAGCTGTAACTTTGGATAGAATACTCAGACACACATATTTATGGCTTTATCTAATACACTTCTTTATCCCCGTGCTGGGCACACAGGTTTTGAAGCTGTTTGAGCTAAGATTTCCAAGTTATTCACATAATGAAAACCTTTTGTTTCGGGCGAGCTCCCCATTCAAATGCATGTAATCGTAAGAAACGCACTGGCTTGACGAAAAAAAGCGTTTTTGTACAACTTCATATAAATAGCTGTAACTTTGGATAGAAGACTCAGACACACATATTTATGGCTTTATCTAATAGACTTCTATATCCCCGTGCTGGGCACACAGGTTTTGAAGCTGTTTGAGCTAAGATTTCCAAGTTATTCACATAATGAAAACCTATACTTTGTTTCGGGCGAGCTCCCCATTCAAATGCATGTAATCGTAAGAAACGCACTGGCTTGACGAAAAAAAGCGTTTTTGTACAACTTCATATAAATAGCTGTAACTTTGGATAGAAGACTCAGACACACATATTTATGGCTTTATCTAATACACTTCTTTATCCCCGTGCTGGGCACACAGGTTTTGAAGCTGTTTGAGCTAAGATTTCCAAGTTATTCACATAATGAAAACCTATACTTTGTTTCGGGCGAGCTCCCCATTCAAATGCATGTAATCGTAAGAAACGCACTGGCTTGACAAAAAAAAGCGTTTTTGTACAACTTCATATAAATAGCTGTAACTTTGGATAGAAGACTCAGACACACATATTTATGGCTTTATCTAATAGACTTCTATATCCCCGTGCTGGGCACACAGGTTTTGAAGCTGTTTGAGCTAAGATTTCCAAGTTATTCACATAATGAAAACCTATACTTTGTTTCGGGCGAGCTCCCCATTCAAATGCATGTAATCGTAAGAAAAGCACTGGCTTGACGAAAAAAAGCGTTTTTGTACAACTTCATATAAATAGCTGTAACTTTGGATAGAAGACTCAGACACACATATTTATGGCTTTATCTAATAGACTTCTATATCCCCGTGCTGGGCACACAGGTTTTGAAGCTGTTTGAGCTAAGATTTCCAAGTTATTCACATAATGAAAACCTATACTTTGTTTCGGGCGAGCTCCCCATTCAAATGCATGTAATCGTAAGA